>NC_036857.1:21895688-22207879 GCF_002910315.2 Salvelinus sp. IW2-2015 | reverse complement strand
GAGAGCCGGAATTCTTACTGGTTGGTAGGTGATCAAATACTTATGTCATGCAATAAAATGCAAATTAATTACTTAAAAATCATACAATGTGATTTTCTGGATTTTTGTTTTAGATTCCGTCTCTCACAGTTGAAGTGTACCTATGATAAAAATTACAGACCTCTACATGCTTTGTAAGTAGGAAAACCTGTAAAATCGGCAGTGTATCAAATACTTGTTCTCCCCACTGTACATATTAATTTCTTGATTCCATTGTTGTATTGTGGGAGAGGTTTGTCTAGGTTGGGAAAACTGTAATAATTGTGGGCTCAGCTGCCTAACATTCTAAGGCTGAGAACGAACGGGATCATCGCGCATACATCAATCCACTATGGGTGGTGATGGAAACCCTTCCTAGTGCCTCCTACCCCATCAGTAAATGTTGGGACAGTCTGTGTAATTTCTATCAAAATATCCCCCTGTGTACAGCCAGTCCTGGGCTCCTGTGTGAGGGTTTGTTCCCAACCGAAACCACCTGTAAAAGTTCAAAAGAAATGGTACAGGAATTTGTTTTAGGGAAATGATTGAATCAAAATTGGATTATATTAACATGAAAACACATTCACATCTCAGGGCATACGTATACTTATTATTGTTGCATAGCGAACACACCTGGTTGACCACTCTTCTTCATCCTTGGAACATTCCTTGTGTGCAGCTCTCTGTTTTTCCTCTAGCCTGTCCTTCTCTACACTTGCTGTGTCTGCAATATACAAACCAATGTGCTCCATTTTGTTTGGTTATCGATTCATCTTGAATGTTGTTATCGAATCGTGTGTGTGCGCGTGTCTGTGTTTCAAAGTGAGTCATTACCCAGGTCTCCATTCTCCATTGCTCTGACGTCAGGTCGTAGACGGCAGTCTGTGGGTGCCAACAGCCTCTCCATACCAGGCTCCAGCTCATTCAGTGTCATGGTGAAGCTGGTGAAGTTATACATCTATACCAGAGAGACCAAGGATGAGAGTCAGGGTTAATTAGGTACACAGTAGAAACAGTAAGAAACACCATATCCCTAATGGCGCCCTGTGTGTGTGTGTGTGTGTGTTACCTCTTCAGAATGTGCAGGTCGTGGGGTTATTCTCCATAGTAAGGCACTTCCTGTTATCACAGAGACGGTGTCTTGAACCCCAGGCATATCTTCAGTCTCCTGTTTTCCAGCACTTTGCTCCTACATACAAGACTATGCACATTAGTCTACTATAAACTACAGGCAGTTGCATTTACACAAACTTTAAAGCAACATAAAGAGCCATCTACCATAATACACTACAGAACAGTCATAACTAGAACTGCAGTAGCACACTATGCCTACAGTACTTACAATACCTTCACCTAAAGCCACTGCATGTTTATGTGAAAGGAAGAGACACAATTTTAGGAAAATGATTTCACCTTTTTTGTTGTTGCCATTGGGCCGGTTCTTGGACAAATCACTTCTGAGTGCTCACCGGTTTATTTTTCTTAGCATCTCCCTTTTCTGCCTTCTTCTTGTTGGCTTCATACACCTTAGGCGCCACACTGTACATACACTCTGTCCACTTCCCATACAGCACACGTCGCTTCTTCTTACTGTCCCCAAAACAATGCAACCAAAGTTAATTTAGGAACAACCACATGAAACAGTGAGATGCAACTTAAAACATCCAGTCGTTATTGTACGTCAATGCTGACAGAATGCATAACAGATGACATACACCACCTTTTAAAAGTTTGGTTCACTTAGAAATGCCCTTGTTTTTGAAAGAAAAGCTAATTTTCTGTCTATTAAAATAACATCAAATTGATCAGAAATACAGTGTAGACATTGTTAATGTTGTAAATTACTATTGTAGCTGGAAACGGCAGATTTTCTATGGAATATCTACATAGGCCCATTATCAGCAACCACCACTCCTGTGTTCCAATGGCACATTGTGTTAGCTAATCCAAGTTTATCATTTTAAAAGGCTAATTGATCATTAGAAAACCATTTTGCAATTATGTTAGCACAGCTGAAAACTGTTGTTCTGATTAAAGAAGCAATATAACTGGCCTTCTTTAGACTAGTTGAGTATCTGGAGAATCAGCATTTGTGGGTTCGATTGCAAGACTCAAAATGGCTAGAAACAAAAAACTTTCTGAAACTTGTCGTCTATTCTTGTTCTGAGAAATTAAGGCTATTCCATGCGAGAAATTGCCAAGAAACTGAAGATCTCATACAATGCTGTGTACTACTCCCTTCACAGAACAGCGCAAACTGGCTCTAACCAGTATGGAAAGAGGAGTGGGATGCCCCGGTGCACAACTGAGCAAGAGGACAAGTACATTAAAATGTCTTGTTTGAGAAACAGACGCCTCACAAGTCTTCAACTGGCAGCTTCATTAAATAGTACCCGCAAAACACCAGTCCCAACGTCAACAGTGAAGAGGCGACTCTGGGATGTTGGCCTTCTAGGCAGAGTTGCAAAGAAAAAGCCATATCTCAGACTGGACAATAAAAAGAAAAGATTAAGATGGGCAAAAGAACACAGACACTGGACAGAGGAACTCTGCCTAGAAGGCCAGCATCCCGGAGTCGCCTCTTCACTGTTGACGTTGAGACTTGTGTTTTCCGGGTACTATTTAATGAAGCTGCCAGATGAGGACTTGTGAGGCGTCTGTAATCAGCACAACAGTTTTCTGCTGTGCTAACATAATTGCAAAAGGGTTTTCTAATGATCAATTAGCCTTTTAAAATGATAAACTTGGATTAGCTAACACAACGTGCCATTGGAACACATTAGTGATGGTTGCTTATAATGGGCCTCTGTACGCCTATGCAGATATTCCATTACAAATCCGCTGTTTCCAGCTAAAATAGTAATTTACAACATTAACAATGTCTACACTGTATTTCTGATCAATTTGATGTTATTGTAATTGACAAAAAAATTATATTTTCTTTCAAAAACAAGGACATTTCTAAGTGTCCCCAAACTTTTGAAAGGTAGTGTATTACTATGACTTAACAAATTCCTAATTGTGGGCTCATTACTCTATTCTTCTCTCACCTCTTATCCTGAATGTAGCCCTCCACTTTGTGCAGCTCTTTCCCAAACATGCCGCACGGCTTGAAGTTCAACACACACCTGTCCCCCGTGCTGACCAATCAGAAGAGGCGGGAGGGAGAATATTAACTTATTGTAGTAAATTCAATCAAATAAATCATAATAAACATTTGTTCTGAATCAAGGTTTGGCATTTGCTGTCTTACTTGTGGTTGACTATTTCCACAGTTCCGTATTGCTCAATCCAGAGTTTGCCCATGATGATGTTATGTACACAGCAGAGAGGGTTTGTCCATGTAAACACCTCTTTACGTCTGCAACAAAACAAGTTGTTAATAAGTCACTAGCAGTTGATGTGAGAGAGTCTGTATGTGTGCATAGTATACACAGATGTCAACATACATACTGCATACACTTTCTTACACGCAGTCACTCACTTGAGCAGCTCCAGTGTCATGGTGCCTTTAGGCTCCGCCTCCACGCTCTTGCCCCAGAACTTGAGTTTGGGGTAGATGGAGCCGTGGAACTCAAACTCCTGCTTCAGAGACTGGGCATGGAAGGCACTGATAGGTGGATGGTGGCTCACTTGTTCTGAGATCAACCTGTACCCCTCGTCCTCACTAAGACAAAGAAGAGCATGTTAAAAAGAGCATACTCGACACCTCAATAAATAGATTATCCAAAGAGATTCGACTTATTTAAACTGTCCTCTGAAATCAATAAAAATCTCAAAAAGGTTTCCAGAAAAAGAGGTACGGTATGATACTCTTTTGAAAAATGCAAACTGTACCGTGTGAGTTCATAGGTCTCTCCCAGCAAAGGATTAAATGGCTTTCCAGTTCTGTCCCATTGAGATGCCACAGAAGAAACTGCAAAAGCAGCTACCACCTGATGGAGATAACACAGGAGAAAACAAAGTCTGTCATTGTGTGAGCCCCGTAAGAGCAGGTACAACAATAGGCTTTGTGAGGGGAGGGTGTCAGTGTATCAACATCTGTTTTGTTTACCTGCATGCGGTCTATGGAGTCTGACAGGATGCAGGCTTTGTGGATGAGGTGAGTGTGTTCCATGTACTCTGACATTCTCTGGAGGAAACTCAGGGGCTCGTTGAACACGATGGGCATCGTTATCTTGGACAGCTCCTGTGTAAACGCAGCAAAGAACAAATTAATAGAATCATTAATAGATAATAGCTTGTTTATTACATTTACCCTAAGGCGTTTGTATGAACTCCTCTGTAAGATGTGGGTAAAACAGAATGTCATCCAATTTGTAGCTTTGTTGTGATTTCTGTTTGTGCGTCTGTATAGTGGATGGTTTTGGTGGCATAGAAGTGTTGCAGACATCTTAAACGTATTACAGCTACATCCTCACCATGCCAATGCATTTCTTTAGTATGCCCCATACACTGTAGTCATGTCTGGAGATCATTGGAGCAGGCAGGGTTTTCCTGTAATAAACACCAACACAAAGACACAAAAAACTATGGACACTGAATAGGCATGCAAACTGTGATGCTACAGGACATAGATCTTTCCTTTGCAACCTCACCTGCGCTCCCACACTCCATTTTCCTGAGGTGTGCTGGCATTGGATGAATGCTTGCTGTCATACACTTGGGCATCTTCAAAATTGACCTCACAGGAGTCATCATCTGATTCGAGACCTGAGAAATACAAGAAAAAAAAGGGTCACTCACACTAAGAAGTCTCCCTTAGACAGTCACGGACGTCTGCTATTATAAACACATAGCTATTAGTCTCCCACCAATTAGCAAATGTATTTTTTATTACATTTCTAAAGCATGCATCCACCTGTCTCAGCATCGTAGAACTCTTCCTCGCTGTTCATTCTGAGCAGTATTGTGCAATATCACTCAAAACATATCTTTATTTTTTGGCCGGGTACTTGTGGTTCAGGCTATCCAAGCCTCACAGACACCTGGAAACAAAAACACACATTCCCATCCATCAGTGAGTGCCACAAGAAAAATAATACGAAAATAGTTACAGTTAATGATACAATTGTATTTATTTTTTATCCATGAGAAAATCCATTTACTTATTGCGAAATACCCTAGCTTGTTGAGCTGTGATGGCTGGCTAGCAACTAGGACCACTAGCTAGCTAACGTTACAGTACTACGGAGGCCAGCTACAGCTAATGTCAGCCAACCAGCCAGTTACTCCAATGTCTTTGGATTTTGCGACAACTGCGCGCCAAGTGAGCTGGTGCTGGATCAAAGATTCAAACGGCTAGCAAACGTCAGCTAACGACTGAAAGTGCCTAAATACAATGTAAAGAATTGAAGGAATGTAGTAAATGTGATTTACCAGCGTTTCAAAGTCCAAATGTGTTGCTGTACAAAACATAAACAACGAAAAGTGTACTAGGCTTGAAGAACTCTAGGGGGCGGAAGTGGGCGGTAAGGACGATGCTACTGATAGGCCTGTCAACCAATCCCAATCTCGGTTTCTAGTCCAATCTAGACAGTGCAAGAAAAATAGAAATAGAATGGATAGAACGGATAAAGGTCTAAAAATTATTTATGCATTGATCAGTAAGACATGCACCAGATTCTCAGAGATTTTAGTGATGGACAACAATTCCATATTGCCTAATATGGGTATCAATTCAGTAGCCTAATTTGTTATTTTACTTGATTTATTTGGCCATTTTAAACACAGTAAAACCCCACGTGGACACAGTACAATGCCATTCAAATCGTCGAAGATGACACAAAAAAGTTTTCAAAAGTATTTCCATTGTGACCCTCTTGAATGGTAATGGTTCATATATGTCTAGTTGTTTACTTGGAAAGCCAGTTCAAATTCAGATTTAGGACAATATCCTAAATGATTGACATTAGCCTTTAATTTATTTTGCACAGAAGAATCTCTTGACACTCCTACCATTATGTCCAATGGAAGAATAGTGATGCATGATGGGTAGGATGTACTACAGTGCCTCTCCGCGGACAAGACACTAAAAAAGGCCAGGATAACGGGTGATATTTATAAGCGCTATAATAAATCACGTTATCTGATAGCCTATCTTGACAGGTGTGCGTTTAAGTGTCAGTGTTGCAAATGTTTTAATTTCTATTCTGGCCACGTGAGGGCGTCATTGATAAAAAAAGGAACATGGGCGCACTGGACCTCAGCAGACGGGGCTGAATTGAACAGGCCTCTGAATTGAGTAGGCCTACACACGTTGGATGGGCTTTTTCATTTTCCCATACATCTGTCCAGAAATAATAAACTGTTTCCATGGCAAAATGTAGCCCATCACAGCAACAGAATAAATACAAATTGGGATTCCAATGGCAATGCCTTTGACGCACCCCATAATTTGCCACAGTGCACGAGTAACATATGGGCGGGGTGTGCTTAAATATCTGGCCCGGTTTAAATCAAGCAGTGTGACAGCCCACTTGATCGACTGCCCGAAAGAAGGAGAGATCCACAGCATTCATGCGCGCTCTGTGCGCAAAGTCTGGATTTTGGCTTCCACAGAAAATAGTTGTGGCAATTCTGTTATAACTCATTATGTTTATTTTGTTGGACTCAACAAAACATGATAGACTTTATAGATTAATTTAGGGAAATTCTTAGTTTTATGCACTCCCTTCAATAAAAACGGACAAGAAATGAACAGCAGGGATGGTGACAGTCCCGTGCCAAAACAGGCGCACCGGGGACAAAGACAGCCCAAGGCGCAAAAGGTTTTCAGCATGAAGAAGAATCGAACCCCATCGAGTGTGCAAACCAAAGATGCCCCAGGCTCATCCAGGTCAACCGGGACTATACGGCGCGTCGTGGGCAAAGGGAATGAGATTAAATCGGAGAAAGGGACGTGTACAGGAAATGGCGTGCCATCCGTTACCGAGTGCCAAAAGAATCAAAGCACACTTAGGAAACTATCTGATGCCAGAAATGCTTCGGGGGATTTGAGCAAGGACTCAGATTGCGTCTCGGGGAAGCTATCATCCTCGGACAGCAGTTCTGAAATGTCTGACTGCACGGAGGGATTTCTGACTGCATCAGAGGAAAACCAACTTTCTGGGGACACTCTGTCTCCAAGCAGCGAGACTGGATCAAGTGTTCGAGACGAAGATGCAAATAGTGACAGGTTGAGTGGGAATGCTCTAAACAGTGTATCCGATATGAGCACTGGAGGCAACCCATTCACACGGAAAGGCATATCACATGACAATTCCATCATGCATTCTGGTAGGGATGGAAACAATTCTCCTGGATGTGGAGGGTCTCTTCTTCCTTCGCTGAATGTCAGCGTAGCATCCCTGTCTTATTCAGAACTGACCGGGGAGCTCGTGGACGAGACGCACGAGGATCTTGTCAGAGAAAACGACGACTTGAGATCAGAAAATGAGTATTTGAAAGTAAGATGATTCACTTAATTGTCATGTCATTACCCGTAAAAACGAGGCCTTTTATTATTTAACACATTTCCTCAAGTCTTGACCCCCCTTATCATAAAGAAAATAACTTGAATATCGACTGATTTGAATAGAGTTTAATACTGAAGTAGGCTATTGAAACAACAACGCAGGCACGCTCGTGACATTAGTTGTTGTCAGGGTAAGAGGGCCAGACTTTCCTTAGCAGAGCCGATTAAATACTTTATGTAATTGGCCGTGTCAACCTTAATTACTTACACGTGACTGCAGGAGCAGCACGCTCACGCAAGGAGCATCAAAAGTCATTAGCCACAGTGGGTGTGTTTCCCAACCCGGGTAGTTCAAGGTTGGGGTAAAGCAACAAAAAAAAGTATAACCCTGCAAATTGATCTGCTACTGGTACTCCCGGAATCTTGCTTTTTAAAACTGCATCGTTGGAAAGGGGATTAGTCTACACTCGTTGTATTCGCTGCATGTGACAAATAAAATTAGATTTGACACACACACACACACACACACACACACACACACACACACACACACACACACACACACACACACACACACACACATACACACAAACATTCGGAGCTTGCCTAAGAAAAAAACGAATTAAACAGTTCCACCTTTAGAACTGACACTTGGTTGTGCATAAAGCAGCCTAATAAAGCCTAATAAAGTAGCCTGATGATGATGGCGATACTGTTGTTGATGATGATGCTGCTGTTGAGGATGCTGATTGAGATTATGTCTTTGGTGTCATGTCCAGGATGAGATGGAGGAGCTGCGCTGTGAGATGCTGGAGATGCGGGACCTCTTCCTGGAGGATGAGGTGTATCAGCTGCAGGAGCTGCGGCTGCAGCTGGAGCAGGCCAACAAGTTGTGTCGCATCCTGCAGTACCGCCTCCGAAAGGCCGAGCGACGCAGCCTCAGGGTGGCCCAGACTGGCCAAGTGGACGGGGAACTAGTCCGCTCTCTGGAACACGACGTCAAGGTGAAGCATCTGTGTGTGTGTGTGTGTGTGTGTGTGTGTGTGTGTGTGTGTGAGTGGCTTCAGTTCAGCTAAACCTAGGTTATGGCAAAGTGGGGTGTGTAGAAATACACCCAACAGTTGAAGCTCATTTACTGGGTTTCTACACAATTTTGAAACTAAAATGCTATTTGGAGAACCGAAAAAATAAACAAACATTTCCCACAGACATTATCACCGCAATAATAGGTTTATATTAGGTTTAAATGTCTGTGGAATGGCGTGTACAATGTACTACTCAACCTCATCATACATAGGCAACATTGACTCATTTAGCCTACTTGTGGAACAGTGCAACATGAAATAGACAATACACGCTATCAAGGCCGACTTCCAATACATCAATGTGAAAGTAACCCGAGCTAAGAAAAAAGCTGACTGCGAATGCAAACTATGCCAGATAAATCCTAAACACGCATTTAAATAAAAGGCATACATCAAAGGAATTACTTAGGCCTACAATCGACAAGGATGCATAAAGACAAAAAAACTCAATCAAGGAATGAAGAAAAATGTGATACATTTTTTGGGCACAGTTGAGTAGCCTACAATGCTTATATGAAAATCATAACTGGCACGCAGATCTTTAGAAATTGTAGGATCAATTGTAAATTGTCACGCATATGAAAAATGTTGCAGACCCCTTGTTATAGGCTAAATTAAGTCACGCTTGTGGAACGGCGCATACAGTTTACTTTGACAGCAGTGTCACTGTCTCATGCACTTCCAACCAAAATGTTGTAATCTGGGTGCTCATTCTATACAAATAAACAGCTCTACATCCACACTATAGCTAATTAAGTTAGCAATATTTAATTATGTTTTTCCAGCAAGATTGATCTGTTAGAATATCTAATTTTAATTCAGGAAGATGGACAAGCAAGACCGATAGAGTGAGAGGTGGAAATGCATTATACCAGAAGCAGGTAGGATTACACCAAGAAGTTAAAAAAGTTATCCCAACTAATCATTCATTATTTGCATTATCTCAATTATCATTCTGTCACTGCATAGCCTACAATTGTTATTGTCTTCGAAGCCAAAACATGTATTTTGGGGAAACGCTCTAAATAGCAAGTTGTTCAGTTGTTTATTTTCATACCAATACGCCTACATGAAACCAAAATTACATTAGCCTACTAAGCGAATAAATGGAAATACAATTAGGTTTACAGTTATCACAACCTATATTTTAATAGCAATAAAACAGCTTTTGGTTTCGAATGGTCACCAAAAAGGAGGGCTCCCCACCTCCCAATTCCCAATTAAATGAACCCCTGGCTATCAGATTACAACAAGGTTTGCAAGGCCAAGCTACATTTTTAAATGTTGCTGCTGCTACAGAAGGCTACATCGAACTGCTAATACAAGACTGGTAAAGGCACAGTGCACTACTTTTGTGAAAAAAGTTTATTCATATTTTTTTGTTGCACGATTTTTCAGGGGGTGCTGCAGCACCCTCAACACTCCTACTTCACTATGTGTGCATGTGTAACAGTATAACTTTAGTACCGTCCCCTCGCCCCGACACGGGCGCGAACCAGGGACCTTCTGCACACATCGACAACAGTCACCCACGAAGCGTCGTTACCCATCGCTCCACAAAAGCCGCGGCCCTTGCAGAGCAAGGGGAAACCCTACTTAAGTCTCAGAGCAAGTGACGTAACTGATTGAAATGCTAGTAGCGCGTACCCGCTAACTAGCTAGCCATTTCACATCCGTTACACTCACCCCCCTTTCAACCTCCTCCTTTTCCGCAGCAACCAGTGATCCGGGTCAACAGCATCAATGTAACAGTATAACTTTAGACCGTCCCCTCGCCCCGACACGGGCGCGAACCAGGGACCCTCTGCACACATCAACAACGGTCGCCCACGAAGCATCGTTACCCATCGCTCCACAAAGGCCACGGCCCTTGCAGAGCAAGGGGAAACCCTACTTCAGGTCTCAGAGCAAGTGACGTAACCGATTGAAATGCTATTAGCGCGTACCCGCTAACTAGCTAGCCATTTCACATCCGTTACACATGTGGAGTGCTCACTCAAAGCAACTTTTGATTTTCAGGCATCTTTCTCCTATAAGGATTGTACCGTAATCCCTCCATCTCTTGCTATGTTGCACAATGTCATCAGTGGGGTCGAGTGAGTCATTAGTATTCCAGTCAATGCACAAAGCCACTTGAAAAGCCCTTTGAATGACTGTACCAAATACCCCTCTACTGTCTCATGAGTCCAAAACGTTTCAGAGCAACTGTACTGCTCACATCCTATGTCTTAGTTTTATAACTGCACATTAAACTGCAATTACAGTATTTAACAATGTTATGGCTCAGCCAAATCTTGTCAGATGGGCTTCAAAATATTTGGAGTAGGTATTTTAATGGATCCTTGTGTGTGCGGCAGCTTTTGTTTGTGTTTATTTGTTGTGGTGGAAGTTGTTAACTTGTGTGACAGAGACATTAAATCAAGCACATGACAAAATACTGCGTTGTTTGGATGACCCAACTGTTGAGTTGCAGGCATTGGGTCACTTAGTTGGGTTGTTAAAAAAACAAACATATCAGAAGACTATAGGCGTGGCTTAGTAGGGACGTGGCTTTCAGATAGTTATTTTTGGGCACCTGTGATGAGATGGGGGCGCTGAGGAGAGCGCGTCTTGACGGTTCCTGCTTGACTTTCCTTTTTTAAGGCTATTTTTGCATTAATTATTAGTTTGTTTGCTCAGAATGTTCGGGCAATAGTTTTCTACGACTGAAAACATGTCTGGATCATGAATTGGAAGCTACAAACTTCTCTCTCAGCCTCCCAGATCTAGAATACTACATTGGCTTCTTTGTTCCCCGCACAGCGAGCTTACCTGTTACTCCTGGCCGAGATGACCTAAGGCAATGCTGGCAACAAAGAAAAGGAAGGAAAGGGGGACTCCTAGCTAGGCTTAAAAGATGGCCTACACAGCCTCCTCTACCTAGTATCCTGATGGCTAATGTCCAATCGCTGGAAAATAAATATTGTGAATTCCGAGTAAGGCTGCAATCGCAGTGGGACATCAGGAAATGCTTTATCTTTGCTTTTAGTGAGATGTGGCTTACGGACAATACTCTCGACTCTGCCAATCAACCAGATGGCTTCTCCATATTCCGAATGGATCAAACGGCAGCTCCTGGTAATAGTCGGGGGGGCAGGGGTACGTTTCCTCATAAACAATTACTGGTGTACTGAAGTTGAAAATATTGTGAGCTCCTGTTCAACCGACCTGGAGTTTCCTAATGCTAAAATGCTAACCACACTATATGCAGAGGGTATTCATGTGTGTTCTTATCACAGCTCTGTACATACCGCCACAAGCAAACACCAAGCTGGCACTCAATGAACTTTACAAGATCATTAGCCAGCAAGAATCCTCTCACCCGGAAGCAGTCTTTATTGTCACGGGTGACTTTAACCAAGCCTGTCTAAAACACATTTTCCCAAAATATCAATAACATGTATCCTGCCCCACAAGACGATCCAGCGTCCTTGAACATGTATACACAAACATCCGTGACGCATACAAAGCCATCCCCTGCCCCCACTTCGGCCAATCAGATCATGTCTCTCTGTTCGTACTCCACACCTACAAGCAGCAACACAAGAGGAAGCCACCAACACAGAGAAAAGTGAGGCGCTGTTGAAGATGCTGATGGAGAGGATGCCTTTGGTGTCATGTCCAGGATGAGATGGAGGAGCTGCGCTGTGAGATGCTGGAGGATTGTTTTGAGAATACTGATTGGAATATGTTCAAAGATTCACCCACTAAGGACTCATCCATCAACATTGAGGAACACTGAGTGTACAAAACATTAAGAAAACCTTCCTAATATTGAGTTGAAAACGCACAAAAGAGTGAATGCTCATAAAGCCTCTGGCCCAGATGACATCCCTGGTCGCGTGCTCAGAGTGTGTGCTGACCAGCTGGTGGGCTTCTTCTCGGACATCTTCAACCTGTCCCTGTCCCAGACTGTAGTCCCCACATGCTTTAAATTAAGGAGACCACCATCATCCCAGTGCCCAAGAAAAACAAAGTGACATGCCCAAATGACTAGCGTCCTGTAACGCTAACCTCGGTCATGATGAAGTGCTTCGAGAGGCTGGACATGTCCCACATCAAGGCCAGCATGCCAGGCACACTGGATCCACTCCAATTTGCCTACCACTCCAACAGATCCACAGAAGATACCATTTCCATTGCTATGCACACGGCCGTAACACATCTGTTCATTGATTACAGTTCAGCATTCAACACCATTGTTTCCTCCAAGCTCGACACCAAGCTCAGAGCCCTGGGTCTCGACACCACCCTCTGCAACTGGATCCTGGACTTCCTGAAGGGCAGACCATAGGCTGTGAGGATTGGCAACAACACCTCCTCCACACCAACTCTTAACACAGGGGTGTGTCCTCAGTCCTCTACTCCCTGTTCACCCATGACTGCGTGACTTTGCACGACACCAACTCCATCATCCATTTTGCTGACGACACCACGGTTGTAGGCGAGTCAGCCTATAGGGAGGAGCTAAGTGAACTGGCATTGTGTCATGACAACAACCTCTCCCTTAATGTCAGCAAAACAAAGGAGTGATTATTGACTTCAAAAAGCAGAGGATGGAACATGCCCCAATCCACATTAACAGGACTGCAGTAGAGAGAGTCACAAGTTAAATTCCTCGGCATTGAGAACTTGTCATGGACCAACAACACCACCACTCTTGTCAAGAGAGCACAAACCGTCTTTTATGTCTATATTAGATTATGGGGATATTATCTAAATGCTTGCAGCAACGTCTACACTTAAACCACTAGATGCTGTTTTCCATTGTGCGTATGTTAAGGTTGAACACTGACACTTTTTGTAGCTTAAACAAGGCTTACACAAGTGTATGAGTTCCTCACGAGCTTATGCATATCCGAATGTTGGGATAGTTACCACTTTGTTACAATATGTAAATATACTGAACAAAAATATAAATGCAACATGCAACAATTTCAAAGATTTTACTGAGTTACAGTTCATATAAAGAAATAAGTAAATTGAAATACATTCATTAGGCCCTAATCTATCGATTTCACATGACTGTGAATACCGATATGCATCTTTTGGTCAAAGATACCTTAAAAAAATGGTATCTCTGTGCATTCAAATCGTTAAAATGCATCGTTAAAATGCAATTGTGTTCGTTGTCTGTAGCTTATGCCTTCCAATACCATACCTCCACCGCCACCATGGGGAACTCAACGTTGACATCAGCAAACCGCTCACCAACACGACTTCATACATGTTGTCTGCGGTTGTGATGCCGGTTGGATGACATTTACTCTCATTGGTGGGATTACCTGAAAGCCACGCCCCTAATAGGCCACACCTTCTGAAAATAACCTGTGGATTACATTAAGCAGCTCCTGGGTCAACCCAGCATGAAAGTGAATAAAAAGTCAGCTAATGGTTGAAATAGCCCATGTTTGGATAATCCAAACAACCCAACATCAAATCAAACTTTATTTGTCACATGCACCGAATACAACAAGTGTAGACTTTACCGTGAAATGCTTACTTACAAGCCCTTAACCAACAGCGCAGTTCAAGAAGAAGAAAATATTTACCAAGTAGACAAAAAAAGAAGTTATAATAAAAGTAACACAATAAGAATAACAATAACGAGGCTATACAGGGGGCACCGGTACCGAGTCAGTGTGCGGAGGTACAGGCTAGTTGAGGTAATCTGTACATGTAGGTGGGGGCGAAGTGACTATGCATAGGTAACAAACAAACAGCGAGTGTACCAAAGGGAGGGGGGGGTCAATGTAAATTGTCCGGTGGCGATTTGATGAATTGTTCCGCAGTCTTATGGCTTGGGGGTAGAAGCTGTTGAAGAGCCTTTTGGTCCTAGACTTGGCGCCGGTACCGCTTGCCGTGCAGTGGCAGAGAAAACAATCTATAACTTGGGTGACTGGAGTCTCTGACAATTTTATGGGCTTTCCTCTGACACCGCCTATTATATAGGTCCTGGATGGCAGGAATCTTGGCCCCAGTGATGTACTGGGCCGTTCGCACTACCCTCTGTAGCGCCTTACGGTCAGGTGCCGAGCAGTTGCCATACCAGGCGGTGATGCAACCGGTCAGGGTGCTCTCGATGATGCACCTGTAGAACCTTTTAAGGATCTGGGGACCCATGCCAAATCTTTTTAGTCTCCTGAAAGGGGAAAAGGTTTTGTCGTGCCCTCTTCACGACTGTCTTGGTATGTTTGGACCATGATAGTTTGTTGGTGATGTGGACACCAAGGAACTTGAAACTCTCGACCTGCTCCACTATAGCCCCGTCGATGTTAATGGGGGCCTGTTTGGCCCACCTTTTCCTGAAGTCCACGATCAGCTCCTTTGTCTTGCTCACATTGAAGGAGAGGTTGTTGTCCTGGCACCACACTGCCAGTTCTCTGACCTCCTCCCTATAGGCCGTCTCATCGTTGTTGGTGATCAGGCCTACCACTGTTGTGTCGTCAGCAAACTTAATGATGGTGTTGAAGTCGTGTTTGGCCATGTATTTGTGGGTGAACAGGGAATACAGGAGGGGACTAAGTACACACCCCTGAGGGGCCCCAGTGTTAAGGATCAGCGTGGCAGACGTGTTGTTGCCTACTCTTCTTACCACCTGGGGGTGGCCCGTCAGGAAGTCCAAGATCCAGTTGCAGAGGGAGGTGTTTAGTCCCAGAGTCCTTAGCTTAGTGATGAGCTTTGTGGGCACTATGGTGTTGAACACTGAGCTGTAGTCAATGAACAGCATTCTCACATAGGTGTTCCTTTTGTCCAGGTGAGAAAGGGCAGTGTGGAGTGCGACTGAGATTGCATCATCTGTGGATCTGTTGGGGCGGTAGGTACATATAATTATGGTCAGATTTGCCAAATGGAGGGCAGGGGAGAGCTTTGTATGCATTTCTGTGTGTGGAGTAAAGGTGGTCTAGGATTTTTTTCCCCCTGGTTGCATGCTGGTAAAAATGTGGTAAAACTGATTTAAGTTTGCCTGCATTAAAGTCCCCGGGCACTAGGAGCGCCGCTTCTGGGTGAGCATTTTCTTCTTTGCTTATGGCCTTATAGAGTTGGTTGAGAGCAGTCTTAGTGCCAGCTTCGTTTTGTGGTGGTAAATAGACGGCTACGAATAATACAGATGAGAACTCTCTTGGTAGATAGTGTGGTCTACAGCTTATCATAAGGTCTCTACCTCAGGCAAGCAATACCTCGAGACTTCTTTAATATTAGACATCGCTCACCAGCTGTTATTGACAAAAAGACACACACCCCTCGTCTTACCAGAGGTAGCGTCTCTGTTCTGCCGGTGCATGAAAAATCCCGCTAGCTCTATATTGTCCGTATCTTCATTCAGCCACGTCTCGGTGAAACATAAGATGTTATAGTTTTTAATGTCCCGCTGGTAGGATAATCTTAATCGTAGGTCATCAATTTTATTTTTCAATTAATGGAAGGGAGTGGGAGTTTACTCACTCGCCTTCGGATTTTCAGGCCCCTTTTCCGGCGTATTTTCTTCACGCAACGGGCGTGGATCTGGGCCTGTTCCAATGAAAGCAGGATATCCCCTATATGCGTGAATATGTAGGGATATTCACGCAACCCAACTGGCTGGGTCAGAATAACCCAGTGTGTGTTCTGTTCAATATTTACCCAATGCTGGGTTACCAAATAACCCATGATCACTCTGAAGACTTTGTGGGTTGAGTGGGCACTGGGCAGATCACTGTGGAAAGTTTACTGGTATGTGGGCTGATTCCTCTGTTGGAGGTTGCAATGCTGAGTTTATTTGCACAGCTGTGTGTAGTAATAGAATACCAACCAGCCACATGGCAGTGAATTTGATACCCTTGGCTTCCCCCTTCTTCACTCCTTACATTTTTCAAACACATGGATTTTCTCTTTCTGTGTATTCCCACCAAGTTTAAAAAGTAGGTATTTTAACAAAAGTATAGTATCTGTGTTTAATATATTTTCTCTTTGGGGAATGGATATCTTCCACAATATAATCATTTAGGGGGAAATTCCAACCCGAGTTAAGTGTGTGCAAATGAAACGTAATTCCCTTTTTATGCACTTTTCTCTATATGAGTATTCTGACCTTGAACTTAAAGGGAAACTTCAGGATTTTGGCAATAAGGCCCTTTATATACTTCCCCGGAGTCAGATGAACTCGTGGATGCCATTTTATTGTCTCTGTGTCCAGTATGAATATCATGTCTCTGTGTCCAGCATGAGAATATCATGCTTTTCACCGGCTATCCGTTTGGGGTGGACATCGAATAAATTAGGTTGTAGCTGAGGTGTGTCTACAGATACACCCTATTCTGACCTTTACCTAATTCCCTAAATAATTCCACCACCTTTACATGCGTTGAAACCATAAATAAGTTCTATCGAACCTACCGGTTCCAAGTGGAAATAGCATCTACTTTATTTTTTCCTGATCGAAATAAAACCGTTCTCCATGCACTGTAATGTCAAATCAAAATAAACTAAAATGTTATTGGTCGTATACACATATTAGCAGATGTTATTACGTGTGTAGCGAAATGCTTGTGTTCCTAGCTCCAACAGTGCAGTAATATCTAACAATACACACAAATCTAAAATAATTAAGAAATATAGAAATATTAGAACAAGCAATGTCGGAGTACGGAGTGTATATACAGTACCAGTCAAAAGTCTGGACACACCCACTCATTCCAGGGTTTTTCTTAATTTTTTACTATTTTCTACATTTTACAATAATAGAGAAGACATCAAATCTATGAAATAACACATATGGAATCATGTAGTAAACAAAAAAGTGTTAAACAAATCAAAATATGTTTTATAATTGAGATTATTCAAAGTAGCCACACTTTGCCTTGATGACAGCTTTGCACACTCTCGGTGTGAAAAACAACTCCTCATCAATCTACACACTATACACCATAATGACAAAGCGAAAACAGGTTTTTAGAAATGTTTGCAAATTTATAAAATAAAAAAACAGAAATACCTTATTTACATCACTATTCAGACCCTTTGCTATGAGACTTGAAATTGAGCTCAGATGTATCCTGTTTCCATTGATCATCCTTGAGATGTTTCTAAAACTTGATCGGTGTCCAGCAGTGGTAAATTAAATTGATTGGACATGATTTGGAAAGGCACACATCTGTCTATATAAGGTCCCACAGTCGACATAGCAAAAACCAAGCCATGAGGTTGAAGGAATTGTTCGTAGAGCTCCGAGACAAGATTGTGTCAAGGCAGAAATCTGGGGAAGGGTACCAAAAAATGTATGCAACAATAAAGGTCCCCTAGAACACAGTGGCCTCAATTATTCTTAAATGGAAAAAGTTTGGAATCACCAAGCCTCTTCCTAGAGCTGGCCCGTGTTCATTGTGATATCAATGTGAAATAATCTACAGTGGATCTACAAACTCAGCAATTGGGGGAGAAGGGCCTTGGTCAGGGAGGTGACCAAGAACCCAATAGTCACTCTGACAGAACTCCAGAGTTTCTCTGTGGAGATGGGAGAACCTTCCAGAAGGACAGCCATCTCTCCAGCACTCCACCAATCAGGCCTTTATGGTAGAGTGGCCAGATGGAAGCCATACCTCAGTAAAAGGAACATTAAAGCCCGCTTGGAGTTTGCCTAAAGGCACCTAAAGGACTCTCAGACCATGAGAAACAAGATTCTCTGGTCTGATGAAACCAAGATTGAACTCTTTGGTCTGAATGCCAAGTGTCACATCTGGAGGAAACCTGTCACGATCCCTAAGGTGAAACATGGTGGTGGCAGAATCATTCTGTGGGGATGTTTTTCAGGGGCAGGGACTGGGAGACTAGTCAGGATTGAGGGAAAGATGAACGGAGCAAAGTACAGAGAGATCCTTGATGAAAACCTGCTCCAGTGCGCTGAGGACCTCAGACTGGGGCGAAGGTTCACCTTCCAACAGGACAACGACCCTAAGCACACAGCCAAGACAATGCAGGAGTGGCTTCGGGACAAGTCTCTCAATGTCCTTGAGTGGCCCAGCCAGAGTCTGGACTTGAACCCAATCGAACATCTCTGGAGAGACCTGAAAATAGCTGTGCAGCGACACTCCCCATCCAACCTGACAGAGCTTGAGAGGATCTGCAGAGAAGAACGGGAGAAATAATGGGAGAAATACAGGTGTGCCAAGCCTGTAGCGTCATACCCAAGAAGACTTGAGGCTGTAATCACTGCCAAAGGTGCTTCAACAAAGTACTGAGTAAAGGATCTGAATACTTATGTAAATATGATATTTACGTTTCTAAAAAACAGTTTTTGCTTTGTCATTATGGGGTATTGTCTGTAGATTGATGAGGGAAAAACAATTAAATAATTTTAGAATAAGGCTATAACGTAACAAATTGGGGAAAAAGTCAAGGGGTCTGAATACTTTCCGAATGTACTCTATATGTATGTGGATGCTACCTTCAAATTAGTGGATTCGGCTATTTCAGCCACACCTGTTGCTGACAGCTGTATACAATTGAGCACACAGCCATGCAATCTCCATAGACAAACATTGGCAGTAGAATGGCCTTACTGAAGAGCTCAGTGACTTTCAACGTGGCACTGTCATAGGATGCTATCTTTCCAACAAGTCAGTTCGTCAAATTTCTGCCCTGCTAGAG
Source organism: Salvelinus sp. IW2-2015 (assembly GCF_002910315.2). Classification (NCBI taxonomy): domain Eukaryota; kingdom Metazoa; phylum Chordata; class Actinopteri; order Salmoniformes; family Salmonidae; genus Salvelinus; species Salvelinus sp. IW2-2015. The sequence goes on along the minus strand of NC_036857.1, from coordinate 22,188,655 downwards.
CTGCCCCGGTCAACTGTTAGTGCTGTAATTGTGAAGTGGAAACAAATAGGAGCAACAACGGCTCAGCTGCTTAGTGGTAGGCCACACATGCACCCGGAACAGCTGGTGCGCTCATGCATGGTTCAGTGTTGCTTGCCTTGAAGCGAGCATAGAAGGGATTTAGATCCTCTGGTAGGCTCGACATCGCTCGGCAGCTCGCGGACGGGTTTCCCTCTGTTATAGTTTGCAAGCCCTGCCACATCCGACGAGCGTCAGAGCCGGCATAGTAGGATTCTATATTAGTCCTGTATTTAATCTTTGCCTGTTTGATGGCTCGTCGGAGGTCGTAGGGAGATTTCTTATAAGCCTCCAGATTAGTGTCCCGCTCCTTGAAAGCAGCAGCTCTAGACTTTAATTTAGTGCAGATGTTGCCTGTAATCCATGGCTTCTGGTTGGGATGTACGCACGGTCACTGTGGGGACGACATCGTCGATGCACTTATTACTGAAGCCGGTGACTGATGTGGTAAACTCCTCAATGTTATCGGCTGAATCCATATTCCAGTCTGTGCTAGCAAAACAGTCCTGTAGTTTAGCATCTGCTTCATCAGACCACTTCTGTATTGAACGCATCACTGGTACTTCCTGTTTGAGTTTTTGCTTGTAAGCAGGAATCAGGAGGATAGAGTTATTGTCAGATTAGCAAAAGGGAGGGCCTTTTAGGCGTTTCTGTGTGTGATCACAGGTTGCCCCTCCAGGGATGTTTCATTCACCTTATTACATCACTGACGACATCAATAACAGTGTTGTTGTTCTGAAGGCTGATATCTGAGAAAGGACCTTTTGTTTTCCCCAAAAAAATCTATGAATTGAATGCACTACTACGACAATAACGACCGCTAATGAAGGCAGTTATAGTGAGGACAATTATTGTCAGTCATTGCTTTATCAGGTTATTCTGTTTACAGGTAGCAAAGAGTGTATCCCTCCGCCTACACAATGAGTTGGAGTCAGTGCAGAAGAAGAACTCCCGGCTAGAGTGGGAGAATGAGGCACTGCGGGAGATGCAGCAGGAGCTGGAGGTGGCGAAGCAAGTTCTGCAGGCCGAGATGGAGAAAGCCAGAGAGGTACTACTACTTTTATACACCACCATCAACTACTACTATCTACCACCGACTGTATTAGTTTAACCCACTGCCCTCAGTGGTATCCTTTTAAACATAACCCCACCATTAACCCACAGTGCTCTGGTCCAGAGTCCTATTTCTTCAAATACTAGTATATACACTACAGCTGCCCCATCCCACCGAGTTTGGTACTCCCCCATCATCCTGCTGTCACTCTGAAGTGAGGTGACACATGACCCTGACTGGATCCTAGGGCTTTGCTGGGATGAAGAATGAGGACATTGCTAGCAGCTGACTGCTGGGCGGTGGGTGTGGTAGAGGGGTGTGGCATGTAGGAGGCTGAACATGGGGGGCACAGCTGACATTCTTCTCACCAGGCAACCTGGTCTCAGGGCATTTCATATGATTCTGTACGTAAATCCGAGACACTCCATTTAGTATGATATGTTACGTTTGGTATGATTACATAAGACAGATGGTTACTTAAGGCAAAAACGAAAGTAGGGTGGGTAACTTTTTACTACTTTGCAACTATTTATCATGTTAGCTAATCCTTCTCCTAACCTTAACCCTTTTAGCTAACCCTCAACCTAACCCCTTTAGCTAACCCTTCCCATTACCTTTTAACCTAACTCATAAATTTAACCCTAACCTTAAGTCTAACTAACATTAGCAAGCTAGCCACCTAGCTAGAATTGGTAACATAATACGATTTGTAATTTGTAACATATCATATGAAATGGGTGATGGACATCCACAAATGAATACATACCATACAAAATGTAACATATCATACTAAACGGAGTGTCCTGGATTTACGTACAGAATAATACAACATTCTCTGAGACCAGGTTGCACCAGGGACTAGAGCGAGAGAGAAAGATGGACCAAAATAGAGGAATAGCTCTCTCAAGACTCCCCTCTCCCTCTCCTCTGGTTATTTTAAGCATGGGTAAATCTGGGCCAGGAGGATGTATTACAGCATCAAAATGACAGTGGTTTAGGTACTGGCATGTTGGCATACTATCACTGAATGTCATCAACTGGTGGCCATGGAGGAGCCCAGGTCTTTTATTATAGTGCAGTGCAGTCCATCTACATGTGCTTTAGTTTAATCCAGGATTCAGTGCTTTGGTATCAGCTCAGCTGCTACTCCCTCTGATCCTGACTAGGAAATCCACTTAGATTACCTAATCTGGGCAGACAAGTACAAGGGAAGCTAGTCAACATGGAAGAACTGCTGTTACTGCAAGTTGTCTGTGTGGTTTGCTGCCTCGCTTATGGAACTGAATCCAGAAGGGTAGTATTACTCACATAATATTTATATATAAAATACAGAATCATACAGTACTACTGCCGATTATAGTTTTTTCGCTATTCACTGCCTCTGGGTTCGTTCATTTACAGACCAACAGCTAGGGTTAGATTAATGTGGTTATTTATTCGTAACTCCCACTGCAACGCCTCAGTAAGATTATTATTTTGAGTTCTTTTAACCTCTTTGACCCCTGCCTGCCAACAGACAAAGCTGCAGACAGCGACTGACACGGTGACACCAGCCTACATTCATTTCATACTCAGCTCTGTAAACATACCAACTCATACATGAAGTGCTGCACTCTAATGGAACTTTCTAAGCGAAAGAAAAATAGTGAGTTTGTAATGGAGCTAATTTGTGTACATATATACTTTGACTCTCTTGGTTTGTGTCTCTTGGACACTGCAGATGCTGTGAGAAAACACTGATTTCCTGTAAGAATGTCTATATGAAGGTCAAAGACAGACAGGAGTGACAGATAGGAAGGAGACGGGAGAGGAGAGCTGAAAGAAAGAGGGGTTCATTGTTGAATGACATTTGACAAATATATCTTCTCCTCCTCCGTCATGTTTTCATGGGGTGGTAACGATGCTGTGAATAGTACTGTTGAATCTTCAACATTCTTTGACATTTGTTCTACTCCACAGAGTTCTTTGAAGAGAAAAAATGTCAGATCACCAACCAACAAGACTGAGAAGAAGCTGTCGTCTCAGGTAAAAGTTTAATGTTATTATCATGTTATTAACATCTTAAATAGCTTACGACTGCATATCACAAGTTAGGATTCTTTATGTCTGTGTGATTTGATTCCTCAGGATGACAGTACTGATCTAAAGTGCCAGCTCCACTTCGCAAAGGAGGAATCAGCTCTCATTTGCAAGAAGCTGGCCAAGATGGTGTCGGAGAGTGAGGGCATGCGTGAGGAACTGGCAAAGTTCCGCTCAGCCTACGGAGACGTAGACGCTGCTGCCCACTCCTCTGAGGGTGCCACTGCTAAGTCCCCGCACACCAGGGAGGCAGAGGTCAAGGTTCACCTGCGGCTGGTGGAGGAGGAAGCAACGCTCTTGAGCCGCCGTATCGTAGAGCTGGAGGTGGAGAACCGTGGCCTCCGGGCGGAGATGAGCGACATGAGGGATAGTGGAAGAATAGGAGGAGAGGAGGAAGAGGAGTCACTGCAGGAAGGTGTCAGGGAACATGGGGATTTACCACCAGCCCATGTTAGGGATGCAGAGGAAGGTGAAAGGGGTTTGACAATGGAGTACATCCAGTTTGAGGAGGCGGCGAGGGAGAGACAGAGGAGATGCGTGATTAAGTGTTCTCAGGAGGAGGTGATTGAAATACAGCATAGAGACCAATCCCAGACGGAGAGGCTGGGTCCCCTCAAACAGATCCCTCGAGAGGGGCCTGTAGGTGGGGAACGGGAGCCCCTGGACAACCAGCAGAGTGATACATGCAGAGGCAGTGTTGCCAATGCCTTGAATGCAAAAGATCATGAGGCCCTCCTTGTCTTGCGAGATCATGCCTGCCTTGTGACTTCAGCTATCCAGCTTCTTGCCTCACCAACCCAAAATGGCCACAGCTCCCCTGCCTTATCTCCCCACCTCCCCCGGGCAAAGTCTAACCCTCAGGGTAAAGCCCAGCCTCTGGCTCTGGACCCACTCATGCAAGGCCACCTGTATGAGGCTCTGGAGCTTCTGAAGGCCATGCTGTTGGCCTTAATTGTGAGGGTGGAGAGCCTGGTGACACCAGGAGGACAGTTGAGGGTTGAAGGGAATCCCATCGCCATCCCCTCCCTGGCTGATCAGGACACAAAGAACAACACAGAGGTCTTAGCCAAGCATGAAAATGGCGAAGGCCTGTGCACAGTAGTGCTGAAGGAGAAAGTGAACCGGGCAACACAGTCAGACCACCTCGACAGCTGCATGGACCCCATGATGCAGCTGACCTTAAAGATGCTCTGGATCCTCCATCAGCACTGTCTGAGGAAGGGATCTGGCCTTGAGGGCAAGGAGGTATGAGAGGAGGGGAATGTAGGGGAACATGTATTGCAACATACTGTAACTGAAATGTTCATAAATCAATTTCTTTCTGCAAGTAATCATGAAAGCCAAGATTAAAAGTATGTTTTACTGTTGGTTTTTGCAGAGCAGAGATCCTACGACCATATCTATGCTACACGGGCTGTTGCAGTATTTGGGTACAGAGCTGCAGGACTCAGAGGACAGTATAGCAGGACAGGATTCCAAGGCCACATGGGCATCAGACTGGAACGGCTTAATCTCCAAGGTAAGCTAATGCTGCTGTCACGCTGTGGGCTCAGCCTATGAAGTGACTGTCCAATTACATAAGTTGATATGACTGTGATATAGTACTTAAAGGGCAATTCCACCACTTTTCAACCTCATATTCTTCATCTCCAGCACCATACCAGTATCTACATATGTGAAAACGGCACATTTCTATGATCTGTGATTGAAAAGATTATCACCAACAAGAAAAAAGGTAATCAAATGACATCACAGTGTATGATTAAAAGTAAAAAAACTGTTTTTAGCCAGAGGGAGGGAATTTTCTTTCTGCCCACATAACTGCAAATCTATTTTTGTTTTTGATAAACACTTTGTAACTTTATATGTTTTACTACAAAACATAGAAACCCACCGTTTTCACATATGTAGACACTGGTATTGTGCTGGAGATATTGAATATGAGGTTGAAAAGTGGTGGAATTGCCCTTTAAGTACATTGTCCCGTAGAATGAGGGATACACCACTGTTATGTTCTAAGGCAAGGAGTGAATCAGACAGATATCCTGATTCTGAGTAATCATCAAAGACTAATACCTTCCCATTTCTTGTAATAACTCAGATGGAGTGCAGCACTGGTAAGACTAGGGCACAGGGTTATTCAGTCCAGCCAAGTCACCCTATGGACACACAGAGTGAGATGACTGAGGTAAGGAAGTATTTTATTTCCTCCAGCCGCCCACGTTCATCTGTCCTGTGTTGTGTTTGGTAGCATGTGATGGGATGTGGTTCAGCAGTAAGCTCAGCTGATGGCTTCTATCTGGCAGGGCTTCCCCCTGGCCTGCCTGCAATCAGTACAGCCATCATAAGATAAATTGTGCCATAGTATTTAGGCTAAGCTCTTGTGGGGGCTACTGCCAAAAGCAGCACTGCTGGACCGGCATGTGCATTGACTACATTACAAGACTCAGACAGAGACAGAGGGGGAAAATGTGTGAGCAAGAAAGTGAGAGCAAGGAAGGAAAAAGGAGAGAGAAAAGGAGAAAGAGGGTGAAAGGGAGAAAGAGGGTGATAAGAAGCAGAGTGTGGGAGAGAAACTTGGAATGAAGTGTGGGTAGAAAAGAAAGTGCCTTGAACTCGTAACTCACTCTACTTCCTGAGCTTGTGGTCTGAGGATAGTTGTCCAAAGACAATAGTAGGCTACATTTCGATCGTAAAACCCTCACATTTTGTTTATCCTATGTACGTCTATAAATGTGCAAAACGCTAAACAGGGAAGTGGTTTCTCCCACCACATGTTGAATGATAACTTAAAACAGGTTTCTGGTCTCCATGATTACATTTTAATGTATAGAATATTATTTTCCTGGCAAACACAATAGCAATTTAAATAAAATAAAAACAATTGCAAATATTTTAGCTGTTGCCAGGAGAAAGACTGTGAATTAGGAAGAGCAGAATATTTTTTACATGGCTGTTTTCCATATGTTTCTCTGTTCTTTCCACCATAATCTGCAGAGACTCTTATTTCTTCACAGACAGGAAATAAGATCAGACCAGAAAGTTCTACATTTGGGTCCAATAAGAAGAACTGGTGCTATCTCAGCCATGAGGCAGCTCAGTTGGACAGAGGGGACCCGTTTAAGACCTGGGACCATCCCATCATGCCCCCTAGCTTCCGCAATCTGCACTTGGACCAGTTGTCCCTGGACAGGAGCCACACTGCCCCAGAGAAGACCGTCCTCCGCATCTACTACAGTCCCCTATCTGCAAGGAGAGTCCATCTGGTTCATCTGAGGCACAGCACCAACACTGATAGAAATGGTACTACTAGTGTAATCTCCACCAGGCTTAGTACATCCCAAAGCTCTCTCACTCCCCTATGTCTGAGGCTCTCCGCTAATTTGAGCGACGACATGAAGGAGATGACAGCTAGCTTACGACAGGCAGTTCACTCCAGTTCGCCAGAGAGGAGGAAGGGGAGGGTGATCATGAGTGGGGGGTGGACGGTGGATGTGGCCACCTCAGGGACTCAGACCCAGATGCACCCACAGATGGTGAGTGTGGGTCTACAGACGGATGGGCCCTACAGTATAGGTGCAGTGAGAGCCTCCCCTTCACGGCTTTCTGCCCGTGCTCAACAGATTTCTACTTCCCTGGAGAGGCTCCCAGGTAGGACAGAAAGGCCCAAGTCTGGCTCCACCTCCCCAAAACTGTATCGCAGACACTCTGCCTCTGCATCTTCCATCTCCTCCTCTTTCCCTTCTTCCACAACTGGTTTCACCACCACCATGTCCAACACCACAACCCCCAACTCCTCCACCACCTCCTCTGTCACTCCTGGCAGTGAGCGTGTTTTATGGGGCTTGTCCCATCGTGGTCCAGCTGGGTCGACATGGGCCCGCCCCACCAATCCCAGAGCCGGTCCAGGGCTTATCCACCACAGTACAATAAACAGTGAGTTGAGCAGTGGTGGAAACACTAAACCCACCAGCAAACCTGCTGGAGCCAACCGGTACGGCCTAGTCACTGAGTTCCTACGCAAAATGAGTGGTCGGGCAGACAAGCCAGCCCCAGCATCAGCATCAGGCGGGGGCCAGAAGGGGAAATGCAGTCCAACTCATAAAACCCTAGAGCGAGGGCCCTCTCGTCCCCCTGCTGCACCAGTACACAGGAACGACAGTGTCACCAGGATTGTGAACCAGAGGTTCATGAAGCAGAGAGAGGAAGCATGCCGGGTCCATATATGCCCCAGTCAGGCCCACAGTCAGAACCAGGCTGTCAGAAAAGAACCGAACCTGGAGAGTAACGTGACACTGGAGGTAAGTACAGTAGGCCTGCCCAACACAGGATCCACACACTGAATACATACTGTACTTCACTCATATTCAATTTAGTGGCTACATTTACATTTACATTTAAGTCATTTAGCAGACGCTCTTATCCAGAGCGACTTACAAGTTGGCTAATGTATGTTATTCCACATGACATACTAGTTTGCTTGCTTGGTTTTGAGAAAGGAATAGCATAAATAATAAAATATACCCAATAAATGAACATGCTATAACAGTCTTTCTTTCATTCTCTCCCTCCCTCTGTCTTTCCCTCTCTCAGGATAGGAACTATGAATGTAGCAGTTCCAAGTCCTTGTCCTTCTGCTTCGCCCGATCATCTCGCTCCTCCACCCAACGAAACGCCTTGACCCCGACCAAGCTACAGCGACATAGATACTCCTCTGCTGTAAACGGTGGTGGGTCAGGAGAGCCCAACTCCAACTGTGAATGAGGGGGTGGAGGCAGTAACACATTGACACCACTAGACAGCTGATAAAGATTACGAGGGACATGGTGAATCCAAGGCCTGTGTTCTGGAATTCTGCATTCAGCAGTCAGGATGAAGGGACAGAATGGAAGTACTTTAGAACCCATTATGATAAGGGTTACAGTTATTTCAGATACATACATGCCTATTATTTGTGCTAGAATTCGTTTTTTCTTTCAGTTCAGCCCATGGCACTTCATCCTTTTACAATATACAACAACCTTTTTTGGATCCACCAAAGCAGTTAAAGTTGTCAGTACTCATTGATTTTGTATTAGCTTATAGAACTAAATAAGATTTTGTATGAATATTGTCAGAATTAATAAACTATACTATGCAATGCTGAACTGTAATTCATGTTGTCCATGCTTGTAGTGTAGATACTGTACTGTCGTCCTGTGGCTGTCTGTTAACCCTCTGGGTTAGTTGAGCTCATCTAACCAGTGTCACAAATTCATGACATATAAGAGCAAAGTTGACAGTTCACCTTGAGACCTACCTCGGCCACAGACACGTGGGTCTTAGAATAGGATAGGGTATATGGCCAGCTGTTCATTATCTGTAACATGCAGACAAATGAAGGTGAGACCACACTAAGCAGTTGATGAGATCAGATGTCCTGTCACTGTGCAGTCAGGGAAGCCTTACCGTACATCCCTCACTCTCTACCTCCCACTTTGACTTTCCCCCCACCTGATTTCAACAATGGTTTTCCCAGATCTGCTAACGGGCTGCTAATCCAATTGTATAGTGCAGTAAACAAGAGAGTCACTCGGGCTCCCGAGTGGGGCAGCGGTGTAAGGCACTGCATCTCAGTGCTTGAAGCGTCACTACAGCCTGGTTCATTTCCAGGCTGTATCACAACCGGCCGTGATTGGGAGTCCCATAGGGCGGAGCAGAATTGGCCCAGCGTCATCCGGGTTTTGCCGGTGTAGGTTACATAAAAAAAAACTAAAAAACATTTGAAGGTAAAAAATCATAGAGAGATGATCCGCCACCCTCTTGCAGTTACCCAAGGCCTTGCGGTGCCACTCCAAGGTGTGGCTGGCAGCTGGCTTTGTTCGGAGGCAGGGTCACTCAACCATACCATAGTGTCACATTTTTGCTTACCATGAACTTTTCCCCTTTCTCAAAAGCTCAAATTGGATTTTATCTTCCATAAGTAGTGGAACCCATGACGGGCCAAACAAAAGAAGACAGCAAATCAACAAAAATACTTAAATTCTCCAATGGGGGAGCGCTCTATATATTTGTCCTGTTGTTTCTACCCTCACCCTCTTATTTCTCTTCCCTTTCACAAGGAAAAAGTTGACTCAGATACATTGTTGTAGTAGATGAAAGTATATCTTTTCAGATTTCAAAAAGTCTCAGCTTCATGAAAGGCAATAATATTTTCCACGTGGAATGGAGTCTCTACTGTCGGTTTGATTCATATGACTGCAAGAGGGTGATCAGAATTTCTAGAGTGGTTTGAAGAATCTTCAGGATCCCAGCGGGGAAACTGTTTTGGGGATTCAATTAATATTTTACAATCGGTACTTTCTGCTGCTGACCTTTTGGTATTTCTTTAAGTACCACTGGTGGGACCTCAGCAAACACAGATGCACCCCTCGCATTCGACGAAGTGATCCGGCTGGTCCAAGCAGGAGAGGAGGTCCCAGGCCTGTAAAAGCTGGACATGAAACCTAATAACCAAACTCCAAGTCTCTCTCAGATGGAGAGGAGACCTAAACCCTGGGAGAACTCCTAGACACACATGACTTGTACATATTACTTTTTCCCTCAAACTGTCCACATTGTGAGAAAATTTATATTTTTTGATATCCTCTAAACGTGCAATAAATAAAATCTATGTGCTCTTCACCATTTCATCACATATGATAAAAAGCGTTGCACGTGTCCTGTAGAACTGTCTCGACCTGATCCGTCTAAAACAACTACACCAAACACATGAAATAGTGCCTGCCAGACTCATTTCATTTCTGAGTGTAATCAGCGAGGGTCATATTAGCACCTGGGAGTTGCTGGTCGTGGAGGAGCCGCCAGGTAGCGTGTGTGTGTGAGTGGGGCCAGCGCTTAGTGCTCCTCTTCTGCTTGGTGGCAGTGTCTGTGCCCTTATTTAACCTGTGTTGATGGTCCTTCAGAAGCTCTGGGATAGGGGGCAGGGTGACGGGCCGCAGAACGCTGTAGGACAAGGCCTTATACACCCTCAACTACAGAGAAACAAACAAAATAAATAAACAGGCACATCATTATCCCTTTTGACTTCGAACAACAGAGATGGTGCCTTATACTCTCTCAAAAATGACAGAGAACTACACATCTGAGGCCAGGAAACGGTCCAGTAGAGTTAGTTGTAGGCTCTTTAAGGTATGAGTCCTACCTGCTCTTGACCAATAGAGTTAGTTGTAGGCTCTTTAAGGTATGGGTCCTACCGCTCTTGACCTAATAGAGTTAGTTGTAGGCTCTTTTAAGGTATGAGTCCTACCTGCTCTTGACCAATAGAGTTAGTTGTAGGCTCTTTAAGGTATGAGTCCTACCTGCTCTTGACCAATAGAGTTAGTTGTAGGCTCTTTAAGGTATGAGTCCTACCTGCTCTTGACCAATAGAGTTAGTTGTAGCTCTTTAAGGTATGAGTCCTACCTGCTCTTGACCAATAGAGTTAGTTGTAGGCTTTTAAGGTATGAGTCCTACCTGCTCTTGACCAATAGAGTTAGTTGTAGGCTCTTTAAGGATGAGTCCTACCTGCTCTTGACCAATAAGTTAGTTGTAGGCCTTTAAGGTATGAGTCCTACCTGCTCTTGACCAATAGAGTTAGTTGTAGGCTCTTTAAGGTATGAGTCCTACCTGCTCTTGACAATAGAGTTAGTTGTAGGCTCTTTAAGGTATGAGTCCTACCTGCTCTTGACCAATAGAGTTTAGTTGTAGGCTCTTTAAGGTATGAGTCCTACCTGCTCTTGACCAATAGAGTTAGTTGTAGGCTCTTTAAGGTATGAGTCCTACCTGCTCTTGACCAAATAAGAAGTAGTTGTAGGCTCTTTAAGGTATGAGTCCTACCTGCTCTTGACCAATAGAGTTAGTTGTAGGCTCTTTAAGGTATGAGTCCTACCTGCTCTTGACTGCTGAAGGTTGTCTGGAGATCAGGGGTACAGGACGGAAGGTGATGTCTCACTTTCTGTTTTTTATGCTCGTCCTAAAATGCTGCTGGTCTGAGGGAAGGACAGTTGAAGCAACATTCAATCGTTAGGCACAGTAACCACACAAGGGAGTTGCAGTCAGTCCTTTACTTTACTCTGATGTGCGTAGGCTACTGTGAGTGTGGATGGCATCTGTAACTCACCTGCCTTCCCTTCTCCTGCCACAGTCTCCATGTGTTCTCAATCTGCTCGTCGGTGTACTTGGCGATCCGTGGGTCGGAAGGAACCAGTTCCCTCAGCTGCGTTGTGACCTCACCAAACTTTGTCGACTGCTGACTCTTCTGTGCAGTCAGGCCCTCCAGGATGCGTTTGGCACAGCTAAGAAGGCATAGGAGGACATCAAAGAGATGTTGACAGATGACGTGACCGGACAAACATCAGACTCAGTAATAGTGCATGGATGGGTACAGTGCATGACTAGCATGTTTTTGTGTGTAGAAAGTCCCTTTCATCAGCCCTATAGTTCACATTATGGAGACAGAAGGGCTTCCATTTGGACTTTTCCCCTCACTTCCAGTGCGGGTACTTCCCCTCATTAAGGACTTTAAGTGTCTGACAGGACCCCATCCTCTTCAGGTCCACTGGGAGCTCTGTGTGGAGGGCGTTGGAGTCGCCCACCCGCCACAGGCCCTGCCCAAATGTACCTGAGATGTAGAGACAGACCGGGTACTAGTTGTCAGTATTAGTACACATACAGTAGTTGGCGCATATCAACACTCCCCCCTTGTGGCTGATAAAACATATTCAATAGAACCATAAGACGTTCTCAAACGAATGACACCATACACGTAACTACAGTGGTGGTAGTGGTGGTGCTTACCAATGTATCTGCCAGCGGCGGTCCACAGACGTACGTTACAGTCCAGGCTGGCTGTGACGACGAGGCAGAAACGCTCCACATACTAAAGATGAACGATCCCTTTCAGGTGGCAGCGCCAGGAACTCTGGGGCCTAGGGGGGGTCAGGGACACACTCCATCCCCGCAAAATCTGGTCAGAGAGGGATAATAGAAATTAGTGGGAAATCTATTTATGACAGAGTCTGTTCCGTCTACGGAAGGTGACATCATCAATGACCACTAGCTAGTTTCACATCTGTTACACATTCATCTTAACCTGCCCTCCCTAAAGCTCTGTAACTTGAACAAATATTTTGGTGTGTCATTATGTTCTGTGTGTACTGTTGTTGAGTTACCTCTTTGTCCTGCTCCACCACCAGTCTCCGTGGTCCCTCCACTTTGCAGTAGGGAGGTATGAGTTGAGGCAACCTCAGAGTCCTCATTGGATGATTCCTCCTCAGCCACCCCACCCCTCATACGGTAACAGTACTTCTCAATGTCCCACAGCTGCGGAAAAGGAAATACAGGTGTAGAGGGATGACGTGAACAAAGAAAAACAGAGGGAAAAGAAAAGAAAGATACTATCAGTCCATAGTCGATCTGTAAAACATCCTGCCAATGTCTCCACCCTGATCACTTCTCACCACTGTCCCCTTCAGTCAAAGACATCAGTTGGTGTAGCCAACATAGATAAACAACACATTGACTTTTCTATGGTCTCCAACCCCTCCAGTGCTACCGTGATGTATCCGTTGCTGTCTCCAGTGAGCAGTATCTTGTCTGTCAGTGGACATGGCACAGATGACTGGCCCCTTGCTATGCACGGCACAGAATTTCCCCAGCAGCCCTCCGTTACGGCTGATAGACCAGGCGTAGATGTAGCCGTCTGCTGAGCTGGTCAGGAGGATGGCCGTGTCAGGGCTACGCTCACGGGTGGCCAGAAACAACACCTGCTCGTCAGAAAGAGAAATAGGGAGAGAAAGCGAGGGAGAGACAGTCATTGACATCCTCTGTCGGTTATCAAGGTAAAACAATATTAAACCGTCAGATAGGTTACAGTGTACATGTCAGTCAGTCAGTACCTTCTCCACTGCAAACCGAGGCTTCTCCAGCTCGTCTAGGTTGATGGTCTACGTCTTGTGTCTGGGCAGCAGTGTCGTCCGCCTGCCCATGGAGACTGTGACTGACTGGGGCAGTAAAGCAGAGGCTGGAGCCGAGATGCTACCCCTCCGGCCCTGTGGGATGCATAGAAACATGCACATCAACATGAACATCAACAGAGAAACAGAGGTCTTTTTGTACAGTCTCTAGCGACAAAGAAAAAAAATGTCAGTGCTCCATTGTGTCTCGTTTCACCCGTATGGGTATGAGGGGCAGTGGGCTCTCGCTAGCGTTGAAATGGCAGAAGGTTTGTCCTGAATCTATGTTCCAGACAATGATGTCACCGCTGTAACAGGCGGTCACCAGCATCTTTCTGCCGTGGGCGTGCATGGAATAGATGTCGTCTGAGTGGTACTGGTTCCACACACGGTGCTCCATCTTATCCTCCTCCTTATCGTCCCTGACACACGGATGGACAGACAGGAGGAAAGACGGACGGACAGACAGACTGAAAAAAGTAAACATACAGACACAATCAATAGAAAATAAAACATACAAAAGCCACACAAGTTGACCAATTGCCAGCCAAGAAAGTGCTTAAAAGTTGCATACAGCCAATGATATAAAAACATGAAGCACTCACAGATACCACATGACCCGTTTGCTCCAGCCTGAAACATAAATCCTCTCGTTGATGTACAGAATCTCTGTAACCTGCCAACAAGACATTTCAGTAAGTATTTTTTTCTGTCCTCGAATGGCAGTGCTTGGTGGTAAGAAAGACAAGTCTGGTCCGTCACTTAGGGATCAGTGCCCTGCAGGATACAGCGTAGTACCTCATTGCTGTCCACCAGGGGCAGTTCAGAGATAAGAGCCCCGTTGTTGAAGTTCCAGAGACGCAGAGTGCCGTCTTTAGACACGGTGATGAGGCGGCGTTTGGGCCCGTCGAATGCCATGGCAGTGACCTCAACAGGTCGCTCAGGGGTCGTTTGGAACTGCATTACCTTCTCCCCTGTCAGGATGTCCCACACACTGACCACGCCCGCATGATACCCACTTACCACCTGGGCACAGAGCAGTGGAGAGAAGGTGGGTTTACCTAGCTTCAATAAGTAGTATGATCATCTCTTAGTTGACCTTACCTCACTCCCAAGTATTGAACCATCACCAACCTGTTTGAAGTTGGAGTTGTAGAGAGCAGCACAGAGTGGTTGTTCATGTGATGTTGTAGCTGTGGGTACAGAGCTGTCTGCATCCTCCATAGACCCTCGAAGAACTCCAATCTGCCCAGCACAACGTAAACATGAGGAAATAAATACACAGCAATACCAAAGAACCTTGTACAACCAATAGAGTGTGTATGAGTACACATGTTAAAGGCAATAACGAACACACACTAGGTACGTAGCCATCACCATGGTGTTACTGGTGTGGTTATAGTAGGTGCTGGTGATGGGGAAGCGGCCCATGTTGACGTTCCTGGATTGGATGTTCTGGAGGCAGACACTGTCCTGCAGGTCCCACACCCGCACATTCTGGAACAGAAAGAAACGACCCTTACCTGTTTTGTGGTCTAAATGAGCATTACAAATCTGAGTAGGCAACGGGTGACATTGAGTGTCGCTGTAGTGATAATGCTGGACATCTGACCTTGTCTTTAGACACACTGATGATCTTGTTGTCTCTGCCGTTGACAGCGATGTGAGTGATGACGGTGCTGTGACCTTTCATCTGTGATGTGGCCTGATTGGTCACATAGGGGTTCCAGACCCTCACGACCCGATCGAAGAATCCAGTCACTCACGACCCGATCGAAGCATCCAGTCACTGGAACATTGGAAAACAAGCGCGGACAAAGACACATCATGGGATATTGCATTAAAATAATAATATCCAGATTGACAGCTACAGAAAGATCAGCAAAGAATACTGTATAAAATAAGTAATATAAATACTGAGCTATATTGCATGAAAAAAAAGGGAAATTATATTATTTTATACTAATACATTTGCTTAGAGAAAGAGATTTAGTTTAACAAGTAATAAAAATAAAAACCTCAAAGATAGGGGTCAGAATTATTGTCACCTCTGTTTTCAATACTCCAGCACCCTCCCCTTGTAAGAATAATGACACTTAGTATGTTTCTGTAATGTTTAATGAGATTGGAGAACACATTGGGAGTGATCTTAGACCATTGTTCCATACAGAATCTTTCCAGATCCTAGATATCCTTCGTCTGTGCTTATAGACTGTTTACAGGACTGTTTATAGGCTGCCCTCTTCCATTGACACCACGGGTTTTCAATGAGGTTCAAGTCAATGGCCATTGCAAAATGTAGATTTTTGTAGTCAATTAACCATTTCTTTGTGGATTTTGATGTGTGCTTGGAAGTGTCAGCCTCCTAAAGTTCCTGATGCTGTTGACCTTAACAAGGGACCCAGGACCAGTGGAATCAAAATATGCTTTCGATTTTAATATAAAATAATATAATTTTAAAATGTTTGGAGCATGCGATATAGATTAGTATTTATTATTTATTTTATACAGTATTTGTTGCTAATCTTTATCAAGGGAGCCAATCATTTTGGAACTGACTTTATACGTAATTGGTTTAGACGTCATAAACAGCACTGTATGGAGTATTACTTCTACACATACCTAGAACGTTGAGCTCAGGTGAGTAGTCAAAACACAGAATTCCCTTCTGCAGGTGAAAGAGTGCAGTTCTGAGAAAGAAAAACAAGAGAATTATATTCATCTGTGAAATGAACATTAGAAATGAGAGATTTGGGGGCTTTTTAAAGAGGCACTCCAGTCTCTTCTTTACCTCATTTAGCACCTGTTTTACCTAACAAAAGGCACATCTCAATAGGTGGTAGGTATGACATTACATGGCACAAGATGTTCCCACAACCAAGGAGGGAGGCCGATAACATCACATCAGACCAACTCCTCGTATGGCCTAATCTTAGAAGTTTGCGGTTGTGTCCAAAAAAAACTACTTTGCTCAAAACATATTTTGTTAACTTTAAGTGTGTGTATATTACTGTATTTATACGTGGGATATTGATTTTCAACACGAAAAGTTCAAATATAGCTGCAGTGCGTCTTTAAACAGTCCTGTAAAACTCTGAGATAACACGATAGACACACTGAAAAATAAAGACGGGAAAACGCAAAAGGGGGCGTACCGAATTTTACACTTGCGTGAGTGGGGCAGCGTGGTCAGGATCATGGAAGTTTGGTCTGCCGCACAGCAGGTGGCGATGGCATTCAACTCTGGGATGTA
Organism: Salvelinus sp. IW2-2015; assembly: GCF_002910315.2. Classification (NCBI taxonomy): domain Eukaryota; kingdom Metazoa; phylum Chordata; class Actinopteri; order Salmoniformes; family Salmonidae; genus Salvelinus; species Salvelinus sp. IW2-2015. The sequence continues at coordinate 22,172,238 of NC_036857.1, read as the reverse complement.
GCGGATCTGGTGGATCCAGTCATTATGGCTGGGCTGGAACATAAAAAAAAGGGGAAGATATGAAACAGAGAACTAACTGAAGAGGGGAAGAAAGAGCGTGAACAGGAAAAACAAAAGTTATATAGGCTACTTACGACTCTAAAGCAGAGAAATGAGCTGGAGGTGTTTTTGAGCAGGGCTAACACAGGGATGCGATAGTTTGTTCCTGAAAAAGAGGCAAAGAAGTGAGTGTGATCTTCGGCATGAACATGTGTACCTACCATCTTTACCTGCATGTTTTCACCCAGTACCTGTCTTGAAGGCAGCACTATTGAACAGGCCATTATGGACCACATCAGAGGAGACAAAGATGTATATGGTGCCACTTGCATCACCAATGGAATACACTCCTCTCTTACCATCTGTCCTGAAAGGAAGCAGAGAGAAAAAGGTTATTCTCACAAAAAGCCTGCAAAAATCATTATGTTCCATTAAACAGAAGTAATAATCAATAATAATAGCAGTGCACTAGGAAATAGGGTGCCATTTGGAATACACACAAAGCCTACCAGTAGTCCATCACCTCCACGTTGGCCTCCAGCTCCGACAGGGAGAACACTATGTCACACTTACTGGCACTGATGTCATAGAATTCTGGTGACAGAAAAACAAACACACTGTACAAACACTTCAACAAACATACAGTAGCTATAAATCAGTAGGTATTACATTGTACAACATAATATCACCGCATAACACGATGTTTTCATGTGTACAAATGTTTGTACAGACATTCCCACAGACACACCTACGTCTCGCCCTGTGGAGGAGATGGAGAGCTGGTTGATGTTGCTCAGGCAGACCATGTCTGTCACCCAGACGGGCTGGGCCACTGTGTGCTGCATCTGACTTATCTAGAGCAGAGAAAAACATGCAAAGAATGTTTCACAAATAAAGAATAGAACATCCCACAAGCACGACATGAAGCATAGCTGCTGGTCCACAAGCACGACATGAAGCATACCTGCTGGTCCACAAGCACGACATGAAGCACACCTGCTGGTCCACAAGCACGACATGAAGCACACCTGCTGGTCCACAAGCACGACATGAAGCATACCTGCTGGTCCACAAGCATGACATGATGCATACCTGCTGGTCCACAAGCACGACATGAAGCATATCTGCTGGTACACAAGCACGACATGAAGCATACCTGCTGGTCCACAAGCACGACATGAAGCATACCTGCTGGTACACAAGCATGACATGAAGCATACCTGCTGGTCCACAAGCACGACATGAAGCATACCTGCTGGTCCACAAGCATAACATGAAGCATACCTGCTTGTGGGATGTTCTATTACCTAGCAGTGTTTCACAACTGTCTTTTCTCCATCTCTGTCAACATCATGTATTACTTCAGAGTTTTCACATCATATCAAACATTATCGTCTGGGGAAAACATATGAATTGCTATTCAATTCAATTGTAATAGATTAATTGATTGATTATTCATGATATAATGCTAGAACATGGCTGATACGCACATTGACAGTGTGCAGCAGCTTGAACCTCTCGCTCCAATAGTTGAGAACGCCATCACGGCTGATTGACAGTTGGCTTCCACTGTGGGCGCGGCCCTTAGAACCCCCCGAGGCCCTGCCATGCTCCTCAGAGTCTGTCTTTTTCTCCCCGGCTGGGGGCTGGAATGGGTAGAAGTGGAGCCGGACAATGGCCTCACAGTGTGCACTACACAGACAGAGACACAGTAAAATTTAAGGATGCACATATACTACTTAGGAACCTGTAAAACATAGCCAATGAAATACCACTTACACAGGCGCAATCTTGAGTGGTTTGGGAAAGTAGATTTGCCTGTTTTGCTGCTGCAAAGAGTCTTTCTCTCTGTACTCTAAAAGCATGTAGTTCAGATATTCAACCTGTATGAAACCACACAAAGTTTTTGTTTATGAGAGTAAGAATTGAAATGTGTTTACGTGTTTGTCACATACCAGTTGGTCAAAACTGTCGTTTTGCTCTCTCACCCAGTCCATTCTGCCGTCACAGTTGGTGTCCACCTTCATAAAGATAATGTCCACATCCTCATCATCCACATCACCCATGATCTTCTTCATCGCATCTCAGAACTGATACATATCCAACCCTGACAGAGAGAATGACACATTGTTCAAGAAAATATGTCCCTTTTGGATAGTGTAACTTAATGATTCGTTTTATTATTCACATTCTGTCATAAAGAGCACATGTTCAACCAAATAAAAACCCAATTTCCCCCCCCAAAATCACTATAGTAAGTGCCTATTATGTGCCAAATAAAGTAACAGGGTTGACCTCAACAGGGTTGACGATTTCATTTTAAATCAGCCATAAATCCCCTTGTTACAGGAGGAATGGAAGCTTGTCGTGTGCAATAGGGACGGGCAATTGAATGCAAGCTTCACAAAAAAGTTGAAATTGTTAAAACATTTCTAGCCTGTATGTATGGCAGGGATGGGCAACTTAGATTGGGGTGGGGTCCACAAAAAATCTGAACTTATCATGGGGTGCCGCAGTGGCTCGCGGGTCTGCGTACCCACATCCATACCCACACATGCAGTCAGAGCTGGCACTAGCCTATTGAGGGCCCTTAGCAACATTTTGTTAGGGAGCCACCCCCCACCTTGCAAGCAAAACATTTTTAGTTTTGAAGTACATTTCATGCAATTCTACATATTTTGCCATGGGGCATAGAGAAAATGTTGTTTTAAAGTAAGCTTGCTGCAATCTAAAAAAACAGTAAAATACCTTATTTGCAAGCTCTAAACCCAACAATATAGAATTTTGGCACTTTAGCTTTTAAATTTGACTTAAAATATCAAATGGGCGCAAAAGGGACTAATTTCATGGAACGACCCATGTGTGTTCGTATGACAACACTATGTAGAAATGTGCAGCTGGTTGGTGAAAATGGCAGGGATCCACTAGGGGCTAAAAATGATACTGGGTTGGGCTAAAAATGATACCATGGTATACTATTAGTTATGGAGAGGTGTTATAATGTGTTCGGGTCACTCACCCCCTCCTCCATCCGTGTCAGCCTCTCTGAACATACGTTCAATGCGGCGAAGGTGCTGTTCATTGATCTTATTCTCCACTCCCCCCTGAGCTGGCATGTCCTCCTCCGTGCAGTCACTGCTCTTCCCTGAACGCTCCGCCTCCCCTGAAATACCCTGCTGAGGGAGGATATAGAGCACCTCAATCACACTTAACTCCACATTTGATATTAAAACCAACATGAACCATTTTTCACTTGAAAATGTCTTAGGAGGGCAAGATGAATTAAAAACTGCGTAGAAAATGTGGGTGACAAGGCAGCAAAAACCCAGGCAATTTGAATGGAAATATCTGTGTAAATAAAACAGAGCACTTTGGGGAGCATAACAGTGTGCAGATTTATTTTGTTCTGGATTTACCTGAGCTGTGGTGTGTTTCTGCTTGTCATCGGAGGTGGAACTGTGATAACACGAGCAACGGATACATTGAACACCCAGCAATCCAAAATGTGATTTAGTGATCAAACACACTTAAAGTCCTAATGTAAACTAGCTTTATATTGATATTAGTCTGACCTTGTAAGGCTGGCCATCTTCAGTTCCCCTGTGACAGTCCACAAGCTCACACTGGTCATGGCTTTCCACCTTTAACACAGGCACAAATGCTCACAAAAGAACAATGCTCTTTTGGTGATGTCACAATGTGAGAGAGATGGTCCTAACATACAGACAGGGGAAAAAAGTATTCGATCCCCTGCTGATTTTGTACGTTTGCCCACTGACAAAGAAATTATCAGTCTATAATTTTAATGGTAGGTTTATTTGAACAGTGAGAGAGATAATAACAACAAAAAAATCCAGAAAAGCACATATCAAATTTTTTTGAAATTGATTTGCACACATCTCAGGAGGGATTTTGTCCCACTCCTCTTTGCAGATGTTCTCCAAGTCATTAAGGTTTTGAGGCTGACGTTTGGCAACTCGAACCTTCAGCTCCCTCCACAGAGTTATGGGATTAAGGTCTGGAGACTGGCTCGGCCACTCCAGGACCTTAATGTGGTTCTTCTTGACCCACTCCTTTGTTGCCTTGGCCGTGTGTTTTGGGTCATTGTCATGCTGGAATACCCATCCACGACCCATTTTCAATGCCCTGGCTGAGGGAAGGTGGTTCTCACCCAAGATTTGACAGTACATGGCCCCATCCATCGTCCCTTTGATGCGGTGAAGTTGTCCTGTCCCCTTAGCAGAAAAACACCCCCAAAGCATAATGTTTCCACTTCCATGTTTGACGGTGGGGATGGTGTTCTTGGGGTCATAGGCAGCATTCCTCCTCCTCCAAACACGGCGAGTTGAGTTGATGCCAAAGAGCGCCATTTTGGTCTCATCTGACCACAACACTTTCACCCAGTTGTCCTCTGAATCATTCAGATGTTCATTGGCAAACTTCAGACGGGCATGTATATGTGCTTTCGTAAGCAGGGGGACCTTGCGGGCGCTGCAGGATTTCAGTCCTTCACGGCGTAGTGTGTAACCAATTGTTTTCTTGGTGACTATGGTCCCAGCTGCCTTGAGATCATTGACAAGATCCTCCCGTGTAGTTCTGGGCTGATTCCTCACCGTTCTCATGATCATTGCAACTCCACGAGGTGAGATCTTGCATGGAGCCCCATGCAGAGAGAGATTGACAGTTATTTTGTGTTTCTTCCATTTGCGAATAATCACACCAACTGTTGTCACCTTCTCACCAAGCTGCTTGGCGATGGTCTTGTAGCCCATTCCAGCCTTGTGTAGGTCTACAATCTTGTCCCTGACATCCTTGGAGCGCTCTTTGGTCTTGGCCATGGTGGAGAATTTGGACTCTGATTGATTGCTTCTGTGGACAGGTGTCTTTTATACAGGTAACAAACTGAGATTAGGAGCACTCCCTTTAAGAGTGTGCTCCTAATCTCAGATCGTTACCTGTATAAAAGACACTTGGGAGCCAGAAATCTTTCTGATTGAGAGGGGGTCAAATACTTATTTCCCTCATTAAAATGCAAATCAATTTATAACATTTTTGACATGCGTTTTCTGGATTTTTTTGTTGTTATTCTGTCTCTCACTGTTCAAATAAACCTACCATTATAGACTGATAATTTCTTTGTCAGTGGGCAAATGTACAAAATCAGCAGGGGATCAAATACTTTTTTCCTTCACTGTAAATCATTGATATCAAACTTAACCAGATTCTGAACAGATTTCCAAGCTTTTTTCTGTTTATAAAAAAAACCTTGCACTCTTGATGACAGAAAGATGACACTAGGGAGACAGAAGGGGAGAGACAGAGTCCTGTCTATGACACAATCGTTACATGAAAAGATTATGACCAGTTATCCAAATCTGTTTTGCATCTTGACAGACACAGAGAAGGTTATGAATGAGGAGATCAATAGAGTGCAGTTTAACATGTCCAACGACATGTTGTAGACAAACAACCTCTGCAGTTACCCAAGGCCCGGTGGGCCTCATCGTTCACCTGCAGGAGAAGCTTTGTGCCTGTAAAAGACTAGCCCGACTATAACTTTATAGGCAGTTTACTGGGGCCAAGTGACTGGAAGCAGAAACCGGATGCCAGATCAACATGCAAGGATGGGGGTCAGTGAGAGACAGAGGAAAACCCCACATGGAAAATCTAGATGAGGACCTGTATATTCTGATCAGAGAAAATGACACGGCCCAGCTCAGAATGAGGAGAGTGGTCATCAGGAAGCCCCTGGTGCCAACAGCGGAGGGAGAGGGCAACATGAAGACGCAGATGATGGAGCTGGCTCAACGGGACATACAGAATCAAGACACAGATAGGATCCACACCACCACCGCCACTCAGGTCCCCTGCCTCACAGTGGTCCCCACAAGGCAGGTGCTCCCTATTGCAATCCCCCAGAGTGGAGGCAGGGAGCCCGATCAGGAACAGATCCGGACCACACAAAGGGCTGCCATGTTGCCCACCAGTGGCAGAATTGACACCACCCAGTATGACAAGTACACCCTGCCACCCAGTCTATGGTGCAGTGGGTGTCTAGACATTTGTTTTTATTTATGGCCCTTTACTCTGGGAATGTTTACATTTATTTTGAATTAGCCTATATCACTGTGCTGATTTTGGTTTACTGCAGTTATTCTACCAAGAGCCAACTGCCAATAGCAATGCAAATGTACGTCAGGACATTTTAATGAGCAGATAAATATACACATTCTAAATCAATTTCAGTTAATAACATCACATAGAAGTTAAAACAAGTTATTTCTTCAACCTAAAAAACACATCTAGTTTTTCCAATCAAACCTTGATTTTTAAAGAAAAGTGATGCCTGTAGAAGCCTTATATTGCTAATAAATTCACAAACAGACTTCCTACTAAAAGAGAGCTCTCAGTTCCTCTGCTAAGAGTGTGTAGTTCTGCTCTAACTGTAGACTAGAGGGATGTATTTCTTCACTGTGTGGACTGGCAACCATACATCCTGTCTTTGGCTTACATGAGGAAGTAAATTAGAACACAGGTCAGTGTAGTGCAACTCTAGCCTACATACAATACACAAATGGCAGAATGAGTCTTATAATTTTGCTTTTAGGTAAGAAGTACATTCTTTTTTTATTTAAGGTGCTCAATAAAAACACTTAATTTCATTGAAAAATCAAAAAAGTAATGTGATGAATACCTGCGGAGATAAAAAAACAAACTAAATACAAACGCTGATCGCCTAAACCACAAATTAACTCTTAAGTATATAATGAATGTGTGTAAACATACCATAAAAATTACAATAATTTCAATTGGCAGAGTATACATTCATATATATTTAAGAATTACTCATATTTGCAAATATCATATCAAAATAATCTAGTACAGTACTGTTTAGGTCAATTGGAAATATATAAGGAATAAAAAGACAACCTGAACACATTTCAAAAGTAACAGGCCTAAATTTAAAGGCACAGAAAAGGCCAGAATAAGAACAAGGCAGAAAACCCCCAGAAAATAAAAACCCATTGGAATTTTATCCAGGGTTCTTCTTCTCTGGTGGCTGGATTAGCAGGGTCTCTGAAATTTATTTTATGGTCCAAAAAAAAACAAAAAAACACTTGGTCCAACAAACACTTGGACCAAGGTGGCAGGCAGTGTATAATCCAGAGGCAACTTAATCCACAGTGTGAGTAAGTGCATGTTCATTAGACCCAAAGAGTGCGTATGAACGGTGCACATGCAAACTTGTGTGTGTGTGTGTATTGAAGTGTGTGATTAAGGTATGAACTGCAGTTGTGTCCATTTTCATCAGAACTCTTCTGGTTCTTCTCCTTCAGCATCAGGAATAACAAACCCCTCCTGTTAGCAGGAAACAAAATTTGGATTTCAATATTCAAATACAACGCTACATTTGGTTCCTACTACAGAATCATCAGTTATGAAACATGTATAGAACTGCAGAAGACGGAGTCTCTCAGATGTGTCTGTCAGAGTATTCCTGTGAAGTTTCACTCACATCAGTGGCGTATAGAACATCCATAATCTTCTGCATAGTTGTATCTGCCTCTCCATCCACTTCTTGGCAGATGACCTCAATGGACCTCAGCTTTCCAAAATAAAAGTCTCTCTCTTTCTCCATGTCCTGGACAGTGGCCTTCAGGGAACTGACCTGAGGCGAGAGAATACATAAGTGATAGGAGAACGACTGGGCGGGGCTGTCATGACTCAAGTTACAACTAAACAAGCTTCAATTTCAATAAACTATTCACCTAGCACACAAAAGCTGTACAGGAGATTGACGGGAAATCTCATTGTGTCTCATCACAACTAATTTTAGCAGTGACCCTCCGAAAGAACATACCTCCTGGGCTAGCTCCACCCTTTCCACGTCCTCTGCCCCGCCGGGCCTCCGCAAGGCACTCCCTGCTGACCTGGGCGGGGGTTTGGTTACTGTCGTTGTAGACCTCGTGGGAGCTGGATCCAACAAAAATCACAGTTGGCAAACTAGGACAGAATAATAACAGTGGACTGTGCGCATGCACTCAACCTTAGACACACAACTGCACATTTATACCCAGTGACTCCAGTTCCTAGCCTATAGAATACTGGAATGGACATGAACCTACGTATGATAGGATAAAGGTCAGCCATTTGTCAGGGGGTCAGTCAACTTTATACAACGGGTGGGTCTAATCCTGGTTGGTTAAAACCGCATTCCAGCTGGTGTCTATTCCACAAGTTACCACCGGCTAAAGCTATGACGTTAAAATGCCTATTTACTCTGTTCCATCTGACTGGACAATCCACTGTCTCAGTGTTACCCTTTAATTCAACTGTGCAACAACCAGAGATCATTGTTTGGTTAGCAATGTTTCTGTAGCGCTCATGTGGTTCCAGAGTTTGCTAAACAAATGGTAGGCATAGGCCACTTTGTAGTTAACTAAGAAATGTTTGGGGAAAGCCTTTCCATCTACCAGAACATGTCAACATTAGCATCATCGCTAACGGCTACACAAAGTGGTAGACAAACGGACGCACAGGGCCAGGAAAATACTAAATCACTGATGCATTTTATTAATGTCTTATGATAATCTTGGGCAAATTAATGCATTTTCTAAAAAATGCAATACATTTAGTTGATTTCCTACTAAGTTCAATAGATTTTGGAATATTGAATTCCGTTTTAATGTCTGGATTCTGTATTTCTGTCCACTTTCTCCGCAAGGCTGATTTTATAGGACCCTACACAGCCATACACTGGTCGAAATCAGTTGATGATAGTACTTAGACGGAAATGCAACAAGTATTGATATTGTGTCACATATACACTGAATAAAAATATAAAACGCAACATGTAAAGTGTTGGTCCCATGTTTCCTGAACTGAAATAAAAGATCCCAGAAATGTTCCATACACACAAAAAGCTTATTTCTCTCAAATGTTGTGTACAAATTTGTTTACATCCCTGTTAGTGAGCATTTCTCTTTTGCCAAGATAATCCATCTACCTAACAGGTGTGGCATATCAAGAAGCAGATTAAACAGCATGATCATTACACAGTTGCACCTGGTGCTGGGGAAATCAAAAGGCCACTAAAATGTGCAGTTTTGTCACAACACCACAGATGTCTCAAGTTGAGGGAAAGTGCAATTGGCATGCTGACTGCAGGATTGTCCACCAGAGCTGTTGCCAGAGAATATAATGTTCATTTCAGTACCATAACCAGCCTCCTTTGTCATTTTAGAGAATTTGGCAGTATGTCTAACAGGACTCACAACCGGATTCTTCACCTGCGGGAACGTCTGAGACCGCCACTAACAGCTGATGATATATCACTCCTTTTATTTTCCTGCATAAGTATAATCAGGATTACGCCTCCACTGCCCTTCCTTCCAATTAGACTGTTTGGATTTCTCCCTGACCAACATGGCTGCCATTTTCACCCCATTCTGGAACTTTGATGTTTATGACATAGCCTCTCGTAATTTAGTAGGGTATCTATGACCTAGCCTTACAACAAAAAAGTCCTTTCCACAGTGTGACCATGAATGTGAAAGCCCACCATAGGTGCCCATTGGAGATCCCCGTTTGACCATTAAACCGCCTTACCGACTCTCGCCGCTGGTCTGATAAGAGTTGGGGAGCTGTGGAACTGTACTGAAATAGAGATGCATACAGTATGCATTTAAGGGATCAAGCATCAAAGACACAGGAACAATTTATGTTCCACCGGCTGACTGGGAGTAACTTGGATTAGACGCCCACCCTGTTGTTGCTTGTAGCTATAATTTTCAATTAGGTATTTATGTTATATTCATCAAAATGTTAGAAATTATACATTCTTCTTCCTCACCAGTGGTGGGCTTCCTTGGCTTGGATGCGACCTGACCTGGGTTGGGCGTAGGAGCAGTGTCCTGGCCCTGGCGAGCACCGAGTGGGTCATACTCCTTTCCATCGTAGTTGGCATCAAATAATTTCTTAAACCACTGCACAAACTCAAAGTTGTCCTGGAACTTGCCTTTTATCAATTTATCCACAGGAATGATCTGGAAATTGTTTAAAAGGTGTCAATTTCAATGGCAAAAATGGCCGTAATGTGATCTTTTAGGAATACTGCAATAGCCGAAAGTACACATTGAGTTAGACACTCGGAAACACTCACCTTGTCAACCCCAATCTTCTTAAAACTGGTCTGCAGAAGTTTGAAGTTGTGGAGGAACTCAGTCTCTAGTTTTGCCTGAAATTTTACCTTCTTCAAAGGGATGCATCCAGGGAAAAGCATGTCCATGAACTGACAGTAAGCGGCACCTGTGTGAATGTGATAAGATCATTTATTAAATTACCAGCTAATCAATCATGTCTCAACTTTTATAGGCTATAATCAGTGTAAAGTACTTAACTTCTCTAGGGTAGGGGGCAGCATTTTCACATTTGGATGAAAAGCATACCCAAATTCACCTGCCAGCTACTCATCCCCAGAAGATAAGATATGCATATTATTAGTAGATTTGGATAGAAAACTCTGAAGTTTCTAAAACTGCTTGAATCATGTGAGTATAACAAAACTTATTTAGCAGGCAAAACCCCGAGGACAAACCATTCAGATTTTTTTGTTTGAGGTCACTCTCTTTTCAATGGATTTTCATTGGGAATACAGATTTCTAATATACCTTCTTGCAGTTCCTACCGCTTCCACTGGATGTCAACAGTCTTTAGAAATTGGTTGAGGGTTTTTCCTTTGTGTAATGAAGAAGTACGGCCATCTTGAACAAGGGTCACTCGAAGTGTCCTGTTTGTTAGAGGCGCATGACCAGAAGGCTAGCTAGTTTGTTTTAATCCTGTATTTAACACAGATCATCCTGTCTTCAATTTTATCGATTATTTACTTTAAAAAATACCTAAAGTTGTATTACAAAAGTAGTTTGAAATGTTTTGGCAAAATTTACAGGTAACTTTTGAGATATTTTGTAGTCACGTTTCACAAGTTGGAACCGGTGTTTTTCTGGATCAAACGCGCCAAATAAATGGACATTTTGGATATATATATCGATGGAATTAATCGAACAAAAGGACCATTTGTGATGTTTATGGGACATATTGGCGTGCCAACAGAAGCTCGTCAAAGGCATGAATTATATTTTTATTTCTGCGTTTTGTGACGCGCTGCTTCTCTTTGTTTACTATGGTGCTAACTCAGATAATAGCATCGTTTGCTTTCGCCGAAAAGCCTATTTGAATTCTGACATGTTGGCTGGATTCACAACCAGTGTAGCTTTAATTTGGTATCTTTCATGTGTGATTTAATGAAAGTTTGATTTTTATAGTAATGTATTTGAATTTGGCGCTCTGCATTTTCTCTGGCTTTTGGCCAAGTGAAACAGTAGCGTCCCGCCTAAACTCAGATTTTTGGATATAAATATGAACTTTACCGAACAAAACATACATGTATTGTGTAACATGAAGTCCTATGAGTGTCATCTGATGAAGATCAAAGGTTAGTGATTAATTTCTCTATTTCTGCTTTTTGTTACTCCTCTCTTTGGCTGGAAAAATGGCTGTGTTTTTCTGTGGCTATGTACTGACCTAACATAATCGCAAGGTGTGCTTTCGCCGTAAATCCTTTTTGAAAAACAGCTTCTATCTCAAGGCCATCAGACTGTTAAACAGCGACCACTAACATCGAGTGGCTGCTGCCAACATACTGACTCAACTCCAGCTCACTTTAATAATGGAAATTGATCAAAAATGTATCACTGGCCACTTTAAACTATGCACTTTTATGTTTACATACCCTACATTACTCATCTCATATGTATATACTGTACTCGATACCATCTACTGCATCTTGCCTATGCCGTTCTGTACCATCACTCATTCATATATCTTTATGTACATATTCTTTATCCCTTTACACTTGTGTGTATAAGGTAGTAGTTGTGGAATTGTTAGGTTAGATTACTCGTTGGTTATTACTGCATTGTCGGAACTAGAAGCACAAGCATTTCGCTACACTCGCATTAACATCTGCTAACCATGTGTATGAGACAAATAAAATTTGATTTGAAATCAGACATGTTGGCTGGATTCACAACAAGTGTAGCTTTAATTTGGTGTGTTTCATTTGTGATTTGATGAAAGTTTGATTTTTATAGAAATGTATTTGAATTTGGTGCTCTGCGTTTTTACTGGCTTTTGGCCAAGTGGGACGTTAACTTCTCTGGGATATGTGGGACGCTAAGTAAAACTACTTTAGTCATTTTGGGGGGGGGGGGGGTATCTGTACTTTAGTATTTATATTTTTTACAACTTATTTCATTACATTCCTAATGAAAAGAATGTACTTTACACCCAAAAGTACTTGTTACATTTTGAATGCTTAGCAGGACAAGAAAATTGTCCAATTCACACACTTGTCAAGAGAACTTCCCTGGTCATCTCTACTGCCTCTGATCTGGTGGACTTACTTAACACACATGCTTCGTTTGCAAATTATGTCAGTTTTGGCGTGTGCCCCTGGCTATCCGTAAATGAGAAAGAAAAAACAAGAAAATGGTGCCGCCTGGTATGCTTAATAAGGAATATGAAATTATCCATACTTTTGATACATAAGTATATTTTAGCAATCACAATTGATACTTAACACCAAATAATTTATAACTTACTCAAGTAGTATTTTACTGGGTGACACTTATTTGAATCATTTTCTATTAAGGCATCTTTATTTTTTACTCATGTATAGAAATGGGGTACTTTTTTCTCTGCTCCTGACATTACCTCTTGCCTAAATGTCCTATGACAGCACAAGCCACTTATCTGTGGGGAGTACAATTTCCCTATACGGGGAGTAGTTTCCAAGATGGCGGTAGATGAATATACAGTGCATTCGGAAAGTATTCAGACCCCTTGACTTTTCCCCACATTTTCTTATGTTACAGCCTTCTCAATCTACACACAATACCCCATTCTTGGTCATGGAGGTGACCAAGAACCAGATGGTCACTGACAGAGCTCCAGTTCCTCTGTGGAGATGGGAGAACCTTCCAGAAGGACAACCATCTCTGCAGCACTCCACCAATCAGGCCTTTATGGTAGAGTAAAAGGAAAATGACAGCCCACTTGGAGTTTCCCAAAGGGCACCTAAAGGACCCAAACCAAGATTGAACACTTTGGCCTGAATGCCAAGCGTCACATCTGGAGGAAACCTGGACGAAGGTTCCCCTTCCGACTGGACAATGACCCTAAGCACACAGCCAAGACAACGCAGGAGTGGCTTCGGGACAAGTCTCTGAATGTCCTTGAGTGGCCCTGCCAGAGCCCAGATTTGAACCCTATCTAACCTCGCTGGAGAGACCTGAAAATAGCTGTGCAGCAATGCTCTCCATCCAACCCGACAGAACTTGAGAGGATCTGCAGAGAATGGGATAACCTACCCAAATAAAGCTGTGCCAAGCTTGTAGCGTCACACCCAAGAAGACTTGAAGCTGTAATCGCTGCCAAAGGTGCTTCAACAAAGTACTGAGTAATCGGTCTGAATTCTTGTGTAAATGTAATTTCATTTAATATGAATTAGCAAAAATGTCTAAACCTGTTTCTGCTTTGTCATTCTTGGTATTTTGATGAGATGTTAATACCTTTTAGAATAAGGCTGTAACGTAACATTTACATTTACATTTAAGTCATTTAGCAGACGCTCTTATCCAGAGCGACTTACAAATTGGAAAGTTCATACATATTCATCCTGGTCCCCCGTGGGGAATGAACCCACAACCCTGGCGTTGCAAGCGCCATGCTCTACCAACTGAGCCACACAGGACCGTAACAAAATGTGGAAAAAGTCAAGGGGTCTGAATACTTTCGAATGCACGGTATAGGACTACACATACAGGCTGATGGTGTTGTAGTTAGTTGCCAAGTAGGCTTGAACCTCCTGCACATAGCTAAAGTAGTCCAGACTCGTTATAGATATGTCTTAATTGATCGGGCAAAGGGTGCATTGACAGTACGATTTAAAAAAAAAAACTTCCATCCAACCTTTTCCTGGTGATACTTTCTTGGTTCTCGATTCTGATGCCACAGGTGTCTTATAAACGGCAATTTCCAGTTGCAGGTGGATCTTGCAATTTAATATTATGAAAAATATTAAATGCACTTTCTGTATTGAGTCAAATTATAATTTCTCTTCATATTCTCTTTTTTTGAATTCCACCTGCAACTGGAAACAGAAATTTAAAAGACAAGGTATGCATCTCCAAATAAAGGTTTGTCGAAAATAACGTTACCACGCTTTGAATGAACCATCGGAACGGCCATCACAGGCTAGTTAGCTATGTCGATGGACATATTTCTGGTTTGATCTAGATCAGCTAAGTTAGCTAGCTAACGTGCTTTCTTACTGACCTGAGCACAACTGCTCAATCTTGGCGTAGTTCATCTGTACAGACTCGTTGATCCAAGAAAGCATATCATGGCGACTAAGGTTGTCGCCGGTCACAGATGTCGAGTAAACGTTCACAGCCATCTTCTAGCTTGGTACATGAGAGTAATGTAAGTTTTAGGGAAGAAGGGACAAACAAAGAAACATCTAGCTAACTTACATCTTAGTTAGCTAGCTAAGACACGCAGGATCAATGTTCTTTATGGCTAGACAGCTACTAGTAGCTAGTCAACGTTTTAGCTAACGTTTGCTAACTTTACGCCCTATTAGCTAAATTGCCGTGTTAACAATCATAAACTTTGACGTAGTTGACAGTGATCTTTGCCAGCTAACGTTAGTCATATAATGTTAGCATCACGTTATACAGAGTTTGCCAGTTTAGCTAATATTGAGCTAATCCGGAACAGCTAACCTAACAATACGATAGCTAGCTGTTAGCTATCAAACACACCTATCCTTCAACAACGACATCATCGCTAACACTAGATACGCTATCCATTTTAGCTGGGTAGTTTTACTGTGCATTATCCATTTCCGTGAAACACGCTTTTGAACTTACATTTTCTTAATCTTCCACTGGTTGAATTAAATTACAAAAAGGTTAAAACTTGTGGATACACCAAACTTTCTTGCCGTTCACCGGCGTTTTAATTCTTACGTGCCTTGTTCCTTCCTCTTGGCTCTTGTTGTACGGTTAGAAGGTAGCTGAACATTAACGTTGCTGCCACCTACAGGCTTGGAGTATACACAACAGGATATGGCTCCCACTTCTTCTTCTTTAAGGTTTTATGGCAGATTGCACCTATTGGTCTATTGCCGCCACCTATTGAACCCAAAAATATCTCACTGGGGGGGAGGGGGAAACATCTCACTTCTTCAGTAACAGTTCAAATCACA
Source organism: Salvelinus sp. IW2-2015 (assembly GCF_002910315.2). Lineage (NCBI taxonomy): Eukaryota > Metazoa > Chordata > Actinopteri > Salmoniformes > Salmonidae > Salvelinus > Salvelinus sp. IW2-2015. The sequence continues at coordinate 22,156,868 of NC_036857.1, read as the reverse complement.
TCCCTAACAGGCTTAGCTGCCTGTGAGGACGGTGCATTCATTGACAGAATTCTTTGTAATGCCTCTGCTGTAAAATCCCTGAGTCCCAAAAAACAATCAACCGCACTTACAATGATCCCTATTTTCTCAGATTTCCTCTCTGTGTGCGCTGTGCAGTTGATAACCAATGTAATAAACGCTACAAAGTCCACCTTCTTAACATGCAACATGTCAGGATCGCTCTTTTGACAAGGAATATTATCCAGGGTCTCTACTCCTACTGCCATTATTTTTTTCAACATCACTCCTTTCTTCCACCCTTCTCATCCCCTCTGCATAGGAGACATGCTAGACATGTCACACCCTGATCTGTTTCACCTGTCTTTGTGCTTGTCTCCACCTCCCTCCAGCTGTCGCCCATCTCATTATCCCCAGTGTATTTATACCAAATTAAATCAAATCAAAGTTTATTTGTCACGTGCGCCGAATACAAGAGGTGTAGACCTTACAGTGAAATGCTTACTTACAGGCTCTAACCAATAGTGCAAAAAAGGTGTTAGGCGAACAATAGGTAAGTAAAGAAATAAAACAACTGTAAAAAGACAGGCTATATACAGTAGCGAGGCTATAAAAGTAGCGAGGCTACATACAGACACCAGTTAGTCAGGCTGATTATGGTAGTATGTACATGTAGATATGGTTAAAGTGACTATGCATATATGATGAACAGAGAGTAGCAGCATCGTAAAAGAGGGGTTGGCGGGTGGTGGGTGGCAGGGCACAATGCAGATAGCCCGGTTAGCCAACGTGCGGGAGCACTGGTTGGTCGGCCCAATTGAGGTAATATGTACATGAATGTATAGTTAAAGTGACTATGCATATATGATAAACAGAGAGTAGCAGCAGTGTTCTCTGAGTTCTCTGTTTGTCTGTTGCCAGTTAGTTTTGTTCGTCAAGCCTACCAGTGGTTTCCCCTTGCTCCTGTCTGTTTCTAGTTCCTGTTTTGACCATTCTGCCTGGATAATTGACCTCTGCCTGCCCTGACCCTGAGCCTGCCTGCCGTTTCTGTACCTTGTCACACCACCCTGGATTATTAACCTCTGCCTGGCCTGACCCTGAGACTGCCTGCCGTTCTGTACCTTTTGGACTCTGATCTGTATTACTGGCCTCTGCCTGCCCTTGACCTGTCGTTTTGCCTGCCCCTTGTTCTAGTAATAAACTTTTGTTACTTTGACATTGTCTGCATCTGGGTCTTCCCTGAAACGTGATAGTACGAACTGGCCATGACTGACCCAGCAGACTCGGACCAGCTCCGCAACACCATCTCCTCCCAAGGAGCCACCATTGGAAGGCACAGGGAGTAGCTTCATGACCTTAAGGGGTCCAGACCTTGGCCGAACGCCATGACCAAGCGGTGAACACATTGCTGGAGCAATTCCACGGGCAGCCTACCACGACGGTAACTTCCCAGCCCCTCAGTAACCCGGCTGTTAGCAGCGCAGCCTCCCCAGATACCCCGATTTCCCAGTAACCCCGCTTACCTCCCCCAGAACGCTTCGATGGAGAGTCGGGCGTTTCTCGCTCAGTGTTCCCTCATCATCGAGCTGCAGCCCTCCTCCTTCCCCTCGGACTGCTCTAAGATAGCGTACCTCATCACGCTGATGTCCGGGAGGGCGCTTTCCTGGGCTACGGCAGTATGGGAACAACAGTCCAGGAGAGAGGCTGCTTGGAAGTTGCTTCGGCAAGACTCCCGCAGTGTGGCAGACTATGCGGTGGATTTCCACACGTTGGCATCTGAGAGTGCCTGGAAGCCCTGTTTGACATGTTCCTGCACGGAGTATCGGAGGAAGTAATGAACGAGCTTGCAGCCCAAGAACACCCGACGGATCTCGACTCGCCCATCGCCTTGACCTTTCGGATCGATGGGAGACTACGGGAGTGAAGGAAGGAAAGGAGGTTTGATTTCTCTCGCCCACCTAAGGCTTCCACCCCGCCTCCGAGACATCCCGGAAGTTCCTGACGGTTCCGTTGCCGAGGGAACCCGAGTTCCCGAGGCAATGCAACTAGGCAGACCTAGGCTGTCCCCAGCCAAACGGCTATACAGCCTTCACACAAAGAGTTGCCTGTATTGCGGGACTACTGGTCATTTCGTAGCCACCTGTCCACTAAAAGACCAGGCTCACCGGTAGGAGTGAGTAGTCTGGTGGGCCATACGGAGAACTTTTCCTCTCCCCTTACTCACACCCCTTTTCATACAATCTTGCCTTGGGGGAACCAGTCAAAATCTCTCCGGGTACTCATCGACTCTGGGGCCGATGAGAGCTTTATGGACGCTACCCTGGCGTCCGAGCTGGGCATCCCAGATGAGGTACGCTATCTTAGAGCGGTCCAAGGGGAAGGAGGAGGGCTGCAGCTCGATGACGAGGGAACACTGAGCGAGAAACGCCCGACAGGTGCCCGACACTACCATTGAAGCGTTCCGGGGGAGACGCTCCAGGGGGACATCGTGTTTTCCAAGCTGCCCTAACACCTGGTGCGGATACTGGAAGGTGACGAGTGGAAGACTGCCTTCAACATAACCAGCGGTCACTACGAGTATCTGGTCATGCCATTTGGTCTTACCAACGCCCCTGTTGTGTTCCAGGCTCTGGTGAATGATGTTCTCTGTGACATGTTGAACCAGTTCGTCTACCTAGATGGCATCCTCGTTTTCTCCCGCTCCTCCCAAGAATACGTGCTCCACGTCCGCCAGGTTCTCCAACGCCTCCTTTTTGTGAAAGCAGAGAAGTGCGAATTCCATCGCTCCAACATCCCCTTCCTGGGTTACATTATCGCTGCAGGGAGTGTACAGATGGATCCCGGGAAGGTGAGAGCGGTGGTGGATTGGCCCCAGCCTACGTCAAGAGTGCAACTGCAACGTTTCCTGGGATTCGCCAACTTCTATCGCCGCTTTATCCGGGGTTACAGCACCCTAGCTTCCCCCCTGTCTGCACTCACCTCTCCCAAGGTTCCGTTCACGTGGTCCCCAGCTGTGGGATCTTAAACACAGTTTCACAACAGCTCCCATCTTGGTTCATCCTGACCCGTCCCGCCAGTTCGTGGTGGAGGCCAATGCTTCAAATGTCGGAGTAGGGGCTGCCCTATCCCAGCGTTCTGCCCTGGACCTCAAGTTACATCCCTGCGCCTTCTTCTCCCATTGCTTCAACGCCACGGAGAGGAACTACGATGTGGGGAATTGTGAGCTTCTCGCGGTGAAGATGGCGTTGGAGCAGTGGAGGCACTGGAGGAGGGGGCGGAACATCCGTTCATTGTGTGGACAGACCACAAGAACCTGTAATATCTCCGCACCGCCAAGAGTCTCAACTCCAGGCAAGCTAGATGGGCCCTGCTTTTCACCCCTTATTCTTACCACCTCTGTCTCATTCACCAAGACAGGACACGTCAGACATTTGGGTGCATGCACGCCACAATTGCAGCATTTAGGCTCAGCTGGCATACGATACCTCTCCCGTCTACATACACTTGACACGTGACCAAATATTTAGCATCTATCACACTGCATTGGTTTGTGCACGAAGGCTTTTACAGGATATGTCATAAAACCCAAATACACGTGAGAAGGGAGAGACTCTTCATCAAAAAAGCATATGGGTCAGTCGGTGTGCACCAAACACTTGATTCCTTATACTTCTAGCGCCACCCCAGAGATAACACCCTTGATAGGCGCCCTGCTTCGAAGATCCACACACGACACATTCCAATCCGATAACTTCCTGAAGCGCAGAGCACTCCTTCTGTTCCATAGATACACAAAAAAACTAAATAAGCCCACTTCTCGTTACTCTCATGGACGCCACCTCATCCAACACATCCACTATATTTATAGAGGTTTTAATTGGATCTCCCAGGTAACTACATAGATTGAAAACCCTTACCTTAAAAGAATCAGAACTAGGTTGGATTTACTAGATTCCACTATCACTTTACTTCTCTTATTTCCTTTTGCATTTGCCACTGTAATACAATTCTTCTCATCTCCACTCGACACACAATTTGGTTCAAACAGAACATCCACTTCCGCCATTTTCTCCCTCCAAGGTACCTCTACACGACCACTCATGGTTCCCACTTATGGGCCCACTAGGAGAAATAGGATTTTGTTTTTTACCACCTGAACTATGACCTGTTGAATTTACAGACACTTCCACAATCTCAGCAATAGTATGCATCACTCGGCCTCCCGAGTGGCACAGCGGTCTAAGGCACTGCATCTCAGTGCAAGAGGCGTCACTACAGACACCCTGGTTTGAATCCAGGCTGTATCATAACCGGCCGTGATTGGGAGTCCCATAGGGCAGCGCACAATTGGCCCAGCTTCGGCCGGTGTAGGCCGTCATTGTAAATAAGAATTTGTTCTTAACTGACTTGCCTAGTTAAATAAAAAAAATATTGTATTGTCAAAAGCTTGTCAGAGACCGCCCACAAGCTCACTCACACCAGGCACACAGTATTCACAGTATAATATATACTTCAATTGACAGACTGACAACACAGACAAAGTACAAATAATAGAATTAGGCCAGTTTATTTCTCATCTCTAACATGATCAAAAGCTTTACATGGGGTTACGAGACTATGACAACTATACACTAAACAAGCCGGCGGACAGCTAAACATGTTATATACAGCTTGTCTCAATATTAACATACCATGCAAAAAAATATGAAAAAGAAGAAAACAATTGAACAATTATAGCACCAATAGGAGTCTAGTGATGACCCGAATAACCTCATTTTAAAGGTATTGTTATTAAAGTATTATAGAAACATACAGTACACAAAACAATTGTTTGTTCTTTTTGTTTCATTTTAAAAAACTATTCATAAGGCCAGCATCCTATGTAAATCACTGTCCAGACGGTGTACACCTGGTTGTGCTTATTAAAGACAGAAATGGCAAGAAAAACACATTTGTTATACAGTATCTGTTCTGCCTCTGAGTTGAGATCAGTCACCACACTGACACACTTCATACAGTACAACAGGTAGGTATGGGTGGAACTAGGGTTCCAAACTGATGAGTTAAAAATCTCAGTAACCCCAAATGACAAACAGTACTCATTTTAGAATGTATCGTAACTTCAAGTTTTTGATGAAAGCTGGTTGTGTTGTGGTATCATCAACAAACTTGTTGAGAGCGAGATGAACAGAACGCTGCAGTTAAAGCCATCACTTCAACTTAACACACAGATTACCTGTCATAACAACACACGTCACATGCATGAAACTGAAGTGGGTATGTTATGACTAGGCCCTCCATGTGACCTTCATCAACACTCCAAGAACATACAAGGTCAGTTTAAAACAGTTGCTTTCAGAAAAAGTGCCCACTTTAAAGACAAACTTACACGCTGCCTGTCTGTTTTACTGAAACAATTACGTGAAGACATTGATGATGTACTCCTTTCCTCAGAACTTTGTCCATCTCCCTTTAAAATATTTAAGAATTAATAATAATTACACAAGAAAAATAGTTCTATGTATATTGTATCTAGGTTTTAACAGTTGTTTAGTAGGCCCTTGCGATTACAACCGTTCTTCTCCCCATTGCTCCAAGACAGGGAGAAGGCACACATCTTACTATTTAAATCAAACTTGTAAGGACTGGTTTCAGCAACTTTTCCTTTGAAGAGAAAAAGCATGCATGTACATATAGCATTCACATGCTTGACTATATCACCTAAATTAAAGCCTATAAGCGGCATGTTCTAACAAGTGAGACAATAGTTATGCCTCCATTAACTTTTACAGTCTTTTTTTTTTTTTGACATTTAAAAATGCTGCGTTTCCATTCAACTGTCTTGTGTCGATGAAAACAGCTGGACGTAATGACGTCTCCCCTTAAAATAACACTTTTCACAAAAACCTAGAATGTCGAATAAAAATGTGGTAAAATTAGCAAATTGCGCATGAATGAAGTGGCGATAGCCTGTACACTCTTAGAAATAAGGGTTCTGCGGCTGTCCCCATTGGATAACCCTTTTTGGATCCAGATAGAACCCTTTTTGGTTCCAGGTAGAACCCTCTGTGGAAAGGGTTCTACATGGAACCTTAAAGGGTTCTACCTGGAACCAAAAGGGTTTCTTCAAAGGGGACATCATGCAAAGAAACAATTTTTTATAGTTGAATAAATGGATTTTGCAAGCAGTAGGCATTTAGAATTAAATGTGGAGTGGACATTTATAGTTACCCGATAACATCAAATGCCCCGCGTAGGCCTACCCTCAAAATTATTCGGCAATCATAATTTATTCGTAAGACAAAAGAAAAATCCGAATGTATAAAAATGTATTAGATCTTTAGAAAATTTATCCTACATCTGCCGTTTCCATTACACATGTGGCAATTATTTTTTTGCAACATTGCTTTAGTCTAATTAACCTGTGTCAATGGAAACCTGCCTATAGTTAGTGAAAATGTGTGTCCTGTGACCACCTCTTTGACAAGAATATAATTAAAAACCCTAAAATAGCACCACACAGACTGTAACCATGATGAATATTGGCCAAGGTAAAATACAAACAAACACTCAAGGCACATTTTTGGCCTTGGTTTGAATCTGAGTTTTGGATTTTTAATTATCTTGGAAGATCTATTTTTCCAAACAAGTAAAAAAACATTAGGTTTATTCACATAATTACACGTGAACATTACTTATCTGACTATTTATAACATTCAAATATAAAATAAATGATACAAAATCATTAAATTAAATAGAGATAAAACTGTGTTTCTGCAGATGTCAGACCGATCACAGATTAGTATTGAGGTAGATAGTGGGCAGGGTTTGAGGTCTGATCTCACCATCATTGACCAAAAGTTGACAAAACCAAACATCAAATAAATGATAGACAAACGTGAACTATTCCAGACAAACTGAAAGAACCAAAAAGTGTCAGTGCATTCTGGTAATATTATGATCATATGACCACACTGCATTGAGACATGCTCATTATCTAAAACCTAATAAAACAGTCAATACAGCCAGTGATAAAAAGACTAAGATGATTCTGTGAGGTCAGTCTGAGAAACACAGGACAGTTCCGTTCACTGAAAAGCAGGGCAGGATAATGATCCTGTTTTTACCCTCCGCTCTCCAACAATCAGCCATTTCATGTTGCTGTTGTTGTTGACGACAGTGCAACACACAGGAACGTGGGGTTCCTACTCACAGGCAAAGTAGTCCTTGAGTGGAGCGAAGAGGTGCCGGATAACTGGTACACTCCATGATCGGCCCAGTACTTTCTGCCGCTGGCTCCGACCCATGTTGTTGACATCAGTGTAATGCTTGGGAAAGCCGAAGATCCTGCAGAAAGGTCAATGCAGAAAGGTCAATGGAACATGGAACATGTTAGAACAATTTCAAAACAACCTGAGGGTAAGTGTATTTGTTTTAGAAACGACAGATTACATTCACTTAACTACCACACTGTAAGTACATTGACTTTTACAAGAGAGAGCTTTATCCATGATCAGTCACAGTATAGTAATTATGCTAACTATAAAACTTTAAAACAATGTAATTACACTGTGATCACTTCTATATTCTATGCTGTTCCACCTCTACCCTTTTACGTAATAATAAAGACTAACTTCTCCATCTCTGTGCACCAAAGGTAGTCCTCCTTGCCATTAAAGTCGACAGGTAGTGATCCCATCTTCCCCTGTCTGATAGAGTTGGACTTGGTGGTGATGGTACGAACTTTGTTATACTGTAAGGGAAAGAACCAACAGATAACAATCACAAATATGGACGTACTCACCAGTCACACCTGATGCTAGAAACTCATTCAGAAATAAGAAAATAGACAATAGAAGTTAAACAACCTTTTAACTTCAACCTCTCTTGTCAATAAAGTACTGAATTATAAGAAAATCTAGAAGCAAGAGCTTGTCAGTCTTACCTTGGCCGTGCGTCCARGCTCCAGACAATCCTGCAGGTTCACCTTGTCATCCAGAGAGGTAGCTAGAGGTCTAAGGAGAGAAAAACATACAGACAAGTGAACTCTCTCATGTAGATGAGTTGAACATAAGAAAAACAACATGATATTGAGAGTGCATGTGTTAGTGTTCATCAGTAGGAGTATGTGAAGGGATATGGGGATGTGTCTATGTGTTAGTTGTATTTATGTTTACCTGTTCATGCCAGGGAGGTTTCCCCAGAAGTAGCGAGCTCTGTGAGCTGGGCTCACTTTTACTGCATCGATCAGGATGGGATTACACTGGAAATAGATGAGATGAGATTTACAGTTGAAGTTGGAAGTTGGAAGTTTACATACACTTAGGTTGGAGTCATTAAAACTCGTTTTTCAACCACTCCACACATTTCTTGTTAACAAACTATAGTTTTGGCAAGTTGGTTAGGACATCTACTTTGTGCATGACACAAGTAATTTTTCCAACAATTGTTTACAGACAGATTATTTCACTTATAATTTACTGTATCACAATTCCAGTGGGTCAGAAGTTTACATACACTAAGTTGATTGTGCCTTTAAACAGCTTGGAAAATTCCAGAAAATGATGTCATGGCTTTAGAAGCTTCTGATTTGCATCATTTGAGTCAATTGGAGGTGTACCTGTGGAAGTATTTCAAGGCCTACCTTCAAACTCAGTGCCTCTTTGCTAGACATCATGGGAAAATTAAAAGAAATCAGCCAAGACCTCAGAATTTTTTTTGTAGACCTCCACAAGTCTGGTTCATCCTTGGGAGCTATTTCCAAATGCCTGAAGGTACCACGTTCATCTGTACAAACAATAGTATGCAAGTATAAACACCATGGGACCACGCGGCCGTCATACCGCTCAGGAAGGAGACGCGTTCTGTCTCCTAGATATGAACGTACTTTGGTGCAAAAAGTTCAAATCAATCCCAGAACAACAGCAAAAGACCTTGGGAAGATGCTGGAGGAAACAGGTACAAAAGTATCTATATCCACAGTAAAACGAGTCCTATATYGACATAACCTGAAAGGCCGCTCAGCAAGGAAGAAGCCACTGTGCCAAAACCGCCAGAAAAAAGCCAGACTACGGTTTGCAACTGCACATGGGGACAAAGATCGTACTTTTTGGAGAAATATCCTCTGGTCTGATGAAACAAAAATAGAACTGTTTGGCCATAATGACCATCGTTATGTTTGGAGGAAAAAGGGGGATGCTTGCAAGCCGAAGAACACCATCCCAACCGTGAAGCACGGGGGTGGCAGCATCATGTTGTGGGGGTGCTTTGCTGCAGGAGGGACTGGTGCACTTCACAAAATAGATGGCATCATGAGGATGGGAAATTATGTGGATATATTGAAGCAACATTTCAAGACATCAGTCAGGAAGTTAAAGCTTGGTCGCAAATGGGTCTTCCAAATGGAGAATGACCCCAAGCATACTTCCAAAGTTGTGGCAAAATGGCTTAAGGACAACAAAGTCAAGGTACTGGAGTGGCCATCACAAAGCCCTGACCTCAATCCAATAGAACATTTGTGGGCAGAACTGAAAAAGCGTGTGCGAGCCAAAATTCACCCAACTTATTGTGGGAAGCTTGTGGAAGTCTACCCAAAACGTTTGACCCAAGTTAAACAATTTAAAGGCAATGCTCGCATGCGCCATCGTGCATACATTTATTTTGTCCCCCCACACCAAACGCGATCACGACACGCAGGTTAAAATATCAAAACAAACTCTGAACCAATTACATTAATTTGGGGAAAGGTAAAAAAACAAACATTTATGGCAATTTAGCTAGCTAACTTGCACTTGCTAGCTAATTTGTCCTATTTAGCTAGCTGGCTGTTGCTAGCTAATTTGTCCTGGGATATAAACATTGAGATGTTATTTTACCTGAAATGCACAAGGTCCTCTACTCTGACAATTAATCCACACATAAAACGTCAACCGAATCGTTTCTAGTCATCTCTCCTCATTCCAGGCTTTTTCTTCTTTGAACTTGGTGATTGGCATCTAAACTTTCATAGTATTACCACGACGGCCGACAACACAGTTCGCCTTTCAATCACCCACGTGGGTATAACCAATGAGGAGATGGCACGTGGGTATCTGCTTCTATAAACCAATGAGGAGATGGGAGAGGCAGGACTTGCACCGCGATCTGCGTCACAAATAGAACTGACTTCTATTTTAGCCCTTGGCAACGCAGACGCTCATTGACGCGCGCGAGCAGTGTGGGTGCAATAATTGAATAATGTGTAGTCAGGGTATAAGGTGTATGTAAACTTCCGACTTCAACTGTATTAGTAATAATGAAATGAAGACGCAAACACACCGCCCAAATGCATTGACCAGGGAAAGAGAGGGAGAAAGAGCAAGAGAGTTAAAGAAAGAGAGAGAAAGGTAGAGGGAGAGGCCTCATTGACCATGAAATAGCTGCTAGTGTCTTTACCTCAAGAAAGCGACAGATGTCGGCCAGGTCATGACCGCGCATGGCCACCACATTTTCAAAGAGCCAGAAGAACGGACGGTCGTCATCATCCCTTGGCCTCATCATGGTCAGCATCCTGTAATATTCAAAGAACAGCCTGCCTGTGCCCTCTGGAAACAGAGACCGAGAAAACCAATGAAACACCAGGTCCTGAAAGATGCCGGTATAATGGCTGGATTACTTGACAGAGAAAACGAGTGCCTCGTGATACATCAGAGAGTGTATATTGTTACAAAATACAGCACTGAAGCAGAGAACATTAAAAGAAAAAGAATCATTAAAAATAATTGGGGAATCATCCAAAGTGATACGCTACTACGCCAAGTCTTTCCTGAGCCACCAGTCATAAGCTTTAAGAGATGTCCTACCCTAAATGACAAATTAGTCCACAGTTATCTTCCGGGTGACTCTCAAAAAACTTGGCTTTACCACAAACCCAAGGGCTCTTTTAAATGTAACCATTGCAACCATTGCAGTAATATTGCACAGAAGAAATATTTTGTTGACACAGCTTCCAAAATGGAGTATTACGTCAAGCATTTCATTAACTGTAAAACCACTCATGTCATCTATAGATTGGAATGTCCACAGTGGAAGGTGTTCTACATTGGACGGACAAAGAGACGCCTTCAAGACCGCTTAGCGGAACACAAGTACGCCATACGGGTAGGCAATGAAGACTACCCCATGGCAAGGCACTACAAGTACAACTACACCATGGCAACCCTGCCTCCCTACAAGCTACGGGTATTGATCTTATTCCGGACTCTATTAGAAAAGGGGACCGCCTTAAACAGTTAAACCAAAGGGAAAGTTTTTGGATTTACAAACTACAGGCCACTAAATACCCTGGTTTAAATGAAGATATGGATTTCTCACCCTTCCTGTAGGGTCGTGATGGGTCCATTTGCTGTCATCTAGTGGACATTTTGCTCAATTGCCCTCAGCTATGTTTAGACTGTTGTTGTTCATGTTTTGCTGTGTTCTAGTGTACTATGGAATATATTGCTTTCTTATTCTTGACACTTCTCCCAGTCATATTTAAGGTTAAAACTACCTTTTAGTGTTCTGATACTTCTAGCTTGGAGTTGTATTTTTATGATAACATAGCTACAGAATTTCACCTTTTAATGTGTATAATATTGCTTACTACTTACTATTTTGTAACCACTCTCTCTTCCAATTAGGGCTAATTGGAAAAGCTGTTCAAAAGAGGACATTGTATTCCTTTTTTTTGTACACCCTGACGAAGGCCATGCAGCCGAAACGCGTCGGTTTTAAAAAAAAACGTTGTTTCTATTGAACATGCCATACTAATAAAGGCATTTTAATTAATTATATGAAGAGTGCCTTGGTCATCCTTTCTTTTTGATGACCATTAAAAACCCATTTACTAGGCCAATGGGTAGGTTAGCGTGTACAGACACGTGCATCTAACAGTAGGCTACCATGTTAACTGCTAATAAAACGATGTGATAACATACTTGATAAAGTTCTCCAGACATTAGCTCTCTACATTGTCTAGCACAGTGGTTCTTAAAACCTCTCCTCCTTACCTCAGAAGTTTCACAATTCTGTTGTAGCTCTGAACTAGCTCACCCGATTCAACTATCCAAGGGCTTGATGATTAGTTAACAAGTTAAATTAGCTGTGCTAGCTCTGGAATAGATCAAATACATGGACGGCTGGGGGTTCTCGAGGAGAGGTTTGAGAACCACTGGTCAAGTGGAAACACTCCATTTACTTTGAAGTCAGGAGGTTCCTTACCAAATAAGCCTTTCCGAGCAGGGTTGACGCAGGCCAGGTCGTTGCAGGGGCTTCCTCCAATCAGGAGGTCAAAGGGACCCCATTCAGCCAGCTGAAACACAGCAAACACAGACACAGACAGGTTAGAGAATGATCACAGGAGTGTGTGTGTGTGAGTGTGAGTGTGAGTGTGAGTGTGTGTGTGTGTGTGTGTGTGTGTGTGTGTGTGTGTGTGTGTGTGTGTGTGTGTGTGTGTGTGTGTGTGTTTGTGGGTGTGTTGTAATTTGTTTGAACATGAATGTGTGTGTGTATGCTGAACTCACATGTTTCCTGGTGATGGTGCGTACGTCATTGATGTGCTCTATCTTGCCCTCGTGTTTGATCATACCCACAGCAATCGAGTCCCCACAGATCTCAGAGGCGATGTAGCGTTCTACGATGAAGCCCAGGTCTTTGAGCACAAGGTACCCTGCAAGAGCACAATTGGCATACAAGATTATCAGTCACTGACACACGAACCAAAACGACTGAATCCTGAAGACAGAAGAAACACAAGCCATTGCATACTCATAAAACACATCACAACCACTTATCTGCAACCATCTCCATAGGTTAAATGAAAGCCCATATTGAGAATGTACAAACCTGTGGCAATCCCATCAAAGAGAGACAACACCCTGATGGGTCTGCGTTGATGGGCAGGAATGGAGGGATACACCCTGTGGGGTTCAAACTCTAGAGCACTGTTGTTGACAAAAAACTCTTGGACTCGCACGCTCCAGTCAGTTCGCAGCTTGAGTGATCCGTTGCACTGGGATGGTAAGCACATGAAGCAGCTCCATGGGTCAACATCCTTCAGCTTGTCAAAGGTTCCATCACCAACCAAAATGTTCAGGCAGTCCTTACAGAAACACCTGAGAGGAAGAGAGAGAGAGAACGACAGAGAGGATAAGCGAGTGAAAGAGGAAATGGGAGTGAAAGAAGAGAGAGGGGAAAGTGTACTCTTGAGCAGTGCTAACCTGCAGCAGCTGGCATTGCCACACAGAATGACCTCTTGGCCAGCGCAACAAACCGTGCAGTAGGACTGGTAGCCATCTTCGTCGTATCTGTACAAAGTCTCAATAAAGTTTTCCTGCAAAGGTTAGGAGGGACAGCTTTACCATGGGGACGAGGGTCATTCAAGTCAACAATCTTTCAGATGATAAGCAGACATGATCTAACATGTCTACGTGGATGCACTTGCATAAATAAACTGAACAGTCATTCAATTTATGAGAAGATGTAGTTAGTTTACCTTGCACTTCAGGCAAAGACTCCCCTCAAACAGTGGGTGGAAGGTGTGGATGTGGGGGGTTCCACATGATAAACAGAATTCTGAGGTGAATAATGAATTGTATACATTAGTAAAATGACTGATTCCATTATATAATATTTTTCTAAAGTGCAGACAAGTAGAGAGCAAAAAAGTACAATTACAGCTCAAAGAATGTTAAATACCTTTAACATGTTTGCCTTTCATAACCTCTTGTACCATTGCCTCTGTGAACCACAAAAGAAAGGAATTTAATTGATGCAAATATAATTCTATAGTGACAGAGGAACTAGAAAAATGGCCCATATTAATGAATATGGATTGCTGTGGGTGTAGGGCTTACCTCTGCTGTAGCTTTGATTCCCATAGGATGGTCTGTTCTTGTTCACATACTTCCTCTTAGCTGGGGGCTGGTAGTCTGCCAGAGACGAGTCTGCAGATTCTGCCTTTGAGTCTTTGGCATCTTTGGGAATGAAACAAAATAAAAGGAACATGAGAACACCTGTTGTTACTAGTGTACTACACAGGTATAAGTGTTACCCTGTTGTGGAAATATAATGGAAGCAACACAAAACGCGCCAGGGTGAAATTTCCTATAGGTACAGATCTAGGATCAGCTTCCCCGGCCCCAATCCTAACCTTAATCATTAGTAGGGAAAATGCTAAACTGACCCAAGATCAGCATCTAGGGGAAACTTCACCCTAAACCACACATACTTGCAGGTGGTGGGGGGTTGAACCCATCTGGTCCAGTGGGCAGAAATCCACTGTAGGCCCAGTCCAGCATCAACTTAAGCAACTCCTGCTTATTCCCCGCTGCAAGAAAGGACTTCTCACAGCGTTCACCAGCCAACTGCATAGACATGGAATATGAGTGGTGAGTGAGTGACGTGGTGCTTTGCGGTATTATACCGTATGGAATATTGTGATATATGGGGATGTAACGGTGCAGTACTAGCATAGTTCTACATCTGTTTGTGCTGTCTTGCCAATGTCACTGTAACGATTGTCGTCGGGAGAAGGAGAGGAGGACCAAAGTTCAGCGTGGTACGTATCCATAATACTTTTAATAAAGATGAACACGCGAACAAAAACAACAAAACGACCAACGAACAGTTCTGAAAGGTGCAACAAACACTAAACAGAAAATAACCACCCACCACTCAAAGTGGGAAAACAGGCTACCTAAGTATGGTTCTCAATCAGAGACAACAATTGACAGCTGCCTCTGATTGGGAACCATACCAGGCCAAACACAATAGAAATAGAAAACATAGACATACAAACATAGAATGCCCACCCACATCACACCCTGACCAAACAAAAAATAGAAACATACAAAGCAATCTATGGTCAGGGCGTGACAGTCACGCAATGACCATGCAAGTTGAGTTGGAAAGACAGCACAAACAGATCTGGGACCAGGCTAGTATATTATAGAGTCGTACATTAAAATGTTAAGATAGTGATAGATAATAGCATTCATGTCCCACCTCAAGGACCTGGTAGATAGCATCTTTGTAGGTGGGCAAGCTGGAATAGGAATTCTTGCAGAAGCACTTTGCAAAAGATGCAAAATGCAGAAGCCTCTCTGTATAGATCTGCAACACAAAACAAAGGAACAATTTTGTCCAAACACCAATCTGTGCTGCAGGTCAATCTTGCTATTTACAATGAGTCAAGTCAAGTCCTCACCTCGGAAAACATTCCGTCACCGAACCACTCTACCCGGCGCTTGGATACAGGCGGTGCCTTGTTGGACTTCCAGAGCACCACCAGTCCAGGCCACCAGGAGAAGCCCTTCACCTTTCCCCACACCAGCTCTCCAGTGGGGAAACCCTTCCCATCCTACAGGGTGAAAACCAGAGAGATGAAGGGTTATTCACATGGGTTTATATGATATGGAAGCATGTTGGCATGCATAGCAAATATTTGTGAAAATAGGAACCTGGTAATCAATGCCCTTCTTTGCTCCCCTGGGGCTCGTTGTAGACACGTTGGATGTATGATTCTCCTTCTTCGGGGGCTGAAAGTCAAAAATATTTATGCCTGAATACACAGATAAAATAGTTGACAATGCATGCCTGAAGACAGTGACGAACACATCCACTGATATCTGATGAACCTGAAAATTGGAAAAAAGAAAGGTTTTCCTATGGGTGACTACAATTGTACATATCCTTCTTTATATGTAATAGCAAATATTGGCCCTTTGTTTGTAAGGTTTGTCAGGTTTTGTCAACATTAATTCAAGCGACCCAATTTCAGAGCAGTGAGAATGAGTTAAGAAAATGGGAGACCACGTAAGTCCATATAAAGGGTTAAAAAGGAAATTAGAACGTTAGAAGCAAATCACAAGAGCCATGCACAGAAAGAATGACGTGTCGTTGACAGCCACGCACACCTTTAGAGCAAAATATATGTTTTTTTGTGTTTTGATTGCATTGCGCCTTTCACTGTCCCATTCGCCAGAGGTCAGAAGGGCTCCCCTCAAGCGTAGGAGCCACAGGAGGCTGGTGGGCAGATATATAGGAGGATGGACTCATTGTAATGGTTGGAATGGAATGAGACGGTATCAAACACATAGTTTCAATTCTAGTCATTACAATGAGCCCGTCCTCCGATATCTCAGCGCACCAGCCATCACTGGTAGGTATTTTGAGAGTACCTACCGATGCAGCCTCGGACTCCTGGTCCTTTTTGCTGTCGTTGTCAAGCGCCTGTGGCTTGACCCAGGTGCCGGCACCAGCCTGAAACACAGTGCGCGCCTGTGGCTTCTGGCGTAAGCTGCTCTCCCAACCATAAATGCCCCTAATGGTGCCCTGAGGGACAACACACATGCACACACCTATTACGCACACTGCTCACAGACATTGTACAAGCGCACACACGTGGGCACAAGCGCACACACACCCAGTCATGCACTCACATCCAAGAATTGCTATGACTACCAAGCATAAAGTAGACCCACATGAAAAAAGAAGAAGAAAGATAAAGGAGAGGATAAAAAAGTTACTAACAAGGTTAGTTTGTTAGACACGGGTGAGATACTAGTATGAACTTGTCCCAAGCATTTAAGGTTTTAATAAAAATGATTTAAAAGCATAGAGAATTGTTGATTGCACAAGCAACAGCAAAGCAAAGCATACTAGTGACTCTTACTTCACAAAACCTGCATAGAAAGGTTTGTCATAATGTCAAGCTTTGGAGACATGCAAAAGACCCATGCATGTTTTGCTTTGTTTGATTCCAAATAATGATATTGTTTCCATTGTCAGGTGTTGTCACGTGCAGTTTATTTTGATCTGTCACACCCCCACTATAGCAAGGTAAGAACACGTCAAAGCAGAACAGGTAAAAACAAACATAGTGTTACGTTCGTCGATGGAAGGATCGGACCAAGGTGCAGCGTGGTAGCTGTACATTATAATTTATTAAATGAACACCGAAAAAACAACAACAACAAATACGAAACGTAATGTCTAGTAGGGCTAAACAGCACAGTACCAAAAACAAGATCCCACAAACTACAGGTGGAAAAAGGCTGCCTAAGTATGATCCCCAATCAGAGACAACGATAGACAGCTGCCTCTGATTGGGAACCATACCCGGCCAACAAAGAAATAGAAAACATAGATTGCCCACCCTAGTCACACCCTGACCTAACCAAATAGAGAATTAAAAGGATCTCTAAGGTCAGGGCATGACACATAGGCAACCATATTTACAGTATGTCCATCTTTGTTAATATTTCTTCAGTAAATTATGTGATTACGATCTTGTCTCATCACTGCAACGGGCTGGGGAGAGGCGAAGGTCGAGTCATGCGTCCGCCGAAACATGACCCGCCAAGCCGCTCTTCTTAACACCCGCCCACTTAATAGCCAGCTACACCAATGTGTCGGAGGAAACACCGTTCAACTGATGACCAAATTCAGCCTGCAGGCGCCTGGCCCTCCACAAGGAGTCGCTAGAGCGCGATGAGCCAAGTAATCCCCCCCGGCCAAATAGGACGACGCTGGGCCAATTGTGTGCCGTCCTATGGGTCTCCCGGTCACAGCCGGTTGTGACACAGCCTGGGATCGAACCCCAGGTTATAGTGACACCGCAACAATGCAATGCCTTAGACCGCTGCGCCACTTGGGAGGCCTGTCTGTCTGTTATGCATAGTTGATTATGAGTCACAAGAAAACAATAACATCCCCCTTAGTTAAATCTTAAGTTACCATATTTGTTGAATTGATTCACCCAATCCTACTAGACAAGAAATGTGATACAAAAAAACATCAACAAAATAATAAAAAACATTACCTCCATAGTATTTGTCCAAATGACGTTGTCCTCAACGAACACAGTATCGTCCTCATTCTTTGGCCCATCTACATAAACAAGTTTCATAGAAACCAAATCAATGTTTTAATGCAGAAAATACAAGAGTTTTGTCTGAAATTGTCAAAAGGTGAAAAGACAGAGAATAGATAAGTAAAAAGACAAGGTTGGGGTCAATTTCATTTACATTTAGTCAATGCAGGAAGTAAACTGAAATTCCAATTTCAGTTTACTTCCTGTGTCATTGACTGAATTGAAATGGAATTGATTTGACCCCAACCATGGAAGGTGGATTGTTAAGCATTCTCTGGTAATGTGTCACCTGTACATCAATTCAACTGAGTTTAAGGCCAGGCACCACACCCTAATAGGGTATTTTGTTCCCCTTAATCATATCACAATCAACTTTTACCAGTTGAATGTGGACACAAATATAATACTTTTTATATTAAATGTTTCTGAAATATTGTGCAAATTAGGTCATGTCATTAAATATGTGCATATTTGCATATCACACAAATCCAATTTTCTGGACACTGGATGAAGTCAGCCCAAATATTTTGGTTTCATTTAGTTAATATACTCCCAGGAGCTGACTTACATATAGCAGATTGTGGATCAATATTTTTTTCATCTTTCTATCTGTAAAATACTATATAGAAAGATACGTAAAATGCATTTTTGGCAAATGTTTTTAAAGAAAATGTAATCCAGAATAAAAACATGACAACATATCAACAATTCCCTATGTATAAGTCTGAAGAACACGTCTAAGGATAACCACAAGAAAGTTGATGAATGAAGATGGCAGAGAAAAATGTGTTGGCGTGTGGGAAGTGTCTGAAATGGCAGTTAAAGACAAACTTACAATGCATTTAACCTACCAAATGCCAAACACTTATTTAGACCCAATCCCCGTAAATTACTACATATAGTCCAGTTTGTAACATTCTCTATGAAATTGGCTTTTAAATTATGTGTGATTCAATGTAGTGAGCTTTGAAATTAAGGATGTATGACCATTTAAAAAAAAAATACAATTCATGAAATGTTGATGACGGTAGTATGATAAACTAACGAAAATATACATTATCATCAACATTTTGACATTTGAATTTTTTTCTTTTTGAAAATACTAACATTAATAGACAAAAATACCCAAAACTCTTTAAATTGACGAGTAGATGCAAAAAAAATAGTATTTTTAGCCTGTGGTGACTGGCCTTAAGTGATATAGATGAATACCAATGATCATCTTCACTAACTGTCAATATCTTTTCTTACTGATTATCTTCTGCAGCCGCACTGTGCATGGCTTCACTGTCCCATTAAGGTAATTCACCTCTGGAAAACAACACATTGATGCTTCCATTATTAACAGGGATCCTGTGATAGAAGTATGTGAAACACTGAGAGAATCAATGGACAGTGTAAAATTAGATTGAGGTTATCATTAGGGATACTGTAGGTATAGATAGACTCCAACCCATATACCAGGGGTACTCAACTACTATTTAAGAAGGTCCGGTCACACAACCCACAGTTGAATCAATGTTGTTTCCATGTCATTTCAATTAAATTACATTAAACCAACATGGAATATACGTTGAATTGACATATGTGACCAGCGGGACATTTCCTAGGTGGCAAAGGTCCGTATGGATATTGTCACTTATCGATGTTGCTATTAACCCTCACCTCACGACCCATGCAACCCCAAACGGTTCACACCCCTTTTGTTGGCGGAATCAACATTTTGCCATTTATAAGCTCATTTTCTGCAATTCTATACATTTTCCATTGGGGGGGGGGGGGGGGGGCTGTTTGCAGTTTTCTAGCTAAATTCCTGCAATTTTAATTTTGCTATGTCTTATTTGTGTTCATATGATTCCTAAGGCTCCCATTGGCACATAATCTGGCCATGATAACTACAAGATTTAGATAGCTGGTTAACCTAATTTATCTACCTAGCGAACATGGGCTATTTGATCAACTGGAATTTTCTGACAGATTATAAACAGCTCTCTAAGGTCTGTCAGTGAATGACATACAGTAACAAGAGGAAAACTGCCCATGCACTGCCAAATATACTATTATTCTACTATCTGCCTGTTGAGTATGGCTGCCATTTACTACTGTTATGTGCCACCACAACTACAACATATTATATGATGCAATTGGAAGCCATGAGATTTTTTGCTGTTTAGTGCTGATTAGGGTATCATGCCAAAATGCACTTTTGCTCTCAAGGCTTGTGCATTCCAGACAATGCTTAGACAATTCTAATGGCACCATACACCAGGCACGTGCCACGATAAAGTGACTAATGGGGAAGTTGAAATCGGCGAGGGGGCAACATTTTTTGGGGTTCTTGCAATGGAATTAGAGATCGACCGATTATGATTTTTCAACGCCGATACCGATTATTGGAGGATCAAAAAAAGCCGATACCGATTAATCGGACGATTTTTATATATATATTTGTAATAAATTACATTTACAAATATACTGAATGAACAATGAACACTTTTATTTGAACTTAATATAATACATAAATAAATCAATTTAGTCTCAAATAAATAATGAAACATGTTCAATTTGGTTTATATAATGCAAAAACACCGTGTTGGAGAAGAAAGTAAAAGTGCAATATCTGCCATGTAAAAAAGCTAACATTTAAGTTCCTTGCTCAGAACATGAGAAAATATGAAAGCTGGTGGTTCCTTTTAACATGAGTCTTCAATATTCCCTGTTAAGAAGTTTTAGGTTGTAGTTATTATAGGAACTATAGGACCATTTCTCTCTATACCATTTGTATTTCATATACCTTTGACTATTGGATGTTCTTATAGGCACTTTAGTATTGCCAGCCTAATCTCGGGAGTTGATTGGCTTGAAGTCATAAACAGCGCTGTGCATCCAAGCATTGTTAAGAGCTGCTGTTTGAATTAATGCTTACCAGCCTGCTGTTGCCTACCACTGCTCAGTCAGACTGCTCTATCAAATATCAAATCATATACTTAATTATAGTATAATAAACACACAGAAATACGAGCCTTTGGTCATTAATATGGTAAAATCCGGAAACTATAATTTCGAAAACAAAACGTTTATTCTTTCAGTGAAATACGTAACCGTTCCGTATTTTATCTTACGGGTGGCAACCCTAAGTCTAAATATTGCTGTTACATTGCACAACCTTCAATGTTATGTCATAATTATGTAAAATTCTGGCAAATTAATTACGGTCTTTGTTAGGAATAAATGGCCTTTCAACAGTTCGCAACGAACCAGGCGGCCCAAACTGCTGCATATACCCTGACTCTGCTTGCACTGAACGCAAGAGAAGTGACACAATTTCCCTAGTTAATATTGCCTGCTAACATGAATTTATTTTAACTACATATGCAGATTTAAAAAATATACTTGTGTATTGATTCTAAGAAAGGCATTGATGCTTATGGTTAGGTGCATTATTGCAACGATTGTGCTTTTTTCACGAATGCGCTTGTTAAATCATCAAGTTGAAGTAGGCTGTGATTCGATGATAAATTAACAGGCACCGCATTGATTATATGCAACGCAGAACAAGCTAGTTAACTTAGTAATATCATCAACCATGTGTAGTTAACTAGTGATTATGTTTAGATTGATTGTTTTTTTTTATAGGATATGTTTAATGCTAGCTAGCAACTTACCTTGGCTCCTTGCAGCCACAAGGTCATTTTGATGCTGCACTCGTGTAACAGGTGGTCAGCCTGCCACGCAGTCTCCTCATGGATTGCAATGTAATTGGCCATAACCGGCATCCAAAAAGGCCGATTACCTATTGTTATGGAAACTTGAAATCGGCCCTAATTGGAATTATATTGAATTCTGCTTATATCACGCTACAACACAATAAACACAGTTCAAATTCTGAGACTTCGAGATCATTGACTGCTTTTGAAATCTGTACCCGGAGCAATGGGAAGTAGGGGTACTGAGGATATTGCAGCACCCCCTGAAAAATCGGAATAAAATAAAATCTCTATATTTTTATATTTTTTTCACTAAAGTAGTGTACTGGGTGGGCACTTACTAGTCCTGTATTAGCCAACCTATATAGCCGTCTGTAGTGTAGCCCAAATTTTTTTTCTTCTAAGTCAACCAATGGCGGCGATGACGTGGATGTCGATTAAGGCGTGTCGATTAAATGCAGAAGACACATTTCGGTTGAATGCATTCAGTTCTGAAACTGACTACGTACCCCCTTTCCCAATCATTCCCAGTCAATGGTATAGTACGTTATCATAGCTACCCCATATAAGAATACCATCTCTTTTACATTACAATATACTGTATGTAAATAACAATAATTCTTGCCCACTCTAAAATATAAATCTGTCTATTACCTCTATTACACGAACACAACCAACCTTATATAATACTACCCATAGACATGCAAACCTGAAGCATGCTCATGCTACACTAACCTACCCCAACAATGGAGAGCTGCCGCCATCTTGAGCAACTCAACCCATTTAAGCTAACCCTTTCATGTGCTAATCCACTTGATAAGCCGCTTACCGGTACACACACAAACTAATGCTAACTCAAAATGGAGCTGTACCCTAAAAAAAGCATTTGAGGGCTCTTGTGTGTGATACGCTATACTACAGTACATTTCATACAGTGATAATAAAATATATTATAGTCCTATTCCAGTCCCTTAATGAAACAATATACCTGATGGAATCTTTCTGGGACGACCTCTCTTCTTCATGCCAGGCTCGTAGATACTGTTGTTGTCTGATAGAGCGCTGTCATTGGTCAGGTCTACTTCCCGAACGGAGTCCAGCTCACTTTCTGTCACACTGTCAGTGAACTGGGCAGCGTCCCCATTCTCCACAGCCTGAGAACACAGACAGACACAAATAATATAGATGCAGATACAGACGCAAGCACACGCAGATAAGAACATAAATGGGACAATACCAACACAATGGGTAAGGAGTGCAGGAGTGCAGTGAGTGCAGTGACATACAAGTGTGTGATGCTTTTTGTCTTTCCCCTACCTGTGTGAAGACCTTCTGAGCTTCAAGTGGGGGGCAAGGCATGGCTAAGAGGGTCAAAACAAGTTTCCTGAAGATGCTGGTTGATCCAGAAGCCTTCAACACAGTGCACCAATGTTGCTCCAGCGAGGTGGCTGCAGAGCCATTTTGGATGCCCCCATCAGATCCATTTTCTCCCTCTTCCCACTCTCCCTCCTCTGCCAGCTGGTACTCCAGGAACTCCTTGTTCAGCTGGCTGATCTCCTCAGGTGAGCTGCAGAGCCCAAGTTTAGCCCCTAGCTCTCCCACCACCTTCCCTGTGACCTTCAGCCTACCCTGGGGGCTCAGTAGCTGGGCCATGCTCCTCAACACGCCGTCACTCAGAGGCAGCCCCTCCGCCACGCTGGCTGTAAGTGCTGTGTAGAAAGACAGAGCCTGTTCCTGTAAAAACTGCAGTGCTTCACTTCCTGACTCTGATGACTCACACAGGAAGTCCTCCACTGCAGCCCCACCTATGTTCAGCTCTGGCCCTGGCAGGTGGAACTTTGTGGTCTTGAGGAGAGAGACATCACGTTCCTTGAGGAAACGCACGACAGCTTGAGGACGGAGGAAACTGGAGGCATAGGAGCGCAGGAGGTTGCTGGCTTCCTGTAGGATGTGCACCAGGTCGGCCCGGGCCGAGCCCTCATGGTGGTGCAGTCGCTCCTGGAAGGCACGGAGGGGCTCCAGGGCCTGGTTTAGGAACATAAAGGTAGCCCTGATTTGGGGATCCTGCAGTTGTGTGCAGATGAGTTTGGCCTTCTCATCTACTTCATCCTCTTTGTTACAGGAGCTGAAGTGGGAGATTAGATCTGTCCACATTTCCAACACTTTCCTGGCTAACATGCAGAAGTTAAGGCAGCAGGTGGTGAGAGGAAGGGTAAGGCCATTGATACTGGTTATGCTAGAAAACAGTTCCTTCAGGTTGTCATTCTTGGTGGAGCAGAAGGAGTAGTGGGAGTAGATATCTACAATTAGCTCCTGGGCCTGAGTGGAGAGCTCTACCATCCCAGCATGGCAGGATGCATCAGCCACTCCATACAGCCTACCTAGCACCACCACGTTGGGGTTGAGCTCCCTAAGCTGTGAGCAAATCTGCTCAGAGGCAGCACCGTTACCATCTGTGTAGAGAGCAGCGAGGTTAACTGCAGGAAGCCCAAACCTCTTCAAGGTCTCCACCAAAGCCGCAGCAGTTTCCTCTCCAGTATTGTCTTCGGCTGGAGACTGCAGGACATCCAACAGCCTGATGCAGTGTTTGGCTGCCTTCACATCAAAATAGCCTACTAGAACTACAGAAGCTATGCCAGCCTCCCCTAGCACCACTCCTCCGTACATGTATATGCAGTAAGGAGTCTTTTGGCAAGCGGACACTATGTCTTCTGGGTACTGTAGTCCCAGGACATACTGACCGTATCTGTTAGACACCTGGTCCCCAGCCGCGGACGGACCAGAGACGCAGTTAACCTGAATGAAGCACAGGACCAACTCACTACAGGGTGGACAGCTGCTGATGCTGCCCTGCCTGCTCTTTCTCGCCTCGGTTCTTACGTTGCATCCATTGGCAGCCAGGGTAAGCTTGTGGTGCCTCTTGCACTGCGAGTGACGCTTGAGGTCAACAAGGCCCGAGTGATAGATGTTGAAATTCATGTCACACAGACTGCAGTAGGCATGGAACTCTCCCAGAGTGCTGGGCCCTACCCAGGAGTGCGTCTCCCTCCATATATCTTCATAAACTATACGTTTCCTTTGATACTTCCCTAAAGCTTCTTCATCTGTGTCGGTGTCCAACCCCCCTGTCGGAAAAAAGGAAAACACAAACTGATTAACACAAAAATACCAACAATATTCCATCCGGAATATAAGGTCACAAACAGCACAAAGAACATTTCAACTCAAGATTAGAGCCCTGCACGGGCATGAATTTTAAGCCCGAGCCATACCCGCGACTTTCAGGCCCTGTCTTACCCAGGTTCGAGTGCTTCTGCCAAATTTAAGGTGCATGTGTCCCTGCCTCAAATTAGAGATAACTTCCTTCATTAGTATCCATTAGCTGCTCGTCTGTGTCTTCCTCTCTCCCTGCGCTGCAAGCGGTCTGCTGCTAGTCTGCGTGTGTGTGTATCCATGACAAGACTTTTAGATATTAGCTAGCTACATTTCGTCACTCTAAACTCTGACAAAACTCAATGAACATTATTTCTATTATTTCACTATTTCTGTGAAATAATCTCTCCTGTCGACTCTGACAATAATCTTGTGGTGTTATATTTGACCTGGTTGAAGCACTTCTGACACTGTGTTATGATCTTAGCAAGATATGAATGCAGAGCATGAGCAAATGGCTTAGCTTCAAAATGCAAGTGATCGTATTAATGAAAAACAGGCCCTACCCAGCCCTAACCAATGTATAGTTTAAGGGGCCTGTCGGGCTCGGGGAGCAGAGCACTACTCAGGATAAGTGAGAGAATGGATACCTGATTGACTGGGGTTGCGGCTGGCAGACTTGCGGCCAAGTCCCTGGGGGGAGCGGAGGGGGGGTCTGGCAGGCTGGATCTCCTGGCCCTGGCGAGCCTCCACAGGGTTATACACCTGCCCCACCAGGTTAGCCTGGAAAAACCTCTTGAACCACTTCAGGAATACGAAGTTGGGCTGGAACCTTCCGTTCATCAGCTCCTCCACTGGAACAAACTAAAGGGGAGGGATTTAGAACAATAAGCAAATACCACATGGAAGCAAAGGGCAAATCCCTATCAACCCTCTGCCCAGCGATAAAATATTAACGTACAATCAAAGAAATATCCTTGATTTACAGTTAATGTGATGGATAAGAAAGTATGGGTGTAGTCTAACCTTGGTGACACCAGTCTTTCGGAAGCCAGCTTGAAGCAGATTGTAGTTGTGGATGAAGTCTGGTGTGTCCTGGGCCTGGAACTTCACTGTGCTCATGTCAATGCACCCAGGGAAGAGCCAGTCCATCAGCTGGCAGTAGCAGGAACCTGCACACCACACACACAATAAAAGTTTAAGACTATCTAGTAACAAGGGAGAGCAGGACAGAATAGCCAATAGTGAAACATGCGTTCAAATGTTATTGGTCACATGCACATGTTTAGCAGATGTTATTGCAGGTGTAGCGAAACGCTTGTGTTTCATCAGTCAATAGAGAGAAAAATACCTGCCCACTAAGTGTCAGGAGTCTACATTTCACAACTGTACAGTACCAGTCAAAAGTTTGGACACAACTTCTCATTCAAGGGTTTTTCTTTGTCATTACTATTTTATACATTGTAGAATAATAGTGAAGACATCAAAACTATGAACTAACACATACGGAATCATGTAGTAACCAAAAAAGTGTTAATTAAATCAAAATATATTTTATATTTCAGAATCTTCAAAGTAGTCACCCTTTGCCTTGATGACAGCTTTGCATACTCTTGGCATTCTCTCAACCAGCTTCATGAGGAAGGCTTTGAAGGAGTTCCCACATATACTGAGCACTTGTTGGCTGCTTTTCCTTCACTCTGCGGTCCAACTCATCCCAAACCATCTCAATTGGTTTGAGGTCGGGTGATTGTGGAGGCCAGGTCATCTGATGCAGCACTCCATCACTCTCCTTCTTGGTAA
The DNA here is from genome assembly GCF_002910315.2 of Salvelinus sp. IW2-2015. Classification (NCBI taxonomy): domain Eukaryota; kingdom Metazoa; phylum Chordata; class Actinopteri; order Salmoniformes; family Salmonidae; genus Salvelinus; species Salvelinus sp. IW2-2015. The sequence continues at coordinate 22,130,315 of NC_036857.1, read as the reverse complement.
AATAGCCCTTGCACAGCGTGGATGTGTGTTTTGGGTCATGGGATGGCGTATCGCTGCAGAATACTGTGGTAGCCATGCTGGTTAAGTGTGCCTTGAATTCAAAATAAATCACTGACGTGTCACCAGCAAAGCATCCCCACACCTCCTCCTCCATGCTTCACGGTGGGAACCACACACGCGGAGATCATCCATTCACCTACTCTGCATCTCACAAAGACACAGCGGTTGGAACCAAAAATCTCACATTGGGACTCATTAGACCAAAGTACAGATTTTCACCGGTCCAATGTCCATTGCTCGTGTTTCTTGGCCCAAGCAAGTCTCTTCTTCTTATTGATGTCCTTAAGTAGTGGTTTCTTTGCAGCAATTTGACCATGAAGGCCTGATTCACACATTCTCGTCTGAACAGTTGATGTTGAGATGTGTCTGTTCCTTGAACTCTGTGAAGCATTTATTTGGGCTGCAATCTGAGGTGTAGTTAACTCTAATGAACTTATCCTCTGCAGCAGAGGTAACTCTGGGTCTTCCTGTGGCAGTCCTCATGAGAGCCAGTTTCATCATAGCACTTGAAGTTTTTTGCGACTGCACTTGAAGAAACTTTCCAAGTTCTTGACATTTTCCAGATTGACTAACCTTCATGCCTTAAAGTAATGATGGTATGTTATTTCTCTTTGGTTATTTGAGCTTTTCTTGACATAATATGGACTTACGCATTCCTGCGTCTGTCTCCCGAACCATTCATACCAACGTGACCAAGTTCACATACCAAGTTTTCTGTGATGGTGAATAAAAAGTTGGCTACAGTTCAACACAAAATGTTGTCAGATACTTACAGTGTGTTCTGGTCATATCTGAGCTGGCTAGCCAGCTAGATAGCTAACAAGCTAACAAACTAACCAAAATATTTTCTAGAAAGTTGCTTTTAGTTGCCTGGCTTGTTAGTGACATATCCTAAACACATTTTTAATCTAATGGGTTTTTTGGCATGTAACGTTGCTATTTGGACCCAGCTGCTGCGATGTCATGTGCCATTTATGTGTTTATACTTTTTCATAATGACAATGACATGTATAGAATGTTCATGATTTAATGTGTGGCAAAGCATACACAGAAAACAAAGACAAACACCATTTATTTTCAAAATAACAGAATAGTATATTTTGAGTTTAATTATGGTCTGTGCAGCATATAGGCTACATGGCTGCGCCATGCAAATTAAATCGATAGTTCTTATTTTGTTCATTAAACAGACAAGACACACTTACATTCATTCCCCTGTTCTGATCTCAGTCAACCCACATATATTTTATAGTAAGAATTAATATAATAGATTATAACAGAATAAAATATCAATAATATCTTTCACACACAAATTGAGTGTCACAGAACGTGTGGAACCTCTGTCATATAACAAAAAACTTGTATTTTAAAACAGAGCCCACGCCCTAATTTTTTGCTGCAGAACTATTCGAATCTTCTCTTTCTGATCATGTAAAGAAACTTACATTTCAGAAAGTATCTTTTTTGATCCACGTTGGATGTGATCACACCATTGCGCAATTTCTCCATTCAAACTCCCCAACAGTTATTCTGTCTGAAGACAGCTAGGTTTCTAACTTAAACTACAAATCGCTAGGAGCCTAGGGATATTAACCCATCATTTATTAGCTAAATATAAGGGCCTTTAAATATTTACCTGTCAAAGTCAAGAAATAATTTGTGAAATGACAGTATGCGTTCCACCAGGCTAAATGCCAAAGCATTTATGTGACAGTAGACAAGAACAGCTCAAGGAAATAATTAGATACATTTAAATTGAGAGAATAAATGCATTAAAAGTATATCTGTGAAGCTTTGTGATTGACAAGGACAAGTTTGATGTCTGACAAAAATGACGAAAAGTGACATTTATACTGAGAAGTTAGCAGGACTTTTAAATACATTACCGCAATCATGACTAGGCCGGTTGACGGAAATAAAAGTACAGGTTTTGCTGCTGGCAATACCTTTCAGATATAATGAAAAGTTCGACAAAAAGTTGGCGGCAAAATGTCTTGTTTGGAAAAGCGGTACTAGTGAGACGGTACCTGAACATATCTGCTCTATCCTGGTGAATTTGATGTCCAGGATCTTATTGAGCCAGTCCAACACCTCAAAACGGCTGCATTTCTCTGCAGTGGCATCTGGGGTCTGGTCCGGGTCCACATATGTCGCCATTTTTTTGTTACCTAGAAAATTACACAACATAGAGAAGTTTCACATGGACATTATAGCATTTCTTTTAACTCAAACATTTGCACCTGTGTGTAATCATTTAAATATAAGTGCTGGTATAAGATATTATACACCAACAACTAAATAACAATCCTATATTCAAGCCTATATTTCCTTGTGTCAAATTTGTAATAACCAGTGTCACATTTTTTATTTCTTGACAATAGTAAATATGTAATCTGAAGCCTTAACAGCCCCCAATCAGGTAAAAAGAAGATGGGGACCAGTATTTCATAGGAAGGGAGACAGCTCTATGTTGTCACAACAACTGATGTGCCTATCAAGGTAATTCCTACCTTTTGGACCTCAACTTTTGGGAGGAAAAGTATATGCACTGTATATATATATACACACTACCATTCAAAAGTTTGGGGTCACTTAGAAATGTCCTTGTTCTTGAAAGAAAAGCTAAATTTTTGTCCATTAAAATAACATAAAATTGTATCAGAAATACAGTGTAGACATTGTTAATGTTGTAAATAACTATTGTAGCTGGAAACGGCAGATTTTCTATGGAATATCTAAGGCGTACAGAGGCCCATTATTAGCAACCATCACTCCTGTGTTCCAATGGCACATTGTGTTAGCTAATCCAAATTAATAATTTTAAAAGGCTAGACAGGAGCCAGACAGGAGCCGCTAGAGCCGTCCGCCAGACAGGAGCCGCTAGAGCCTTCCGCCAGACAGGAGCCGCTAGAGCCTTCCGCCAGACAGGAGCCGCTAGAGCCTTACGCCAGACAGGATCAGCCAGAGCCTTCCGCCAGACAGGATCAGCCAGAGCCTTCCGCCAGCCATGAGCAGCCAGAGCCTTCCGCCAGCCATGAGCAGCCAGAGCCGCCAGCCAGCCATGAGCAGCCAGAGCGCCAGCCAGCCATGAGCAGCCAGAGCCGCCAGCCAGCCATGAGCAGCCAGAGCCGCCAGCCAGCATGAGCAGCCAGAGCCGCCAGCCAGCCATGAGCAGCCAGAGCCGCCACAGCCATGAGCAGCCAGAGCCGTCCAGCCAGGATCCGCCAGAGCCGTCAGCCAGCTATGAGCAGCCAGAGCCGTCAGCCAGCTATGAGCAGCCAGAGCCGTCAGCCAGCTATGAGCAGCCAGAGCCGTCAGCCAGCCATGAGCAGCCAGAGCTGTCCAGCCAGGATCCGCCAGAGCGTCCAGCCAGGATCCGCCAGAGCCAGCAGCCAGGATCCGCCAGAGCCAGCCAGCCAGGATCCGCCAGCCAGCCAGACAGCCAGGATCCGCCAGCCAGCCAGGATCCGTCCCTCATTCCGGAGTGTCCCCTCATTCCGGAGTGTCCCTCATTCCGGAGTTGCCCCTCATTCGGTGTTGCCCTCATTCCGGTGTTGCCCTCATTCCGGTGCTGCCCCTTAGTCCGGTGCTGCCCCTTAATTAGTGGGGTAATTTGGAGGGTGGTCATTTTGAGGAGGCTACGAAAGCGGGTAGTGACTATGGTGGGGTGGGACCACGACCAGCGCCAGAGCCGCCACCGTGGACAGACGCCCACCCACCAGACCCTCCCTAGACTTTATGCTGGTGCGCCCGGAGTTCGCACCTTAAGGGGGGGGGGGGGTTATGTCACGTTCCTGACCTTATTTTTCCTTTGTTTTACTTTGTTTAGTTGGTCAGGACGTGAGCTGGGTGGGTAGTCTATGTTTGTGTCTAATGTTGGGGTTAATGTGTTGCCTGATATGGTTCTCAATTAGAGGCAGGTGTTTGACGTTTCCTCTGATTGAGAACCATATTAAGGTAGGGTGTTCTCACTGTTTGTTTGTGGGTGGTTGTCTCCTGTGTCTGTATGTTCGTACCACACCCGACTGTATCGTTTGTTTGTAGTCTGTACCTGTTCGTGCGTTCTTCGTTATATGTAAGTTCTCTAGTCCAGGTCTGTCTTCATCGTTTATTTGTTTTGTATTAGTCAAGTGTTATTTTCGTGTTTCGTCGGTTTCATTTAATAAATTATGTCTACCTTCAACGCTGCGCTTTGGTCCAATCCCTACTCTCCCTAGAAAAGCCGTTACACTTTCTTCTAAAACTCGTCTGTCTAGTCTTGTTCTGAGAAATTAAGGCTATTCCATGCGAGAAATTGCCAAGAAACTGAAGATCTCGTACAACGCTGTGTACTACTCCCTTCACAGAACAGCGCAAACTGGCTCTAACCAGAATAGAAAGAAGAGTGGGATGACCAAGAGATAACTTGCTCAGTGCACAACTGAGCAAGAGGACAAGTACACTAGAGTGTCTAGTTTGAGAAACATACGCCTCACAAGTCCTCAACTGGCAGCTTCATTAAATAGTACCCGCAAAACACCAGTCTCAACGTCAACAGTGAAGAGGCAACCCCCGGGATGTTGGCCTTCTAGGCAGAGTTGCAAAGAAAAAGCCATATCTCAGACTGGAATAGACTTCATTTCTCAGAACAAGAATAGACTGACGAGTTTCAGAAGAAAGGTCTTTGTTTCTGGCCATTTTGAGCCTGTAATCGAACCCACAAATGCTGATGCTCCAGATACTCAACTAGTCTAAAGAAGGCCAGTTTTACTGCTTCTTTAATCAGAACAACAGTTTTCTGCTGTGCTAACATAATTGCAAAATGGTTTTCTAATGATCAATTAGCCTTTTAAAATGGTAGAGTAAATGGCTGTTAGTCGGCTAGTGACAGTGACTAAGTTCAGGGCAGGGTACTGGGTGGAGGCCGGCTAGTGATGGCTATTTCACAGTCTGATGGCCTTGATATAGAAGCTGTTTTTCAGACCCTCGGCCCCAGCTTGTACTGACCTCGCCTTCTGGATGATAGCGGGGTAAACAGGCCGGGGCTTGGGTGGTTGATGTCCTTGATATTTTCTACATTTTAGAATAATAGTGAAAACATCAAAACTATGAAATAACACATATAGAATCATATAATAACCAAAAAAGTGTTAAACATATCAAAATATATTTTATATTTGAGATTCTTCAAATAGCCACCCTTTGCCTTGATGATGGCTTTGCACACTCTTGACATTCTCTCAACCAGCTTCACCTGGAATGCTTTTCCAACAGTCTTGAAGGAGTTCCCACATATGCTGAGCACTTGTTGGCTGCTTTTCCTTCACTCTGCGGTCCTTCACTCTGCGGTCCTCATAAGAGCCAATTTCATCATAGCTTTTGACGGTTTTGCGATTGCTCTTGAAGAAACTTCTTGAATTGTTCCGAATTGACTGACCTTCATGTCTTAAAGTAATTTCTCTTTGCTTATTTGAGCTGTTCTTGCCATAATATGGCCTTGGTCTTTTACCAAATAGGTATGTCTTCTGTATATCACCCCTACCTTGTCACAACACAACTGATTGGCTCAAATGCATTAAGAAGGAAAGAAATTCCACAAATGAACTTTTAAGAAGGCACACCTGTTAATTGAAATGCATTCCAGGTGACTACCTCATGAAGCTGGTTGAGAGAATGCCAAGGCAAAGGCAAAGGGTGGCTATTTGAAGAATATCAAATCTAAAATATATTTTGATTTGTTTGACATATTTTTGGTTATTACATGATTCCATATGTGTTAATTTCAGAGTTTTGATGTCTTCACTATTATTCTACAATGTAGAAAATAGTCCAAAAAAATAAAAACCCTTGAATGAGTAGGTGTTTTAAAACTTTTGACCGGTAGTACACTTCCACCTTTCTACCCAGAGAGTTCTTTATTCCTATCTGCACGGTGTACTGAGAACCCAGCTGGCTGTACGGACAGGGACAGTATATCTGGAGAGCCATGATTCCGTGATGTCCCTCTGAAAGGAGATCATTGCCCAGAGCTCGTCTACTTTTTTGTCCAGGGACTGAACATTAGTGATTAATATACTCGCACGTGTTGGATGGTGTGCACGCCTCCTGAGTCGGACAAGAAGTCCACTGCGAATACCTCTCCTCCTCCGGTGGCATCTTGGAGCAGCCTCGGGGATAAGTTAAATTGCCTTGTTGTACGAACAAAGGATCCAATTCGGTAAATTCGTATATTCTGGTCTGAATGCTGGTAAGTTATCAAGAAAATTCCTCTATAGTGGACACTTGGATGCCGTGACTATGTTTTTCAGCAACTGTACCCATTGACTGTAATGTTTTTTCTCTCTTCATATTTACATCCTAATGACCACTACAGAGGACAATTTTGCAGATACAATAAAAGACAAATAACAATATTTAAAAAATATGTATATATTCTTGGTATTGTGTTTTTTCACCCTAAACACTTTTGTAAAAAAATAAAATAAAATCACAAACTTTTCGGGTCTCAGGAGAATACATTTACTTAGCCTTGCTCTGTTGTTTTACCACCCCAAATATTATGACACTTCCTGAATGTAATGTCATTGCAGGAAGGGGCTGATTTTTGAAAGGGGAATTACTACAACCTATCAGGTGGGAAGTGAAATCAGGGAAACACAGAAAATCTTAATACAATAATCATGAAAAAACTTGTTTAAGAGAAATGTAAGTAGGATTATAAAATAATCAAGAAAGATTTTAAATATTGTATTATTTAATGTCTTATAGGTCTCATAGAAGTTCATGAATAGCACCCCGGAATATGACAAAAACGACTACATCCACTAAAAACAAATCCATATCTTTGTGTTTTTATGGTAAATGCCACCTAACTTTTTATTTAAAGACCTTAGGAATGTACATTTTACACTAAATAAGAGATGATATTTTCTGGGGACAGAAAAGGCACCGGAGTGTAGGAATTAGCCTACCCATCCCATTATTAAACCAACCCCGGTCCCCTTCAGGGGGCAGCATGGGGTATTGGGGTAGAAAACCGACCAATGGATGAGGTCGCTCAATCTTTTGTTCTACAGAGAAAGGACTGATTTACTTTTTGCTGTTGTGTGGCAATAGTCAAAGGACAGTTCTTCGTCAAATCAATTCTACTATTTTACACAACTTATTTCAGTAATATTAGGCTATCCTTCATAAAGGCCCACTGGTACTACAATATACAACAGACCGGGTTCATCATAAGACTGAAGGACTCGGAAAAGGGAAACGGCTATGACAATGCAACGGGTCGTTCATTAGGTTTAATTGTTGTATAAGTATATGGGTGTTACATAGGCGAAGTCAAATCATCGAATCCATGGCTGAGAATATTGCTGCCAAACGCGTTTGCAAAATGTGCAAACCACATTGCTTTCCCTTTCTCCGTCAGTTCCGACACCCTGGTCTTATTTTCTCCTCCCCTTTTCCAAACTGTATGAAGAAATCTCGCGGGGTAATTTTTGCCGCGAATGTTCCGTACAAAGAACTGCAGAGCAGTCAGTCTTTCCTCTATCTTTTCTCCGATACAGCTTATGTCAAATGTTGCATGTTCTGGCAGTGTGACAGTTGTAGTAGGCCAACCACAAAGTTAACTAAAAGTATATTGACTTGAAGCCGGCATCTATACCGTGTTCTACATTGTAACAAATTGCCTGTCATGCACACCGGAGTTCAGGATATGGTTATTCTGTTGTCTAGCCTTTATTGTCAATAAAGCTGTTGCCTTTGTACTGGTGGGTAATCCAAGATATCACGACACTATAGGCTACTGTAGATGTTGTTAACAAACAACATTGCTCACCTAATCTTGTTATTCAGCATTGCCATCTCTAATGTCCCCAAACTGATATGTAAACAAATACTGTAGATTGATTATAAAAGACAGGGAGCATCATGTCTACTGACATTGTTTGATCAAATACAGTACCGTAACAGAGGAGTAAGCATGCTGGCTCCTAAACTGTAGCCTTGTCTTTTGTGTCAACCAGTCTTTGTGCTTTTGTGCATTAGGCTCCATGTAGTTGTTGACCACTACATAATGTCGGCTATGCAAAATAAACGGATAATCATAGCTTCACCATGCTTCTCCTGGTGCACGATGGAGAATGATAACTAGTGGCTTTAAATATGAATCAAGGGTCACCTACCTTCGTTGTCCCTTCCTCCGGGTAGACTCTGCCACCCGGTTTGAGAACCACAGGCTTCTTTCTCGATACTCTCCAATGACGTCTCTCCAACCTGGCTATTCTTGATCGGGATTGGCCGACTGTACGAAAAGGGGACGTCCCATTGCTATACATACAATGGTAGCGCTAGAGTAAGAAAAATAGCACGGCTCAGATGTTTAAATTGCGTAAGATTATACAATTATCTTTTATTCGCATTTCGAATATGGCGATAGCTCGACGATTTATGGAAACACACAAACGCTTGTGTGTAATGTCCCGTTGGCGACTTCGGTTGATCGTCTCGAACTTTATGGGCAGTATTGGGGCCAGGAGTTCTTCACCAAGTTGGCCGACTGAGTTCGACTGAAAAACCTGAACATATGAATATCACCAAACCGAAGGCCAACATATAGCCTAACATTAGACCAGACAACCACGAAATTAAACAGACTAACTGAATTGAAGCCGTTTGCGCATTTTTAAAGTTTAAAACACATAGGCTAAATTGCAAAATTATTATTGCGCATGGGCGGAGATGTTTGGTGAACTAGTCATGAGATTATTATGACTTTAACTAGTGATGATCGCCGGTAAACTGATACTTTTGTTGCAACAAAGTTGTCATTTGATAGTTTTGAGTCTTCAAAATTCTTAGACGTTCCTCGTATTGCATTAGGCCTACTTAGCCTAATTATGTTTTAATGTAGGCCTAATCACTTATGCTGTAATGAGTCAGCTATCAAAACAAATCCACAAGATAGATACTGTCTGTAGTGTAACACTTGCTGAAGTTACAAATCGTGACATGGATACAACGTATGTAGGCTATCATCATTAGCAAGGTCTACAATGTAGCCTATCAACCGCAATTGACTAGGTATACCCTTTAATTTCCAATCAAATGGCAGTGTGAATGTTAATCGACGAGGCAACACTATTTAAAAGTTTGAATAAACTCTTGCAGAATTTAATTTAAATTATACGGTCACAATGGGTGACAAATGATGGAAATGAGTGTCAAGAAGATGGCGGTGGCGGTGCGTGCTCCGGAGCTTGCACGTGGACGGTTGAAAGTGGGCGGCCATAGAACCTTATTGAAGACTCACCGCTAATTTTAAAGGAGTAATCTGCATTTCAACATCCATTTTCCCCTAATTGATTGATATGTACCCATTGATTCTCGAAGACTATAACTTAGAAATGCTTAATGAGTTTAGTTCAACTGTCGCACCCCATCAGAACCCAAAATATAAACTCCAATGTTTGAAACAAACGTAATGTAAACAAACACTGTACAGACCTCAAAACACGGTTAAAACTAATATTTTGAATATTTTGACCTTGCAAGCATAGCTCTGTCTATGAGAGTGGTAAAAAGAAAACAGCCCACCACTAAGTTTTTTAGCGGAACAAGTAGCAGGTTACCTTTCTTCATGTTTTAAGTGCTGATTGCCGCTTTAAATTCGTGCGAAATAAACACAAGTGAATCATTACTGCATACGGTTAGGAGGTACAATTTTTGGGTGGATAATGAAATCATAATGACTCACAGGGACAGATGCAGCAATTTTCCTATTGATAAATAAAAACCATTGTCAGTCTCTAATTGGCAGAAAGTAGAAACAAATGATTCACTAGTTGGATAATCTAGGACTAGGTTTAGGCTGATTGAGTTTACTCAACTACACAATATATATATCTCGAGAGAGTTGAGTTGGAATAAGTGTTGGCGGACTGAAGCTCCGACTACATTGAGTCCCTATCAAGCGAGTCCGTATCAGTCGATGTCCATTCTTTAACGCTTTTCTTGTAGTAGGCCTATCTATGTTTGTGCTGTGTAACTAGAAGCTTTTCTTTGGGTGATGAAATCAATCCATAGTTTTTGATAAAAGTAATATTTTACGCGACCCCTGAAAAGGGAGACGTTGTTAAGGGAGAAGGTGCAGTCGTTCATGGACAATTTTTAGGGTGTGCACAGAATCATTTTTTAAATAAAAAAACGATGGATTCCAAATCCAACTGACAACTCTATAACAATCAGGACAACAACAGGTACACAGTAAGCTTAAATAATAGATATTTATAAAAGTATCAATGGTAGTGCACACTTGAAGTCGTAACTTCCTACTCCATTGGAAAATAGTGGATTAAGGGGCGCAGTTTGACAGATCAAATTACATTTTTATTTTAAAAAGTAATGATATCAGCAACCAAAGAAAAGCCTGCATTTACACAGGACAAACATGGGTACAAGGAAAGCATTAAATAATGGACATTTTTACAGGTATTACTTATAGTTACTTGATGTAGTGGCGTTACATTATTCTAGTGGCATCACGCTAGAACCCTGTAAACCTATGGACGATTTCCATATGACAGGGAACTAAATTAGAGCTAGGTTTAGGCATATGGCATTAATTCAATAAATAAACATGTAATTGGTATTGCATTTAGCTGGTTATTTACATATCATTGGTCTGATGATCTCTCATGGTTTTACTTCAGTTTGTTGTAGCCAAACATTTTTGGTCAACAGAACTATTATAACCCTAAAATAGACTTAAAAATAGGTGTAATGGGTTCACACTCAAAATGTTTAGTGCGAACCCATAACACCTCTTTGTTTGTCTGAATTCACAGGTTTTACGCACCAGTCAAGGTTCTCTTTTGATTAGCTATAATAGACTTCTCCCAGAAGGAAAAATATTATATTGTGAGGGCCAGGGGTCTTTGAAATACTTAATCCAATCACATGATGTTTCTTCGATCATCTCTTTGGGCAAAAGAGAGACAAGAGTCACAGTATGAAAGAGCTTATAAAGGGTTGAAGAAATTCTCTCAGTAGAAAACTATTACATGACTCCCTCTTCAAGAGGGCAGTATAAATACAGTATTTTGCATTTTTGCAGCCCTCCTGTAATAGTGCAGTTGTGTCGTTCTGAAAATGTTCTTAAAATGTTTTAGGCCTATGACATGACGTTCAGAGGTAACTACACGATCTGCAACAGCTATATGACAGAAAAGTAGCCTCCAGAATCATTTCGTTTTTCCAAAGTTGAGGATACAGACATGTGTAGGCCTTTTAGGTGCCAGTAGATCATCAAAATAACACCCTGCCCTCCTGACAGCAAGGTCCCATTCCTTTCTCAACACCCCCTTTAGTTTCAGCCCAGTGGAAGCTTGTTATAACCCTATAGCCTTTGTTTGTCTAGCAAACTCTTCACCATCCCATCCTCGACCTTCCCAAGCATGTGGGAGTCAAGGGATGATAACATCAAGGGGTAGATAGAAGGTTGAGAGAGTCACACATTAATGAGATTTGTAAGATATGCAAAAAAATATATATATGTTTTGTCAACGTAAAGTTGCAACTGAATTCCTGTGTGTGTTGAAAATTGGAGTGACCAAATAACAATGAAATGGTCTGATTTTCTCCTTAAGAGCTGCTTGGTCTGCAGGGTTGGAAGATAATTGAGGGATCATATGTGGTCTGTGTTGAATCAGTCAGAAAGAGGGTGCACACATCCATAAATTCCACCAACCTTGTGGAGAAGTAGTGGCACAGAAGGAGAAAGATTAACACACCATGAAGAGCAAGCAAGGTCAAATCCATTTATATGCATTTATAAAGCAGAACACTAATGTCTTTTGGCTACAACAGCCTTTGTCAGAGTTTTCCTAAAGTTAAAACTGTGCCACAACAATGACACTTGATTAAACACCACCTAAGGTGGATTGTGGCTTGGTTTTTGGGATTGTACCCAAAAACGTAACACCTGTGCGTCATCATAATTTTAGGATTACCCAGAGATTCTAATGACATAATGATCAGGATTATTCACTCAGAGTGACATGGTTGAGCCATTGCTGTAAATGATTGACATTGAGACAAACCCATGGCGCCCAAACTCAGTTTGTATGCTTGGCTGTAGTAGGCTACTAGGTCAATAGTCTGTAGGAAAGGTTTAAATTAGAAATGTTATTGTAGATGTGCATACCATCAAAAAGTGGTAATAAGCCATTTTGCTACTTACCCAGAGTCAGATAAACTCGTGGATACCATTTTTATGGCTAGCTAGCATACCTGTAGACTTCCAGTCATTGTGCTAACACTAGTTAGCATTAGCTCACGAAACAACCTTTAATTCCATACTGCACGCAGAGACATAAACATGGTATCCAGGAGTTCATCTGACTCTGGGTATGTAGAAAAATGGCATAATTGCCAGAATCTCGCAGTAAGTATGTAGGCCTAGGTAATAACTTATTTCAAAACCTCACTTAAATAGAGGGGGAGGTGGGAGAGAATGAGTTGTATTTGTAAGTGAGAGAAAAAGAGAAGGGGGAGGGGGAGTCTGAAAGGAGAGAAAACAGAGGTAGGGGTCAGAGGGAAGGAGGGGGAGGGTATAATGCTTTAGGGTTGGCTCTGACAGGTGCGACCAGGCCCAAGTGAATGTCAGTGTCACCATGGGGGGTCATTATAAGCATGTCACAACCAACCAGGGCGCTAGATTAGGGGTTTGTGGGGTGCAGGGATTGTTTGTGTCTCTCACAGTGAACCTGTTATTGCCACAGATCAGAGCTGGAATTGACAGGGAAGAAGGAACAAACACAGGTGGCTGTAACAGTTAAAAAAGACAGCCACGATAAAGTGTGAATGTGTATCTGTGCATGTAAGACAAGCAGATGTGTTGATATCTAAATGGCTTTTTGTATGAGATTAGGTAAGAGGGAAAGTTTGTGACATTTGCAGCAAGTTTGTGTCATGTTGGTAGAGTAAAGAAATAACATCTTAATTTTAAAATAATATTATGAACAAAGGAGTAGTAGGCAAATGCAATGAACCCTTCACGCATCTGACAGTATTGTAAAATGTTATTTTGTAAATATTTTTTCACAAGAAGTACACATAGGTATAGTACAAGTGTTTTCTGGTAGGCCTACTAACTGACCAGGAAGACTATTTCTTGACCAACAGGATTTGTGGTTTATTATTTTGAGCTTGCCAACCCTTTCTAACAGATGTTATGTCAAAGATAAACGTGCTCCAGTGAGCGAAGGTAGGGTCACCAGGGTCACACACACACTTTGCCTTTGTGTAGAATGAACATGCTTCCTCTGTGGAGGGCCTCTTCAGGTTTTTACCACAGAGGGGAAGAAGAAGAGAAGCGAAACCATCTAAATCCTTTAGCTGACAGCGAAACTCAACTTCAGCTGTGTTACAAATCTCCCTTCCATCCCCTCATCTACCAGCTAAAACTGCTCTGTCAAGCCTACAAAAATGGTTGATAGGGTCACAAGTGCCTAGGGAAATCCTCTTATACAAACCTAAAGATTTATTTTATTAATCTCTGAATTAATTCAAATAAATTGTGCATTAACCTTCACAATAGCACTGCAAAGAGAGCCCAAGGGTTTGGATTTGGCTTCACAGGAAGGGTGGAGGGTATGTTATGTGAGGAGTTGGAGAGCACTGGACATGAGCCAACACCTGTCTCTCTCTAGTCTACTGGGTAGGGGTTCAGACGGGTCAGATGCAGGAAAACGTATTGTGACACACCGTTTTTAAGATCATACGCATTTGTAGCTTTGTAGCCTAGAGAGGAACTTGATGCACACCTCAGAGACCTCCAAGGCGCTGATCCTCAATTAATATGGGAACCACACTGGTCCCAAATAAACTTGAATTGAGTAGAAAGTACAGCCTGCACAAGTGAACATGCATGCACTCGCACGCACAGGACTCACATAGTAGACTTCACTCAGATTTTAGATTTGTTTAACAGCGCCATCTACCGTCTTGCATTCTCCCTCGCTTAACTCAAAAACTAGGTTATTCCCCCCATGGTGAAATATAATCACAGACATTTTGAGTATTGTGATACCCATAGTTATAGATAGATAATAGATTACATATATAATACAGGTGACAGAAAATATAATCATTTTTACCAAATGTATTTATTATCTATCTTTAAAAAAAATATTTTGTTATTCTATAACCTTTTATATCACACATTTGGCAGATGAAATGGGAAAGATGATCGTAAATGTATCATTGGCTGGCTATTGTATTTCTGGAGAATCTCTCAGCTGGTGTTAATGACTGAGTGTTTGCTCCATGGGTATAAATAGAATGAGATAATCATTTGTGTTTGTGGGGGTTTTATGAGTTTGAAAAGTGTAACTCTTCCAATTCAACATCCTATGACACCTATTGCTTACTCCTTTCTCTCCTCTCCACAAAGTGCTTCCTGCGTATTAATACCATGTGGTTTCCAACTGTAGATTCTTCTGTAGTCTATAGAGCAAAGCTAAGGCCCCCTCTTTGTGTTATCAGCCTCTCTCTGGGAGCGCTATTAGAGTTGAGTAAACAGACCCAGAATTAAACAGCCTATAAGACACTCTGAAATGAGTGGAGCTCAGCTAATAAACACCTGGAATGGGGTGGGGGTTGAGAAATAACTGGCCTTCAGTATATGTGCTATAGCTCTTTGTCTTTGTTACACACACACACACACACACACACACACACACACACACACACACACACACACACACACACACACACACACACACACACACAAACATTTGTCAGACCATGCTCAAAGGATTTCAATATTTAATTTGGTACTAAAACATGAAAAGAAATATGCAAGCATATTCATATTTGTCTATATCTCTTTCTGTCTCATTCTCCCTCCCATACCCCTCTTCCCATGATTAACCAGGCCTATCGGACTCTATGGTGTGTCGTTTCGTGTTCCTTAGTTACCAGTTGCCATGATTTGCCTGGGCCATTTGTGTTTCCATGGTGATTGTGCCCATTCTGTCGTCTCCCGGCTGCCTCTTGGTTTTGCTGTCCCGATGGCCCCCAGCCCCCGACCCCCCCGACCCACCCCTCTATGCTTCCCTGCCTCACAGACCCAGAAGGCTGTCAGTGTGTGTTCATGTCGCAACTCAGCGATCGCCACCATCCCAGATCAGTAATCTAACTTCTGGTGGTCCATGATACCATGCCTGAATAATCATAGAGAAACAGTGCTGAACGTGTGTTGTAGCACCCAGGCTCTCTCTCTCTGTCTCTCTCTATTTCAACAACAGCTTCTACATATGCATAGATACAGCCATATTAGCAGTATCAAATTACATCATTTTGCTATATAAATGTGTTTCTTTGTTCCAAATGTCTTTGTTTCTTAGTTCCACATTTTTATCAAAAGACATTTAGATAAAATCTAATAGAAATGTAAAAACATGATTTGATGAACAGAGATGGTTTGTTTTGATACATGGAACTGTGGATGGAATACACAGGACAAGTAACACAATCTCACACGCCAAGCTGAAAGCTGGAGTTCTAAGGAATGATCTCCAGGTGGCAGCAGTCAACCGATTGTCTCTGAGAGGATTACATGGAGAGAGGGTAAGTGCGGTGGAGGGTTAACTTGGCATCCTAACTGAGACTGATTCAGTATCACTCCCACTCATTACGCCTGCCTCTTATTCTCTCATTCAGTCTCACACTCTCTGTCCATCTCAGTGACGCTCTCTCCCCTCTCTCTCTCTTTCTCTTTCTCTGCCTCAGACACCGTAAACTAGAACTTTTGCACTGCCAAGTACTTGCCCAAAGTTGGTGTTGGTGTTAGTGCTGGTCTGGAGTAAAAGCCTGCACAGAGTGTGTGTGTGTGTGTGTGTTGTGTATGCATACCCATGTCGGTGCTCAGTGATGGTGTGTCTATGTGTTTGATCCAAATTAATTTGAGGTTCAAATAAACCAATCCCACACACATTTGTTCCTTTGATTATGAGGTTTGTCAGTTTGAGCAGCATTTACCTCACTGTTCCTGTGGCATCAAGAGTCAGCAAACAAGAAAAACTGTGAAACAGCTGAACATTCCTACTCAAATCATGTCCCCAGCAGATGACGGGACTTATGTAGCCTTGAGCCGGACCTTTCAGTGGGCTAGCTAATCCACTCACCCATCACTAATGCAAGCCAGTCCTGCCAGAGAGATACCTATCAAATACCACATGATGAAACTAAAATAAATAGCCTCATCTGTGTGGGGCTGGGTAATTCACACACACAAACACATTTTTGCTTGGCCTGGGACCTATCGATTCAGCTGAAGCTGGTCATTATTCAGTGTGAGGATGAGGAAGTGAGAGCAGAGGGGTGGGACTATTGTCCAGAATTCCATTGTGAGTCAGAGAGGGAGGATGGAGAGATGAGGATGGGGCATCCCACTCACCCTCCACTCTGCTCTGCACAGCTGGAGCCTCTGCTGTGCTGCTGTCATGGCAACAGCAGCAGTCACCACCAGCAGCAGTCCCAGCATGGTCCTACACAGAGGCCAGGAGAACTCACACACATATGGGTACAGAGAAGACACAGGGGAAAATTATAGGACACTAGACAGGCATGCTAAAATGTAGACCTACACAGAGCACAGTGACACATTAAAAAGATGCCAGAGAGCCTAAAGAGCGTTTTACCTAAGATCTGAGTATATTGAACGCCTTGGATTTTCTTTGTGTCAACGTGGGTGGAATAGCACACAGAAAGACAGAGTTGATTGGGGCAGATGCACATGTGATATAATATTTTAAGGCCTACAATTTAGTATTATGTCCAGACCGGGCCTGGTGTCAGTTTCTTTTTGCGAGTGGAGAGGCTGTTTTTTTCATGACCACCAAACGCATAGCGTGTAATATGTCTTATTCATATTTGAGGAAAATCCACATTGGAGCACCGGCGTCGTTTGTGTAGGCTATCGGACATTTTCTCTCTACGATTAGGCTACTGCTTTGCAATCTACTATTCCCTTCCAGAAAACGGATTTAAATTAGCCTAAAATGCTTGGTGTTCGAGGTTGTCTTTATGGCCCATTGCTTCTTTGAGAATATATATTTCGACCGAACGTCCGAGGCGGTTCAGGCTGGTGCACGCGCAGGTCCCATTCAAACAGGTGGGAAGCAGGGAAACAATCCCCGTTGCGCAAGGTTGCGGTGCGCGTGATTGATGATCAGATAGCCTACATGGCTCAATACCGATTAGGCCTAAATGTTTGAGAATTGTCACGGTTTTCACTTGATTCTGCATCAGCTCTGACCAAAAATTGTGTCGAATGTCTAAAAGTAAGTCAATAGACAACCACAGTTCAACGTATTTTTCCATCTATGCTTCCCCTGTGTTCTTTGTTGTTTGGTGAGCAGCACTGTGTTTTTTCTCTCCATATCTCAGCCTCCAGTCAAGAGACCGTTTGCGCACAGGTGGGAGATACCCGCTCTATAGGACAGCCCCCCTCCCTCAGTTCCTCAGCGGATGATGTGAGCAAGTGACATTTTGCCGTTGCGGTTCGGGACAGCAGGCGAATAGTCTCTGCAAACAGGTGTGCGGCTGCCCGAATCAGTTTCCTACGCCTTTATTCCAGCTGACAAGGAAAGGGAGAAAGCCATCGTAGTTGCGGAACCATCCTCCTCGACGCGGGACGGGAGAGGAGGGGGAAACCTGCATAATAGCTATTTTATTATTTGAAGAGCCAAACGGGTTATAAGATCGAACGCTATGGCAACAAAAAAATCATCATGCACGGATGTAACGAAAAGGAGCCGGAGTCCCGTCGTTTTAGGAGCGGAGATGTTCAGTGAATTTCAGGACTGGTGCCTCCGGACATATGGGGACTCGGGTAAAACAAAGACCGTCACCCGGCGAAAATACAACAAAATCATGCAGACACTGTTGCAAAACGAAGAGTCGGACGGCATGTATGTCGACAATAGCCACATCAATGCCAAATTCAAATTTTGGGTGAAGTCGAAAGGGTTTCAGGTCGGGAGCAACATTCTGGGAGAGCACAAGAAAGGAGCGTCAGGGAAGCCCGTCCTATATGTCCCAGTCAGTCACGGTAAAGTGTGTGTGTGTGTGTTGTGTGTTGTTGTGTGTGTGTGTGTGTGTTGTGTGTGTGTGTGTGTGTGTGTGTTGTGGTGTGTGTGTGTGTGCGTGTGTGCCAAGTCAACGGTAAAGTGTGTGCGTGTGTGTGTGCGCGCGCATGAGACGTCCCGCTATCGTCAATGAAACCTATTCGATTTCACCACAACCACATGCACCTGTCATAACCTATTTGATTACAACTTTTCAGCGTTTGGCTTTCCCCCTTGACCCCAACCTATTCACAGAAAGGTCGGTTTGACCGACTCTCATCCTTTCAACAGAGCAGTCACACTCCCATCCCCAGCTGCCATAGCAACGCCGGTGCCTATAGAAGCAACATCGCCAGTGTGGGGTATCATTCTGTGGTCGTCTGGCAAATGACTCGTTTAATGTCCTGTCAACGGAACGCTATGCTACTAAGCAGTATATATGAGTTAATAGCCCATTCACAACATAAAAAGTATGTCTTGTCCAGACTCCTGACATGTAGGACAATTGAGTGTGCGCGCATACATTGGGTGCCAGCGAGCGGTGTGCCCAAATTGTGGGGATGCCGGGGTGCTTGGTGTATCCCTTAGAGGAGGACATTGTATGGAAGGGGGAGGTGAGGGTTTATAGATGAACAAAATAATTTATCATGTTCCCCTTTACCTCGTATAATAGCCCTATAGCATAAATCCACAAAATCCATCCGGCTTTCCATGGGGATGGCTAAATGCGCAGCACCACACATTATTTTTTCGTTCTAATGTCTTGTACTAATTGACAAACAGTAATTTATATTGACAAGAATACAATAACTTACGTGCACATGCTATGAAAGCAAAACTATCCACGGTGTCAATCCGCGTAGTTATGTGTTCACCACGCAACTTTACATTGCCCAGTGCAGGATAGATGCGGATCGTTCCACAGGCACTCGTTGCTCTGGTAACCAATCATACCTGCATAGTTCTTACACTTGCATGTCTTTTTATGACTTAGTACGTTTATCCACATTCATAAAACGTTCGATTTTGATGTATGCTTATGAATAAATAAAAGGGATATATTGCATTTGTACTATGTTGGACGTAAAACCACCGTGCGTATTTGATCCCTGTGAGGGTCTCCGGTGGGAACAAAAGAGAAGGCTATCCAGCAGATGCATATAGCGGCATCCTCCCTCTATCAAAGTTAAAACCACTGCTGCTTAGAATTGACATTTAAATGATTTCACCATATGATAATCTCGTGCAATATAGGTTAAATGTATTACAATTTTGTTAACCATGTGTTAATCTGAGGTGAAATTGTAAATGATTTATTTAGGTAGTGTATAGGCTACTTGGGGTTGGAAATGTAGATCGATGAATATCCTATCTGATACATTGATTATCTAGGCTGATTGACCAAAGTTTAAGAAAACACTCTTTATAGGCACAGGATAGAGGTTGTGTGTGTGTTTGTTCAGTGAGACGGACACCATTTTATATGATGCCTTCGGGGAATCACACCAACCCCCACCATGGTGTTGGGACAAGCTCTCCAAGGACCGTCAAGATTAGTGTGAACAATAGACTCAAATTACAAGAACCGTTTTGAATATCAGCACCGCTGAGGTGTGGTTTAATGGGTTGAGGTGTGGATTATTTGATCGATCCTTCCTCAGGTGTTTTACCTGTGTTAATGTGTAGCCTTTCTTTTTTTGGCTCAAATACCTAACCGCACCTGGTCCTATAGGCTAGATCGTTTCTCATGATAAAGACTCTTGGCAGGTGCATCTAGAGTTGGAGATTTAGTTCAGTTTTGCTTTCTTTTTTGTATCTTGGCTGATGGAACGTTAAATAGCCTTTTGTGTTTACTACGACATTTATTACCCACAGGTATTAATCTACACTTTACTTTTCATTATGTCATATTATAGTTCTGAAATGTCTCAGTTTTCGACACTTTATCCATTTTACATTGCTTGTGGGCAAAAGCCTTTTGTTTTGACACAGCTTTATGCACAAACCCAGAAATAGCTGATGTCACTCTGTGAGGGCCAAGTTTGTAAATGTCCTTGCTCTACAGTAATAAAAGGTAAGCGCCTAGGCAGGACACTGTTTTCTATTTCTACCATGCATGTCTGAGAATAGTATGCAAGTGATGTTAAAGAGGCCTATATGTGATTTCTAGTTCTACTAGATAGAAGGAAACTATTCCTGAATAGTATGTACCTCTAGTTATTGATGAGACACAGCAGGGGACTCCCCCATGTCCAACCCCCACTTGTGCAAAACTAGACAACAAACAGAACAACAAAATCAAACACCAAGCAGTCACTTCATCATTAATTAAAGTGGGAAGTGGAAAGTCAAATAGTGAAGTAGAGGTGCAATTAGATGCAAGAACGGTCAATGTGTATCAATGTGAGTGTGGAGGTGGTTTGTGTGTGTGTTCTCTTGTCTGTCAGCAGTAGTATGTCGTCTTTGACTATTCCCTTGCTGAGTGGTAGATAGTGTATCAGCGATTTAATGGTCATGTGTTATCAGTCCTCAGATCTCTCTCTCTCTCTCTTCTTCATTCTCTCACTGTCCGCTTGAAGCCTATACCACTGTGCCACCCAAAAATAAATGCGTACAAGATACAGAGATTGGGTACACTGTAAAGGGGTTACCATGAATTTGACAGTCATTTACAGGCAGCTCGGTGGCAAGTCAAATTCTGTATTTCATATTACAGTACACCTACTGTAATATAAATATGGTTTCAAAGCAAGTACTGTGTAATGACACAGTACAATACTGTTGAAATATGTTTATCTCGTAAAAAAGTAAATGCTACCGTAATCTGAATTAATGAATACACACACACACACACACACACACACACACACACACACACACACACACACACACACACACACACACACACACACAACACACACACACACACACACACACACACACACACACACACACACAGAGAGTACAAAACCACAACGCCCAACGCCCTCAGTGCCCCTCCTGTGTGGTGGGGGGCGTGTTTTCAGAGTGTGGCGTTGGAGGCCCCTCTGCAGCTGCTCCTGGGGTGTGCCAAGTTTCACTGAGGGTGCAGGCAGGGGGGCTAAATGAGGGGGAGGTTGGTTGGGGGTGGGGGCAAGGATTGCATGGCTAGTGGTTGATGGGCAGACAGGAACCTTTTTTCAGTTGGTGTAAACACAGAGGGAGTTATACAGGATAGTCCAGTAGTGGAAGGAAGAGACAGACACTGACTAAAGGGAATAGTGGTTTTAAAGAGTTCTGTAGCACGGGCCTAGTGCAAACTACATTTCAGACAGTTGATGGGATTGTTTGAAATTTCTCTCTCTCTTTCCCTTTCACACTCTCTCTCTCTCTGTCTATATCCCTGAGTCCTTTCTCTCGCTCTCCTTCTGTATGTCTAAGAGCCTGAGCAGTGCTTAGACAATTCAGCAGGCCTCAGTGTGGGGATGCAACCTGCTTTCGCTCTCATTATGTCCTGATTAGAGCCCAGACAGTGAGGAGGAGGAGAATATAACAATTGATAGACCACGGCACGGTGAGATGTTCTGCAGTCATACACTACTGCAGACATGCCCACTGTAGTGGTACATTCACACGTTACCATTACTAGATTCATTGATTCATATCGGCCTGTCGTTTTTTGTTTTACATTATTAATAGCAGAGATTTATTGTACACCGACAGATACTCTGCCACCATATATAATACAGTCTAACACTAATCTGGTTTGCACACGTAATCATTTATTGAGCTATAGGTGTGCCCTCCATTTCAAAGTGAATGTTGTGTTCATTTCTCTCTTGTTGCTCTAAATATGGCACCGAAAAATATTAACGGATGAGAGCAGTTGCTTTTTTGTTGCCATGCCAACGGAAACCTTTACATATCTCTATCCCTCATTCACAATCTGGATTTGGTAGGACTTTCTCAGCACACACACAGCACAGCCTCAGGTATGGGACTCCATGTGTAAGATGCTGCAGGAAGTGCTGTCATAAAAGAGCATAAAGGGTTAATTGACATCTACAATGCTCTATGAACCTTTCTCTCCGGGAGAGCTGTAACCCAGTGAATGGAGTATTGTAACTTGATGAAAAACAATAGAAAGAAACAGGTGAGAGGTGTGGGAGTGGTTGAGTATGTCCCGTCTGAGACAGACAGGGAACGTTTGTGTTCTGCCATCAAAATGGAGCAGGAACGTCATCATTATTATCTGATTAATTATTCCACGTCTCCTGAGCGCTCCCCTCTGTTAGGAGGGCACGGAGTCAAAAGAATAGTGCTCCTTTCATTCAACAACATTTGCATTAATGCTAACAGTTTTGCATGGCACAACTCCAGCATAATCTAGCCTTTCTTTCTGTCCCTCCTATTCAGTCTCTATGTGTTGGTTTGTTATGACTGTACATAGGTTATTAGGCCTACAAATGCTAAATACCTTAACCAAAGCCACAAATTTGCTCTTTACTCTCAACCTAGCAAGTTTGGGGAGAATTTACCTTAATATAAAAAGTACAACGGGATATAATGTACTGTTTTAATGTTGGTTTTTCAGCAACAAGGCCTCTCTTAAACCAAGTCTCCAATTCACCTACTTTTTTTGTGATTGACTGCGTGCTGTGGTTATTTCAGTGCTTTGGCCATATGGGAGTGTCTCCAGTGCCTCCTCAACTTCATCCCTATACAGTTTATTTTACAGAGAATGAAAGATATTGCATTTGGCCCTCAGTGCCCCTTCAAATAAATTATGTGCAAGGCTCCTCTGCTTTGGATGTAGATGACACACATAGACACATTACATACAGAGAGAGATGATGCAACCACTTATTTTTGTGAATGAGGCCTCTTCTAGGACAAGAGGATTCGGTAGACCTACATATTTGAAGCCAATGTGTTCCTAGCCTTTTGGTAATACATTTGTAATGAATCTCTAATAAGCTGTGCACAGAGTTTGATATTGGAGTGTGTCCTTATGCGAGTGTGTGTTTTTGTGTGAGAGAGTGAAAATGTGTATGTTACACTGTGTGTGTGTGTGTCCGTACAAAGAGGGGGTCGTTGATCGTGCTGCTCTGTTTTTCCTCCCCTCAGCACCCTCTCTGTTGCCATGGAGAGACAGTTCTTTGCTCCCATAGGAGGATAAATTAACACCATTTTTAACTGGCCTGGGGGCTCCCCCTGTGTGGGAGAGTCTGAGCTCTGCTCTAGATCTCAACACACACACACACACACACACACACACACACACACACACACACACACACACACACCACACACACACACACACACAACACACACACACACACCACACACACAGCCTTACGCCTCGGTGTTAATTACTACTACACTCTGCTACTATCATTTTTTTAATGCTGTAGCAGGACAAATATTTAACAACCCGAACATTGTAACAGAAATAGAAAATATGTAGTAATTATGTAGTAATAACACAAAGATGATGAAAGGCCCAGATTGCAGAACCTATGTGTAGTACATCAGGATGTTCTGTTTGGGGTGGTGACTGGAACATCAACAGAGGGATGGGGTCTGTCAGGGCCTGGATGAGTTACTGGGACTGTCACACGCTCTATCATTTAATGATCATCATGGGAGTGCGAAAGACAGAGAAAGAGAGAGAGAGAGAGAAAGAAAAGGAGAGAGAGAGGGGGAGGAGGCAGGGAACGGGACATAGGGGGAGAGCATGGCAGACCTAATGTGGATTTAATGAAGGGGTTTTATGAACTGAGGGAGAGTGAGCAAAGGAACGGGGAGAAGAAAAGAGAAACGGGGGTAATAAACGAAGGAGGCCGGCAGAAAGAGGAGAGGTTTTATAAAGGGGGGCAAGGAGATTATGTTTTATACATATGTAGGATCTTAATTTGAGCCGGTTTGCTACAGCAGGAAAATAATCCTGCAGCAACAGGAAATGTAAATTATTTTGTGGATTATAATTAATGGACATTTTGTTGGGGTTGATTTTTTACAAGGGAAAAAGTCTGAAATGTCAAAGTGGGAATTGCAAACTTCAAAAGCCTTTTTAAACTGCATTGCAGGACACATCTGTATGTCCTCACTGCTGCACCCCCCTCCTACCCCCCTCCCTAATGAGGACACCAGGGCTTTCCCATTTATGCATCCATTATCTTGCTGATGGATTTACAAGGGGGAGATGGGACTTTAAAAGGTGACCTGTTGTTACATCTGCAATGAGATAATCTGAGTAATTAGTGCTGTTGACAAAGCCATCCTTTACCCCCAATGTCCCTCTTTCTTTCTCCCACTGTCCCTCTTTCGTTCTCCTGCTGTCCCTCTTTCATTCTCCCACTTTCCATCTTTCGTTCTCCCACTGTACCTCTTTCTTTCTCCAATGTCCCTCTTTCTTTCTCCCACCGTCCCTCTTTTGTTGGGGCTCCGTCTATCTGCCACCACCACCCATAACCAACTGCGTATGATTACAGCTCTCTTCTTGTGTAGTGTAGTCTATCAAACACAATATTTTTTATATTTTATTTATACAGAGCTATACTGTATCTGTGGGATTGCTACCGGCAGTATTTGTGAAAACATACGACTGTAAATCCTGTATATATTTTAATGGCTGTGGAGCTTTACAGTGTTTGCTCTCCCTCCTCCACTGAGGATAAATTGCCCTTTCCATTTGAGATGTTTGCTGTGGTTTTCTCCCTTCCTCTGTCCACTGGCCTGTCTGTGTGACCCAGCTGCCTCCAGCCCCCCCGAACCGTCTGTGTGCAGGACCGCTCCTCTCCTCCGCTCTCTCCTTTCCCCTCAGCGACTCTCTCTCTGCTAGTGTGTGTGACTGCCAGGGGGGGTGGGGGTGGCCGGGCCGAATCAACCCCTCCAGTCTCCTAGCAACAGAGCTGTTTGGAGCGGGACAGGGAGAGAGAGAGAGAGAGAGAGAGAGAGAGAGAGAGAGAGAGAGAGAGAGAGAGAGAGAGAGAGAGAGAGAGAAGAGAGAGAGAGAGAGAGAGAGAGAGAAGAGAGAGAGGAGAGAGAGAGAAGAAGAGAGAAGAGAGAGAGAGAGAGAGAAGAGAGAGAGAGAAAGAGAGAGAGAGAGAGAGAGAGAGCAGGGGATGGGGGGTATGCTGTGGCTCGGGGAGCAGTCCTATGGGATTAGAAAGATGGAGAAAAGAGAAAGGGAAGATGGAGAGGAGAGGAAACAGGAAGAGAGACAGTTGGAGTGTTGATAGGTTTATGTGGTGATGCTGATTAGGGCTGCTGACATGTCTCCCTCCTGTAAAACACTTGTGATGCTGATGGAGACACATATTTACCATTCACAGCTGGTCTTCTCCAGCACCGCAAACATACACCTTGTGGACTATGCTGAATAAACAGATCGAACATTTAACATATAAACATGAGTGTGCCGCACACACAGACAGACACCACACACACACACACACCACACACACACACACACACACACACACACACACACACACACACACACACCACACACACACACACAACACACACACACACACACACACACACACACACACACACAACACACACACACACGCTGTGTGAATTAATGGTTAAACTACCCCTTGAGCGCATATGTTGCAAGTGAAGAGTTCATCTGTTTATCTTCGCTGGCAATCTGCAACCCTTCTAAGGCAGTGTTTCCCAATCTCGGTCATGCCCCCCTGGGTGCACGTTTAGTTTTTTGCCCTAGTACTACACAGCTGATTCAAATGACCAACTCATCATCAAGCTGTGTAATGCTAGGGCAAAAACCAAAACCTCGGGCCCAGGACCGAGTTTGGAAAACCCTGTTCTAAGGGATGCTAAATCTTTTGGACAAATTAATTGCTGGATTGAGTCTGGGTTGATTCCTGCCAAGGGTGATGGAGTCTTGTCTGCTGCACCACAGTTCACTGAAAAACAAAGAGGACATAGGAGGCAATAATAGCAATAGAAATCTTGGTTAGTGAGATATACAGTATGTTGTAGTGTCAGAGAGGACAATGGCAGATCTAACACTGGTAGATGTCTGGATATGTGCAGTACAAGAGTGTCCCGGGTTGGATCCTATTTTGAGTATGCTGAAAATAATGGACCTGTTCACTATTTTTGTCCTGAATAATGATGATGTCATCAGGAAAATTATACCTTACAGGAGTGATGATGATTAGGATTGTTAGTATTATTATTTCATTATCATTAGGCTATTACATCAAGAACATGCTGACAGGGAGGGAGAGTGGCTACAGAGAGAGAGGAGACGGGCCGGATTAAAACAAACCCGCTCTGTGAGCTGGTTTTAGTTGCCATGGCAACGATCATTACCTTGCACTTGGGAGAGCAGGAGCAGAGAGAATGGGGAAGAAAAGAACGAACGGGACAGAGGTAGGGAGAGAGGAAGAGAAGGACACTGTCGGAGGAGGAAGAGCTAAATAAATGTCAGATAGCAGGAGCAGGATTCGAAATGTCAGAGGAGAGAAAAATTATATACAGTATAATAAAAAGAGATTCATCAGTGATGCCGGGCATAACTTTCTGATATATGGACCCTCCTCGAGAAACACTGAGTCCCACCTCGAACACATCCCCTGACATCTCACAACTTTTGGAATCTACATTGGTACTGTGTACCAGGGACTTAACTAGATGTATATAATATTCCGTTCTTTTGTTTCATTGACCTCAGCTTCTATTCAGGGCCGTACATCATGTACATAAACCTCAGGTCACATGTTTATGTACATAAAAGTCATTTCTTGAGGAAGTGATACACCAGATGAAATGAACACCCCCACAAGAGGGGAAAACAAAGTCATACAGAATAGAGACAAATGTAACAAGGAAAAGAAACAACTTGAGGGAGAAAGAGAGAGAAGGCCCAGCGGTGACCCGGTGGAAGAAAGAAAGCCCATGTGGTAAGTAGGCTATTAAGCAACAAGGCCGTTGTCGTAGCGATATGAGTTCCAACTGAGTGTCACATGACCCTCTGCCCTGCACACCTGCCCAAGAGAGAGATTGTGGCCGTTTCTATGGTGACGGGGTCAGCGGCACTGGAAGCAGGGTGGATGCTGGGGGTTGGCTGTAGGAGGAGC
Source organism: Salvelinus sp. IW2-2015 (assembly GCF_002910315.2). Lineage (NCBI taxonomy): Eukaryota > Metazoa > Chordata > Actinopteri > Salmoniformes > Salmonidae > Salvelinus > Salvelinus sp. IW2-2015. Next base: position 22,103,050 of record NC_036857.1, on the reverse strand, counting down.
TGTCGGCATTGTACAGTACAGGACGGGGTGTTATTTTTAAACACTGACTGCAGGGATGAGGTGGTGCTGGTGGGGACATTGAATGAAGCCTCAGCTATCTCTCCCTCTCTCTCTCTCTGCAGTGGAGCAATCTCAGAGTCTGTGTAACAGAGAGAGAGACTGACTCTGCAGGGATGAAGAAGCTCTGCTGAGGGGAAGCTAATCTGGCAGCTAATTCTCTGAACACAAGATGGATCGAGGCCCACTGCAGTACACTAGCCCCAGCCCCAGCAGTGATCTGGCCAGTGGGTGTGTGATGATACCCAGAGCCAGAAGCAGCAGCCTGAGCCAGTGACATCTGTCAGGAAACACTCTGTTAGGCTAGCCCGAGACACAGACAGGCAGCCAGCCTGTAGAGCAGGGAGCTACTTAGACACAGACAGGCAGCTAGCCTGTAGAGCAGGGAGCTACTTAGACACAGACAGGCAGCTAGCCTGCTAGAGCAGGGAGCTACTTAGACACAGACAGGCAGCTAGCCTGTAGAGCAGGGAGCTACTTAGACACAGACAGGCAGCTAGCCTGTAGAGCAGGGACCTACTTAGACACAGACAGTAGCACTGGACATCTCAGTAGAGCTGACCCTGTGGTGATTTGTCCTGGACCCTGCCTGAGCTGCTCCATATTTGTCACTCCTGTGTGCTGATCCATATTGCTCTGCTGAATCATCATCACTGTTCTCAAAGCTGGGATAAGAAAACCATCTTGTTAACATTCACACTACGAGCCCTGTATCAGCCAATAGCCTCAGGGGTTCAGATATTTTCCGATTTTCATGACTGTTATGTTTCGGAGATCTTTTTCCATAGAGAACTGAAACACACACACATGCATGCACGGACAACACACCCACACGTGTACCCCCCCACACGCACACAGGCCTTAGTCTTCTCAGGCAGGGTATTGAATGTTTCCCTCTCTGTCTTCCAGTGTGCAGATGCAGGCTCGGCCCAGGACAGCTCATCCCTGAAGAGGGTGGCAGTGGTGGAGGACTTCTTCGACATCATCTATGCCATGCATGTGGAGATGGGTGCCGACCCTGGTAGAGCACCTAAACACGCTGGCCAGAAGAAGACCTATAAAGCAGTAAGACTGGCACCGAGCCAACATAAACAATCAGTTCATCAATAGGCATCCTATATAGACTGTACTAAAGCATCTTCCTATTCTCTTAGAAACTGCCACAAAAAATATGCATTTTATAGACTGGCTATTTCTTATTCATAGCATCAGTAGTTACTTAGACAACCACGCATCCTCAACAGGAGACAAAAGTATAAATGACTACCGACCTGTAGCACTCATGTATGTATGTAGCCATGAAGTTCTTTGAAAGGCTGGTCATGGCTCACATCAACACCATTATCCCAGAAACCCTAGACCCACTCCAATTTGCATACCGCCCCAACAGATCCACAGATGATGCAATCTCTATTGGGCTCCACACTGCCCTTTCACACCTGGACAAAAGGAACACCTATGTGAGAATGCTATTCATTGACTACAGCTCAGCATAGTGCCCTCAGAGCTCATCACTAAGCTAAGGACCCTGGGACTTAACACCTCCCTCTGCAACTGGATCCTAGACTTCCTGACAGGCCGCCCCCAGGTGGTAAAGGTAGGTAACAACACATCTGCCGCGCTGATCCTTAACACGGGGGCCCCTCAGGAGTGCGTGCTCAGTCCCCTCCTGTTCTCCCTGTTCACTCATGACTGCATGGCCAGGCACGACTCCAACACCATCATTAAGTTTGCCGATGACACAACATTTGTAGGCCTGATCACCAACAACGATGAGACAGTCTATAGGGAGGAGGTCAGAGACCTGGCTGTGTGGTGCCTGGACAACAACCTCTCCCTCAATGTGATCAAGACAAAGGAGATGATTGTGGACTACAGGAAAAGGAGGACCGAGGACGCCCCTATTCTCATCGACAGGGCCATAGTGGAGCAGGTTGAGAGCTTCAAGTTCCTTGATGTCCACATCACCAACAAACTAACATGGTCCAAGCACACCAAAACAGTCGTGAAGAGGGCATGACAAAACCTATTCCCCTCGGGAGACTGAAAAGATTTGGCATGGGTCCTCAGATCCTCAAAAGGTTCTACAACTGCACCATTGAGAGCATCCTGACCGGTTGCATCACCACCTGGTATGGCAACTGCTCGGCATCTGACCGTAAGGCGCTACAGAGGGTAGTGCGTACGGCCCAGTACATCACTGGGGCCAAGCTTCCTGTCATCCAGGACCTCTATACAAGGTGGTGTCAGAGGAAGGCCCTAAAAATTGTCAAAGACTCCAGCCACCCTAGTCATAGACTGTTCTCTCTGCTACCGCAGGGCAAGTGGTACCGGAGCGCCAGTCTAGGTCCAAGAGGCTTCTAAACAGCTTCTACCCCTAAGCCATAAGACAACTGACCATCTAATCAAATGGCTAACCCAGACTATTTGCATTGCCACCCCCCCCCCCCCYCYYYTACGCTGCTGCTACTCTCTGTTATTATCTATGCATAAGTCACTTTAATAACTCTATCCACATGTATATATTACCTCAATTACCTTGACTAACCGGTGCCCCCGCACATTGTACCGGTACCACCTGTATATAGCCACGCTATTGTTATTTCACTGCTGCTCTTTAATTATTTGTTACTTTATTTCTTATTTTTTAGGTATTTTTAGTAAAACTGCTTTGTTCGTTAAGGGCTTGTAAGTAAGCATTTCACTGTAAGATCTACACCTGTTGTATTCAGCGCATGTGACTAATAAAATTTTATTTGATAAAAAAAAAAAGTATAGCACATAGATAAACCACATCATCAACAGCGTATGCATTCCTAGATCATATTGTTCTATGTTGCAACTGTATTCACCCAGTGTATTTAGGATCTAGTGAGGTCTGAAGAGCCAAGTCTGTGTCTGCAGCTGGGGGGGCTTTGTCTGTGTAGTGAGACAGTTTTTTAGGGAGCATGGCTGTTAAACCCCCTGGGGACCAGGGCCATTTCCCTCTCTTGCCTCTCGCCCCTGCCCTGTAGAGAGGTCCTGTCACATCTCATAGCACGTACCCTTTTGAGAAGGCACTGAGCGCCATTGGGGCAGGGGCATAATATGGAGCTGTCACCTTGGCCTTCTGGGAAGTGCAGATTCCTCTGGTCGGCCTTTCCCTCTATGCTGCCCTGGGGGAGGGGGAGAGGGGGGTGAGCTGGGCATCCCTGCTGCCTTGCCATGGTCACATGAAGGTCGCCTTGTTTAGCAGGGAAACGCCAGTGGGGGCAGAGAGGCAGAGATAAACAGAGAAGGGAGATAGAGAGGGAGAGAGAGGGGAATATATATGAGTCAGCTGCACCTGAGAGAGAGTGAGCAGGTGAAGAAAAGGCCCCAGCTCCAGCATGGGATATCAAAGCAGAAATAAGTAGATGGTCAATTCAAACAGTCAGGATATCAGCAGCAGATGTGTGTGTGAGTGAGAGAGAGGTTGTTGGAGCATTGAGGAAGGATTCCTTCCTCACCATGCCAACCCCAGATAACAAAGCATTAACATAATCACTGATCCCAGGCTTTAATAACAGTTTATACCTCCTCTACTCCTGCCCTGACCTGTGCCTTCTGACCTTTCCCCTGGCACAGATAGCGGAGACGTACGCCTTCCTGCCCAGGGAGGCAGTGACACGCTTCCTAATGAACTGTGGAGAGTGTCAGAAGAGGATGCACATCAATCCCAGCACTGCAGAGTTCAAAGGTTACTAACTCCCAAGTCAGTTTACTGGCTCCTGTTTATTAATTGACTGTATATATTTATTCAGGTATAAAAGTCTTGTTTGATAAGAAAGACTCCTTTCAATTTGACATCTATCTGAATAGCAACAATTCCTTCTAAAGCTTTATAAGGGGTTATTGTTATAACGCATATCACCTTCCTACTACCTTTGTCAAAATTATGAATTGCAATGCTACTATACATATTGACCCATTGAATTGACTGCTAGTACATCTACAGCCCCATATTCATTGGGCTTCACACACTCAACGCAGTGTCCAATCTGTCGTTTAAATATATAGTCGTAGGTCTCTGTGAATGTTTCGTAAGCCATTTTTAGGGGCAATTAAAGGTGGAGGCCATCATTAAGCCAAATGATGGAACAAAGACCCAAGAGGTCCTAAATAATGAATACAATGTTCCAATAGAAGGAGCATGGGGTCTCTCTAGTGGTCATGGTGGGGAACACAGAGGGCTTCCCATTGTTTAGGTTGCAGCATTAAAACAGCAGTTCATGACTCCAGATCTCAAGGGCCACCATGGTTGTCATAATTGCCTTTTAATCGGAGATCGATTCTGATTAAGATCAGAGGAACCAGATCAGATGAATGGACATTCCGGTCAAAGAAAACCAATAGACAGTGTAGGGGTGTTGCGGAGCCCAAATGGCACGTGGGAGTACTCAAAAAGCTCTTAATGCGTAGTTTGCTTTACCTGATTGTTTGTTTTGGGAATGATCTTACTGTATGAGTGTTACTGTATTCTCTGTACAGAAAATGATCGACCAACCTCCTTGGTTCCGGACCTCATTGACTACAACATGCCACTGACTGCCACCTACCTGAAACAGATGAAACTACAGTGCATGACTGCCAATGAGCGGGTAAGGCATACAGTGTGTGGGTGGGTGTGTGTTCGGGGGGGGGGGGGAAAGGGTTAGGGGGGGGACATTTGAAACGTTTCCATATCCACACATTTCTTTGACTTTGCGAGTAGGGTAGACACCGATAGGTTTACGTCCTCTGGAACATCAGGACCCACTCAACTGCAATGGATTGCAACAACAACAAAAATGAAGCCCAGATTGACTCAGTTTATCTTCTTTGTCTACAACTTTGCATTCAGCACAGGGCCTAGCGGGATCTACTAGAAATTTAACATCAAGTGCCATGAAAAAAAGATGGAGGGGTGAGGACAATGTTATGGTCAACCAACTATCTAAACACAGCAAGGGAGGCAGCAGATTCACCAATTAGAATCTAAAGACACGGACAGGATTTGATTATATGCCACTGTAGGCTGCTGTAGGCTGCTGTAGGCCACTGTAATCTGCGGTAGTCTACTGTAGGCTGCTGTAGGCCACTATAGGCTGCTGTAGGCTACTGTAGGCTGCTGTAGGCTACTGTAGGCTACTGTATCGTGACAGTGACATCAGAGACAACACTCTGCCTCATTCTACTCCAACACTGGACTTCTTACGCACACCCGCGCGGTAGGATTTTAGGGAAATCACCGTTGTTGATCCTAGAAGTTTACACTTCACAATAACAGCACTTACAGTTGACCGGGGCAGCTCTAGCAGGGTAGAAATTTGACGAACTGAGTTGTTGGAATGGTGGCATCCTATGACAGTGCCACGTTGTAAGTCACTGAGCTCTTCATTAAGGCCATTCTACTGCCAATGTTTGTCTATGGAGATTGCATGGTGGTGTGCTTGATTTTACACACCTGTCAGCAACAGTTGCGGCTGAAATAGCCAAATCCACTAATTTGAAGGGGTGTTCACATACCTTTGTATATATAGTGTATTTTGAAGATATTGCCGTGATACAGCTCAGTCAGTTCCGTTTTGAATGAATCTCACCTTTGCTTGACCAGTTGACATTTTGGCTGCAGGACATGGTAGCCTATGTCATCAATGATGTCACTTTTCACAGCTTTCATGTCGGAGATTGTGCACGTCGTTTATTCATGCATAAATGCCTAAATCAATTAAACATGCATGTGCATGTGTAAGAGAGAGAGAGAAGGAGAGCGAGAGAATAAAAAACAGCAACAGAAAGAGTGGTGGAGAGTTCTTGCAGAGGGCCCTTCTAATGTGGTGGTCATTGTGTTCCAAACACTATTGGAAGTTTGGGAGGGTGGTTAACATAGAACAGAATAGGGTATTCTATTTATTTACATCCCATGTTTCTGCCTGCCGCTTCAGGTCTCCCTCATCCTTTATCACTCTCCAACTCACCCCTTTCTAGCTGTCTCTGCCTCTCTTCTTTTCTCTCTCCCCTCTCTCTCTCCCTCTCTCTCCCCCTCTCTCAAACTATCTCTCCTCCCCTCTCTATTTCTCTACTCTCTCTACCCTCTCTATCTTTCCTCCCCTCTCTATCTCTCCTCCCCTCTCTATCTCTCTTCCCTCTCTATTTTTCCTCCCGTCTCTATCTCTCCTCCCTTCTCTATCTCCTTCCCTCTCTATCCTCCCCTCTCTCTCTCCTCCCCTCTTTCTCTCCTCCCCTCTTTCTCTCCTCCCCTCTCTCTATCCTCCCCTCTCTCTCTCTCTCTCCTCCCCTCTCTCTCTTTATTACACCATGCATCACTTGGTACCTAATAGAGCCTCCAGTAAGTGCCTCAGCCCTCTACAGAACCCTCAGAGGAGTGTGTTGTGTTTCCTCAGGAGGATATCAGTTCTTGGTTCTTACTGTACTGTACTATACTGTACTGTTCTGTATGTGGGTTCAACTGTGTTCTCATAGGTTCATGATATATGCAAGGTATTAGCCAGTGTATTCATAATAAGCTAACCCCATCTGCAACACCCCTGGCCTGGCAAGAGCAGTAGATGTTATTTCGTCATGCACACTGTAAAATCGGATAAGTTCTGGCTACTCAAACATTTTGAGAAAACTGATTACCTAAAAAAAATGAAGTTAAGACACTTAAATAGCTGAAGTGAGCAGTACTACCTTCAAATGCATACAAATGCAGTTTTCTTGAGTAAGGTATACTTACATTTAAGGCCCCCAGTAAGCCATGCCTCTAATAATTTCCCAGTGTGTCTTGCATTTTCAATTGAATTGTAGAGTTACCACCCATGACTATTTGTTAGTGACAGAGACATGGTTGCTGAATTCTTTAATTTTCCGTCCTGTGGCCTTCACGAAGTGAGTTCCTAGGCAAATATTATAATTTTAATTGAGCCATTACATATATAAAAAGGCCTTATACAGTGGCCAGAAACTCATAGTTTTACAGGCCACATCAGGCCTGCAAGTAGGGTTGCAAAATACTATAACATTCCCCTCAAAATTCCAGTAATCTTCCAACCATGATTTATGGAAAACTTGGGAAATTGACCAGGATTGTACAACCCTAACTGTAATCAATCACATTATGCTGGCTTGCAAAGTGATTTGTAATTCCTATTGGAATCTAGCCAGTGTTAGGCTATCCAACACTTGAAATTTGTATTCACCCACAACCTGCATTCATAATGACTGCCAGGGTTAAGAACAGTGGGAGGAAAATACCTAAGCCATTTAAACTGGAACAGCCATTTCAGTAGCGGGTGCAAAAATTCAATGATTGGATTAGATTCTAAAAAATATATGTATCTTTGTGTAGCCTAACATTTAATCAATCAATCAATCACTCAATGTACATGCAAAAACACAGATATTAAAAACAATTCCAAAAAATCTACCTGCAGTAGAGCATGCTGGGGAAAAAAGTTCATTTGTTATCATATCTTAAAACAATTTAGTTGGTGTGACTTGTCATTTAGTTTTGAGTCAGTACCACATAAACATTTGAAGTTATAATGACTTTTCATTAACTTTGAGTACAACTTACTAGAAGTATTGAGTTAAAATTGCCTTGGGGTTTACAGTGCATATAGGCCAGGCCTCCTTGTAAGTAGATTATTTACCAAAGTCAGGGCAGAACAGCAGAATTTTCCACCTTGCCTGCTAGGAGAATCAAACCAGCAAACTTTCGGTTATTGGCCCAAACCTCTTAACTGCTAGGCTACTCCTGGCTGTGTTCCATTAGAGTGAACAAGTTTGGGGTTTCTACTTTCCACAGTTAAAAATAACAGCGCTTCAAGACACATTATTTAATAAGGAGATTCTCTCAGGAGAAAATGTCATTGCCTCAACTTGGACTGAGTGTGGACTGTGCTTTCCATTTCCATTTTTCATAATGTACTCTTATTGTGTGTGTTTAACACATGTCCTGACTGCTAGCTCAAATAAAAAGTGGCAAAGGGGAAGCTTTTTGGTCTAGCCTTTGTCCACCTGAGTGAGAGTGATTTACCTCATGCAGTCTACTGCTCTCTTCAGCAGCCTATTCACTTTTCCTAGACTTCTCCCCAGGGACGAAATCGTAGCTTGATAAGTGTCTCAATCTTCCTATTTCTATGTCTCTCGCTCTCCTCAGGATGACAGTTCGGTGAGCAGTGAGGACATGGATATGACTGAGCCCACGTGGGTCTCTGCTGAGCGTCCCCCTGTCCCTGAGCTCAGTCCCCCCAATGGAGAGAATGTACAAAGCCCACAGACCACACTCAAAGAGGAGGATGGTAAACTGCTGGCCTTTTTGTGTTTGTGTGTTTGTGTGCAGTATGTTCCTGCTTACACGCAATGGATGAGTTGGAGTTGGTGTGTACATTAACAGGTGTGTGGGGGGGACATATACTCATAGTATAGGCAGCAACATGTGCTGTTATTAATGTACTAATAAAACCAACTCCCCCTTCATGTGGAGTGTTTCAGTACCCCAACCCAACCTTAATCCCTAATGCCTAAGGGCCTCCACCCACCCCCACCTCCATCCATGACTACCTCATGAAGGGAAAGTGGACATCCACTATAGATAACCGGTTATCAGTTTGTACTGAATAGTGTATTCAAAGAAAAAGTCACAGATTTTGCACTGGCTGGATTCTTAGTAGTCAACACAATAGAAAAAAAGCCATACGAGCCCTCACAGGCTCAGCACAACAATGGAAATCCCTGTGAGTGGACCCTTTTAGATTTGAATGGAGGAAAGGGAGACTTTGATGGTCCCCCCCTGCCTTAGGGAAAAGGCGATGGTTAGAGTGGTAGAAATCAGCTGTCTTTGTGGTTTAACAGCATACCCCCAACAGTGTTATTGTCACACATCAATACTGTTCCCTCATACTTCACATGCCAGCCTTGTGAGGGTCTGTTTCCGCCCCTTCACCTCTTCCCCATCATGTTCTCCCCCTCCTCCCTTCCTCCCTCCTCATCTCCATCCTTCCCCCGTTTGAAACCTCCATCATAACTCAAGCCTCCACTGCAAAAGCACCCCCTATTAGTTTGACAGCTGACCCCAATACCCTCCTCTTCCTATACAAACACTCTGACAGCTGACCCCAATACCCCCCTCTTCCTATACAAACACTCTGACAGCACAACATAATGCATGTTGACCCCTCCCCCAACTAAGGAGAGAAATTATTGAGCAAGCAAAGACATGTACACATTTACTCCATCAAAAACAACAGCCACACAGCGCATCCTCTCAACACACCAACCTAGCTTGGACCATTAGCAAAAACTCTATTGGCAGGATTTGTCTGTTTGCATTTTCATTCAAAAATGGTGTAATGGTGAGATTTTTTTTAATTAATGGTAATCTCTGGATTTGTTGAGACTAATTTGAGTTAAACATAATCTGTAAATCATTATACTACCTTGCGTTGCTGGGAATAGGTGAGGTGGTGTTTCCATCAGTGGTGTTTCCATCAGTGGTGTTTCCATCAGTGGTGTTTCCATCAGTGGATTTTACATCAGTGTTTCCATCTCTTTACCGTTTCTCTCTCTCCTGCTCTCTCTGACAGATGATGACTCCTCTGAGAGTGGCAGCGGCCACGGTCTGCCAGCCCTGACCCCTCCGGAGGCGATGGTTGTGGGCGCTGTCCCTCCAGATGGATTGGCTCCATACAGGGAGGTGACTGAGAACGGGGTGAGTGCTCCCCTGGACTTCAGCACCACCACCTCCTCCTCTTCCTCCTCAGAGGACCAGCAACCAGTCAATCTGACCGACAGATTGCTGCCTGTGGGGAGCCCTGTTGGGACGCCCTACCCAACTGACTCCACCAGGAAGTGCCCCGGGAATCCAGACTACAGCAACAAGGTAAGGATAGCGAAGGTATTTGAATATGGCCTTTTGATAGGAACCTTGAACATTGCTTTGTGTCCTCAACTGTTGCTTTAATAGCGATATGTGTGTGTGTATGTGTATGTGTGTACGTGTGTGTGTGTTTGTCTCTGTGTGTGTGTGTGTGTGTGTGTGTTTGTGTTTAGTCTCCTCAGTACAGCTCCGGAAGCTATGACTCAGTGAAGACTGAACTGAGCATGAGCGCTGAGGACTTGACCTCTGGGCGTGCTCAGATCATTGATGATGATGATGACGATCACGACGACCATGATGACAGTGATAAGATCACTGATGCAGAGGGAATGGACCCAGAGAGGCTGAAAGCCTTCAATGTAAGAGTCCCATCACAACTGTCACTTGTAAATATAGACTTCAATGGTTGTATTACTTAGCAATTGGCCTTTATGCAATGCAGTTGGCCTTTATGCAACGCATTTGGTCTTTATGCAACCCAAATATCAACAAAGAAGTCATGTTTGCTCTTTTTCTAAAGAATATGAATGTAAGAGTTAAAATTTGAAATGACATGCTTCAAATCTTTGGTATTCAGTATATCTTCTTTCCTCTCTCCCCCCTCTTTATCCCTTCTCCTTTTCTTTCCACCCTATTTCATGCTCCACCGCCCTGGCTGCTCCCCCTTTCTGCTTTGGCTCTTTTTTCCCCTGTTAACACCTCCCCCTCCTGCTTCCCCCTACTCTACACCCACTTCTCCTCTCTCGTCCCTTTTACACCCCCATCCTTTCTCTACCCTTTACACCCCCCATCCTCCCATCTCCCTTATAAACTCCCTCTTCCCCCTCTCCTCCCCTCTACACACCCCATCCTCTCTTGTGTCCCTTATAAACTCTCTCTTCCCCCTCTCCTCCCCTCTACACCCCAACCTCCCCTCTCTCCTCCCTTCCCCCTCCATCTCTGCCTTCTCAGATGTTTGTTCGTCTGTTTGTGGATGAGAACCTGGACCGCATGGTGCCCATCTCCAAGCAGCCCAAGGAGAAGATCCAGGCCATCATCGAGTCGTGCAGCCGACAGTTCCCTGAGTTCCAGGAGCGCTCACGCAAGCGCATCCGCACCTACCTCAAGTCCTGCCGCCGTTTGAAGAAGGTTGGTTTTGAGGTAGGCACTGTTCCCCTCCGTATTCTGATTGTTTTTAGAGACTAGGACGGCCAGGATTTGTAGAAAGCTATGCTTTTTTATCTGCCAATGTACACGTTTCATGAACATGCATAAATGTTCACTAAATTCACTCGCACAGTAATGTTATAATGCACACCCTTCACACTGTCTCTGTTTTGTCTGTGCTGTCAGACACGGCCCACACCTCCCCACCTCACCTCTGCCATGGCAGAGAACATTCTTGCTGCTGCTTGTGAAAGTGAGACACGCAATGCTGCCAAGAGGATGCGACTAGATGTCTATCAAGGCCCTGTGAGTGTGTGTTCACAGAATGTGTGTATTCATTCATTAATGTGATTTTCGAGTGTATTCATTTGTGTGTTTGTTTATCCATGACAGTAGATAAAGAGTGTGTTATTCTGGAATATTTACAGAATAGTTTTAATTTTAATTTTAATTTTTTATTTAACCAGTTGAGAACAAGTTCTCATTTACAACTGCGACCTGGCTAAGATAAAGCAAAGCAGTGCGACAAAAACAACACAGAGTTACACATGGGATAAACAAACGTACAGTCAATAACACAATAGAAAAATCTATGTACAGTGTGTGCAAATGTAGTAAGATTAGGGAGGTAAGGCAATAAATAGGCCATAGTGGCGAAATAATGACAATTTACAGAAAAGTTGGTGACATCACTAGCAGTATGTGCAGTACAGATGTTCTATCTTAACTTGACCAGTTTCTCACAGCAGGAATATAATCATGCTGCAACAGGAAATGTGAATTATTATTTGGATTATAATTAATGGACATTTTTGTAGGGGTTGATCATTTTTTGTTGTTAGAATACATAAAGTCTGACATTTTAAAGTGGACATTACAAACTTTAGAAGCCTTTTTAAACCACGAGTACACTACAATTTGCACATTCTCTGCGACAACAGAGTGAACAAATTAAGATAGTACATCTGTAAGTAGCTACAGTATATTAATTTACTGTATATCTTGCTAATACTTTACATGTTCTTATTACTATGTTCTTCTTCCTGTAAGTACAGTGTAATAACTATTGTAACTCCTCCCCTAGGAGGAACTTGCTACTGTTGATAAGAACGGCTCCAGGGACCCGGCCTCAGGGGCCCCCTCAGGCTTCTCCCTGGCTGCCTCAGCCTACTCCCAGTCCCAAACCCAGGACCCAGTCTACACCAACGGCACCAACGGAGGCCTCAACTACAGCTTCCACAGTTACGGGGCAATTGGCAACAACCTGCCGACCACCGGTGCCACCACACAGACCAATGGTAATTAGCTTTAACCCAATTCCTATATTCCTAGACCTAGAGTCAATGGGAATGTGTTTGTCCATGTGTGTTTGTATGTGCCTGTATCTATATTAGTGTGATTAATTATTGCCTATAATGTATATCAATAATATTACAGTTTCTATAGACCCTGTGTTTGACAATAATCTTGTGCTTTCTTTACTGTATGGGGTAATCAAATTTACAGTAAACTATAATTTCTCTCTCCAGGTCCCACTGATCTCAGTATGAAGTCTGTGGCTCCCACCTCCTCCTCTTCCTCCAGTTCTAACAGTCACGGTGGTCAGGGTGGAGGCGGGGGAGGAGCCTCGGCTCAGCTCAGCCCCCCTGAGGTCACAGCGGTGCGGCAGCTCATCGCCGGGTATCGAGAGTCTGCCGCCTTCCTGCTCCGCTCCGCAGATGAGCTGGAAAACCTAATCCTGCAGCATAACTGAAACAGAACCAGGCCAGACCGGGCCGAACCGCGCCGTCTCCCCAGACTCTCCGTCTGCACTATCACCCTCAGTCACACACAGTCAGACATCTATACACTCAACTGAATAAAGAGTCAAAGTAAAGAATAGGAGTAAAACTGCATTGCACAATTGGGCCATATACAGCAGATGGTAGATATATGGTACACATTCACAGTTTACATATCCCTGGAGCAGAAACAATTAAAAGAAGAATACAATCCATAATTTCACACTGATCTTAGTGCCCAGTTAACTTCTGCCATTCCCATAACAAACCTACACCCTACCCACTTCATCCATTCCCCCAGAAACACCCCGAAGTCACCTCCTTCAGTGGATGCTCTTTTCTAAGCTCTGAGGAGGTAATTGTCAAACATGTATTGCTGCTTCAGATTTGACCTTTTGTAACTGATCTGTTCATCTCAACAGTAGTTTTTAAAGTTTGAAGATGTAGGTATGCAAACAGGGATGTTAAACCTGTAGGGTAAAGCACTGTAATGTTTCCAAGCCTACAGGCTTTGGATCGTAGGCAAAAGGTTACTGCTTCTGGGAAACGTGTGGAACAAGGTGCAATATGGAAGATAATCAGTAAATGTGCATGCGTGGATATACCATTTTGGCAAGTCAAGCCAATATCCACATAGTCATGATGGCTTTTTGTGAGACTTTGTGCAAAAGGAGGTCTTCTCATGGTACCTCTAACTGCTCCCCATGCTTTCAGTCTCAGTGTGATGAGCTAAACTGAAAAACAAACATCCCATACTTTGTGAGGCTCCACTGGGAGCAGAAACGTTAGTTGTCAATCAGGAATGCTGTATAAATGGAAGGGGGAAAGAAATGATATCCCCTGGCAGCACTGTAGCTTCATTGTTCTTTGTTTTGAACGCTGTTCGTCTTTGTCTCTAATATAACTGAAGCCTTTCATTGAATGGCACCAATCAGACAAATGTGAATAGGACACAGAATGATCTGAAACGTGAGAATATTTCCTAGTCCAATTGTAAGAGTTTTGCAAGAGTTTGTGTGGTTTTAAGTCAGTCAGATATGAACAGCACATGGTTGCGTATGAACTTTGTATCATGAACGTCACGTGGTTGTGTCATGGAATTGTATGAGGAATGCATTGGGCTCCTTGTAATCAGCTGTTGGCCTGCTATAGAAAAAGATTTCCCTCCAAATCCCACCATATCCTCTCCGCCTCAACTCCTCTTTCTTACCCGTCTTTGCATTTCTCATCAACAGAAATTGCGTTATCAAACACAACACTGTTTAAAAAAAGTAGCAAAAGACAATCTTGAAAATGTGTGATCGCATCACAGTTTACTCTCTCAATTTCTTGCTATGGTGTGTGTGCTGTACGTGGGGGGCAGCACAGAGTACCGTAGCCATAAGCAGAGCACATCCTTTCTCTGAACAGATACACAGACAGGCCAGTCAGTGGAGCACTCAGCACTAAGAAATGTGTTGTAAGAATTCTATTTATCTACTTTTGTTATTGTTGTTGAACGTTAGCATTACTGTGTGTTGTTTTTGATTTCTGTTTGTTGTGTGAAGTGATGTGGAGTGGCCCGTTTCAACGCTCTTTTGTACAAGACATTGTAAACAAGTTTGCTCTGTAAACTCAACATTCGAAAACAAAGAAAACAATTATTTCACGCAATCAACCTGGTCAGCACCTTATAGATTTGTCAGATAATTCATACCAGAGAGGAATATATTTCAGTGTCATTTATCATAAATGATTGAAGTCAGCAGCACATATATTAACTAAACTGCTGGGATGATCAATCCAAGAACCGGTCAGTCTACGTTTAAAATGACATGCACAAAATTATCTGTAATTTATTCATGGTCACCATCCATGACATAATTGGACTGCTTTATTATATTTCAAATGTATAATCTATTGCAAGTTTGGAAGCACTTTACAGCTCAGGATAAAATAACATGGTACATATTTGTAACCGGACATTGTTACAGAACATCATACTTGATTCATAAATTCAATTTACACATTTAAGCTAAACGTGCTTGACAATGGGATGGTGATGGTGGTATATGATGAGAGCTGATATGAGTGTGTGTTTTGCTTTCCATTTTGGTTGTCTGTATCGATTTAAATGTAGATATTTTTGTCCACTCAACTGATAATTGTATGCAGGGGTGCAACTTTCACTGGGGATGGGGGGTGGGGACACATTCTGAAATGGCATTTTCGTCCCCCCCAGTTTTATCATTGGAATGTGATACAAAATGAGGCAACGGTGCGCTTTAGGACCATGAGGGTTCGGGTAGACTGTTTGGAGTGTTTATCCGATTGGATAAAACATTTTTTTAAAGATATGTCCACCCACTTCTAAAACCAAAGTTGCGCCCCTGATCGTATGGATAATTTGATGTGGAACACATAAGCACTCTTAAAATGCACACTACTGGGTTATAAAGTTCATGGCAAGGCTCAAGCCAGACTCATCCAATCTCATTGTCTTAAAAACTAAATTACTTCAATCTGAATTTTTACTAGCAACACAAGTAAACTATTGCTTTAAAAGCTCATTATATTTTGCACACATCAGACTTCCGAAATTGTATTTTAGCTACACTAGTCAGGCTTTACAAACTGTTATTTTGAAATATCAAGGAAGGCTCAGGCGTCCACACATTTGAACACGGTTAATTTGGATAGACTTCTTTGGATAGACTTTATCAATCAACTTGATCGCTACCTGGGGCTCTGTCCCGATACTCTTAAATGTCTTCCGTGTCTCCTCCACCTCCATTTGCCCCTTGTCTACTTTTGGCCAGCCATCATTTCCAACAGCCATCAGGAAACTACTATCTACACTTCATTATTTTACTGATGCCGGGTTGATCTTAATTCTATTCATCCACGTTTAACTAATGCATCACTTTGCTTTGTGTGTTCAAAAAAAGGAAGAGATAACTTTCTCTTCTTAATTTGTCTTAAGACTACGAGCTACATTTTACGTGTGCTGCAGCTACTGTGACCAATGAAAACACAACCATTTGTAGACCCATTTTAGTGGCCAGTGGGATTTCTCTTTGCATAGGCAGGACAATGTAATGTATAGATGTTTGATTAAAAAAACTGAGCGTAAAAGCCCTAGTAGCTTGTGCATTGCTGATGTGGTCAGATGTTTGTATAACTGTTCAAAGGGCTGTAAAAGAAACATTTTAAATCTAAATCGTTTTTCTGTGGGGTACAGCACTGTTCCAGAAAAATCTACGCCGTTTCAACCCTTGCCTGTTTTAACTTATCAGTTGGTGGTGCTTTGTAAAACGTATATTGTTCTTGATATTACTTTCATTGTTACTTCTCCTGCATTGGCCAGAGACTGCAGTTCTGTGCGGGGGTGTAATTTACTGTATACCAATGTGACGCTTTGTATTTTTTCCTTCTGGTTTTTTGGACTCAGTGAAAGTGTGATGTTTACATGTACAGATTTTTCAAAAGACTTTTACTTTTCGTCCATGTTATTTTCTCACCCTACCCCGCCTGTTTATATTTACTCAGACATGTCTTTAGTGCATTGCATCAAATGCAGACAGATGTGACTGCTTTGAATGGTGGTCAGGTCAGATGACATTCACACGGCCAAAGTGAGGATAGACTAAGACAACCAGGTTGGGGTTGATATCTGATGATGGCTGATAGCCCTATAGGGATTCTGGAGTGAGAGGGAGTGTCACGGCAGTTCAAAGTGCACCATGAATAGCCTACCTCTGTCTGAGATTTATCAGTAGCATAATGATACACGGATCCCCCACTGAGGGATTGCAGATAACCCACCAGTTTTTCCTCTACTGAATAGCCCTCTATAACATGCTGATAGCAGCTCATGGCACCTGGTGCGGAATTGATTCATTAGCATTTAACTAAATTACTGAGAAACACAAAACATTTAATAATAGAACATGTGTACAGTAGTTGAAACATAGTGGCAGGCAATCATTTTATGATGATTCTATTATGATCACATTCCCTGGTTGTTATAAGGAACACTTTGACCTTTCGTAACAGCTCCTCAGTGATGTGATGTAAAAGCCATTCCCCCTCTCCTGGTCCTCAAGGGGGGACACAGGAACCTCAGGAAACGCTGAATCTCTGAGTTTATTTTTTATCCATTATGATCTTTGCTGATGGCAGTAAAGACTCTCTACCTATTACCATGACATTTATATGAAACGTGTATCATTGTTTTGTACATTAATCATTGTGATCTAAAAGTGGAGCTTTTTCCAGTACCTGTGACTGAATATTTAGATTTTTTTGAAAAGTGTTTATAGGTATAAATATTTATTGATATATGTGAAGCGACTAAAAAGACAAAAGAAAAGGCAGAAAAATTGTCGTTTGTTTCATGCAAAGCCGCCCAGACAGGATATTCTCTGCCTCTGACATATCACTATTGATGAGGGACTTGTGTTTGTTTTGAAATAGCGCTTTTTTTCAGTGTAACGTCAACGCTATGGTAAAAAATGTTGGTTACCAACAGCAGCATTGCAAGGCTCTCTTCTGAGATGTCAGTAACTGAATAAAACAGTGTGATGAGCTATCAAACCGAAACTTGGCTACTTGAATTGCTTTCTTTGATTGGGGATGGAGGGCAGAGAATGTATGGGAGAGATGGAGAGATGGAGTAGCCTTGTGGATAGACGTGCTCCACAAGCTCTTCTCTGTTGCCATGGTGCCTCTTCAGTCTCTTTGTGTCAATATATATTCACAGAATGACCAGGATACGGATGCAGTAGTACATAATCATGTTCAATGTCACTATCTGAGCTGCTGCACCTCCTAAATGTGTCTATATCCACAGTGTCCAACACAGTTATAAAGATTTGTCCATACTCTGTCACAATTTTACCTTTGCCTTGCAAATCACTTTTTTTTTAAATGAGCTAGTGTACGCCATACAAAGTCTCCTTCCAAGTCCTCAAATATGTTTAGAGTGTGCAGTACTCAACCTGTCGTGCTGATGACACATAGATAAGAGTGCATTTTCAGTTCATCAGGCTCAAGCAGCTAGTAGAATGAGGATGTCATAAGATGCAAGCCATCAAACAACACTTGAGAACGAGGGAACAAAGTAAATGTCTCTTTTCTTAGGGAGTCTTCTGACAGTGTACCACTATGTAAAAGACTGCATTGGTAGCCTAAGTCCACAAGAGATCAGCAACGAGCCAGAAAGCAGCAGCATGAAGATTGCAAGCAGCCGTCCAGTTAAACTTCAGCAATCAACCAATAACATTCACAGGGGCGCAGCATAGGACCACGGCTAGCTGACAGTAACAGAGCTGACTGCAAAACTGTGGGATTTTCTATGGGCTTAATGTATGTTAAAGGTGTTGTTTATGCCCATACTTAGCTGCTAATAGCATGTGTGTTTGAGAGAATGACCTCAGTCCAATTGAACAATATCTTTGACTAAGTGAGTGTGTGAGTGTAAAGTTATTATAGTGCACTCATTCCAAAGAGCTGAGAGTGTTCTGCATCATGTGAATAAATAATATCAACGCTATTTTCCTTAAAGTCCATTTCAACTTGACAATCTTCATTGTGGCCTCTTCGGTTTGAATTCAGGCCTTAGCAATGGCTTAATTAAAGAAGGATTGGTTGCAGGTTTACATGTTTCTGGCTGGGAACAAAAGGCAAAAGCTATTTCACAATCTGGGCACATGTATGGAAATGTATAAGCATCCAGTTGGAGGGAGAGCTTAGTCCTACCTTGACATGCCAAGAGAGTACCGTACCAGAAGCACAGGCTGGGTTTCCCTCTCTCATGCTTCACATGTGGCAATATATCAGATCTCTAAAGCTCAGTGGGGTTGCATTATAACTGTACTATAACAGTAACTAACTTATTCTTTTAATGTATTATTTGTATTATAACACTATCTTATTCTCCAGAGTTTATGCCTTTGATCTTTATGCTTCAGTGTTGACCAGAAACGTGTGGCGGTCACCTGAGCGATACTTTACTGCCAGGAGACTGTTGTTGACACATAACATTACTGAGCATTACTGAACACTTCAGGGAACACTGTGTTAACATGGAAGTTCCTATTGGAACATGTGCACCACAGCGCACAGTCTGCAAACACTCAATAACATGATCCCAGCGTGTACACGTTCTCCCTGCATGCTGCTGATCAGAAATAGTCCAGTGATAGAGTAACACGTTAACCCTGGCCTACTGAACTTGGTGGCTCTGGCCACAAACACTGTGTTCCCCTCCCCACACAAACACTGTGTTCCTCCCCACTCTTAATACTTATAGGTTACTTGTTTATTATTAAAAGGGGGGAATATCCTGATCTTGGCTTTAGCCTCAACCCTAATTCTAACACTAGCTTTATGTCCACATCCCAGTTCAACCCTAACCCTCAACCCTAATCCTAGCTTTATGTCCACATCCCAGTTCAACCCTAACTCACAACCCAGTTCAACCCTAACCCTCAACTTCATGTCCACATCCTGGTTAAACATTAACCAGCTCTAACTTCAACCATTTGAGAGCATGCTGTGTCAGGGGAATGTACGGTGTCAGGGGAAACACCGTACAACTGGCGTACACCTGGCACTGCGCCCAGCCCCCCAGAGAAGTCACTAGTGCACGATAGGACAAGGATATCCTGCCGGCCAAAAAAAAAAAAGATCAGGACAAAGGATTCATGTTAGAACCAAGTATAAATGAGGATTATGTCTACAGGTCTCTTTTGTGAAAGACATTTTATCTCAATGACAATAACAATATATAAATAAAGGTTCAATCAAATGCTTAGCTACAGTAACTGGAGTAAACCTTGTTGGCAACTTCAATCAGTGTAAAACTAGTGAAGTATTCACATTTGTTCCATGTGTAATGGTTTTCTTCCAGGGGTGAAGGAGAGGACCAAAGTGCAGCGCGGCTAGTGTTAAACATGTTTAATAAAGAACAAGTAAAACACTACAAACAACAATACAAAATAACAAATGTGCAAAAACCGAGACAGACCTATCTGGTGCAGACAATCACAGAGACAGGAAACAAACACCCACAAAATCCCAACACAAAACAAGCCTCCTATATATGATTCTCAATCAGGGACAACGATTACCATCTGCCTCTGATTGAGAACCATATTAGGCTGGACATAGAAACAGACAAACTAGACACACAACATAGAATTCCCACCCAGCTCACGTCCTGACTAACACTAAACAAGCAAAACACATAATAACTCTGGTCAGGACGTTACACCATGCTATAATTAACAATCTTGAAAGTGTATTTTATTGTGTCCTTGTTGATATTTTCAGGTGCCTACTCCACCAATGTGTTGAGATCATAGAAAGTCTGTATAAAAATATAGTGTACATTCCCTTTTATCCCCTAAGAGACTGTGAAAAACAATGTGAATGACTCTGCAGCAACACAGAATGTTCCACAGGTGGTTGACCTATATTTCAGAACAGGTGTACTGTATTATATAAGCATAAGCCATCGTCTTTACCAATTAGCTGTTGCTAATCATATTGTAGCCTAATCAGCCTAATTGCATTAACAGTGGCTGGCAGCATGTTATAAAACAGACACTACACTTATCAGTATTGTCATGAACAAAACTGACAATGGAGTTTTGGGGATTATTATCATTACTGTTATCTGGTTACACATTGTGGACACCAGAACGGTTCATTCTCAAATCTGTCTATCCCCTATCATTGCCATTACAAGTTCAGTATAGTGGCTATGAGTTAATAAGAATATTGACTCCTTATAAAAGTTATAAACTACACTTTCATCATTAATTTAATAAATCAGGTAAAATAACTACTTAGCAATTTCTACCCTAATCTTGTTGATAAGATTGCATTTTAAATTATGTGTGTAAACTATATATACACACACACACATGTAGTTATATAAACAGTATACACAGCACCAGTCAAAAGTTTGGACACACCCACTCAAGGGTTTTTCTTTATTTGACTAATTCTACATTGTAGAATAATAGTGAAGACATCAAAACCATGAAATAGCACATGGAATGACATAGTAATTCTAAATAAATCACCGACAAGTTCACTAGCAAAGCACACGTGGAGATCATCCGTTCACCTACTCTGCGTCTCACAAAGACATGGCAGTTGGAACCAAAAATCTCAAATTTGGACTCATCAGACCAAAGAACAGATTTCCACCGGTCTAATGTCCATTGATCAAGTCTCTTGGTGTCCTTTAGTGGTTTCTTTGCAGCAATTTGACCATGAAGGCCTGATTCACGCAGTCTCATCTGAACAGTTTTTGCGACTGCACTTAACTTTCAAAGTTCTTGAGATTTTGTCTTAAAATGGACTGTTGCTCTTTGCTTATTTGAGCTGTTCAGTCTTTTCCCCAAATAGGGCTCTCTTCTGTATACCACCCCTACCTTGTCAACACAACTGATTGGCTCAAACGCAATGAGGAAAGATATTCCACAACTTAACAAGGCATGAAGTAGAGCGGTAGAGATACTCTCAATGATCGGCTATGAAAAGCCAACTGACATTTACTCCGGAGGTGCTGACTTGTTGCACCCTCGACAACTACTGTGATTATTATTTGACCATGTTCTGTTGGTCAAATAACCACTATAATCTCCACCCGGCACAGCCAGAAGAGGACTGGCCACCCCTCATAGTCTGGTTCCTCTAGGTTTTGGCTTTTCTAGGGAGTTTTTCCCCTAGCCACAATGCTTCTACACCTGCGGTTTGGGGTTTTAGGCTGGGTTTCTGTACAGCACTTCGAGATATCAGCTGATGTAAGAAGGGCTATACAAATACATTTGATGAAGCTGGTTATGAATGCACAGAGTGTGAAAAGCTGTCAAGGCAAATCTGAAATAGAATTGAATTTGTTTAACACTTTTTTGGTTTAGTCTTTCCATGTGTTATTTCAAAACCCTGGATTTTTTAAATTTAACTAGGCAAGTTAGTTAAGAACCAGTTCTTATTTACAATGACAGCCTACCCAGGGCAAACCTGGGCCAATTGTGCACTGCCCTATGGGACTCCCAATCACAGCCAGATGTGATACAGCCTGGATTCGAACCAGGGACTGTAGTGACACCTCGTGCACTGAGTAGGTGTCAACTTGACTGGTACAGTGTCTATAGTTATAGACAAACAAATATTTAGGGACTTAGTCACTTGAATAGGGAATACAAGACAAAGTATTCATTGCAAGAATTTTTATTTATTCAACAGCAAAAAGCATGATAGAGAAATCCTTTTGTATATAAAAAAATATATTTATAAACACAGAGGGAGGAAAAGCAGCCTCAATCACTAAAAAGTTTTAAAATCTGCTGCCTCAATCTCCGACTAAACTCAAGGTGTGGTGAGGTGTTGGAGAAGAGATGGAATTAGGAGGGTGGTGGGCTCCCTTGTTCCACCTTCCCAGAGTCACTGCTTTCACCGAGTTGCCTACTGAGCTGCTTCTTCAACACCATCTCCCTGGCGATACACGCCACCTGCCCGTTGGTCACTGTGTACGTTCCACTCCTGCAACAAGGAATATTGTTTAGGTAAAGAGGTACAGAAAAACAATTAACCGGTTACTTGTGAGACATCTTACAAAGGACAAATTAAGCACAACATTTAAACTATGCATGGTTTTAATCCATTTGTGTGACTCTTGGGTTAGGGAACTCACTTCTGTTCAGATCCAATCATGCTGCCAGGCTGGTTCTGTTTGTTTGGGAAGAAGAAAGAAGACCACCAGTGACCAGAGTCCTGTCTCTGCAGACCTGAGGAAGAGAAAACAAAAGGAAACTTTAGGAACCGAGTGAGAGATAATGTTCTTAAGTAAAACGCGTCAGAGTGCGAGAAACTGCTCTGTACCTGGGGGGTGTGGAATGACTTCACCAGCATACTCAGAACTGCCACAGGAGCTGTTGCTAGAAGTGGAGCCTATGCGCCTTCTATAGTAATCATGGGTGGCGATGAGAGAGCCAGTGGACGGAATTGATGCCATTCTCTTTAACTCCGCTCAAAGATGGAAAACCTAGGGAAGAGAGAAGGGGATATTAGGAGTGTGGAGACAGAAACCATGCAAGCAGAGGCAAGTGATACTGGGATGAGCCAAATAATATTGCTATGGATGCTGCTAGATGTCATTAAATGTGCCATAACGCAACAGCCTCAACATAGGCTTTTGTACAAATTTGTCTTTGTGGAAAGACCCATTTAAAATCAGCCTGCAACCCATTCACAGCATTGCGACACCTCAGAGAACAGGTCTATATTCAACTTCATCCAAAGTGAGTTAGAAACATGCCTGAGTGACAAATTCTGGATTACTAGCATCATCCAGTCACAGAAGCCGGTCATTAGCCTATTATAGGCAAACGTGTGTTTCCACTTCCCATGCTCCTGACCCCTTGAGCCTCTCTGATATCACTGTTTGCTTAGCCCTCAGTCTGAGGGGTGTGATAGAGACCAGCAGCTGTGCAAAGTGATTTCCACACCATGATCTGCAAATAAGTGGGCTGTCTGGGACCAGGGTATGCAGGTATAATGTTCCAACTTCCAGGCACCTATCCAGGAAAGTGCACAGGCTAGGTGAGTCACAGGACTCAACACTTGGCGTGAGGCGCTACAGGACCTCTAAAAAAAAGGTACTGACTAAGCCACTCAAAGCAGGATATCAGAAAGCAGGACTATACAGGATGCAAAACTCTTCTCAAACACTGTAGTGGAATGCTAAACATATGGTTTTACTCCCCAACCAAACTACATTGCCATAAGCAAAAACAAGTGGTTTACTGAGAAGCAACCTGATTACATTTGAGTCAGATTTATCAGGTCCAGTCAGGGCAGAAGTTCAGTCCAGATGGTTACTGGCTAGGGATTGTCAGGGTAATGTATGTCTGTGCTACATAGGCAGTCACAAAATATCAAGGATAAACCAATCCCCTTTACACAGTGGGGAAGGGGGGAAAAAAGGTACTTCCGTTAGGCACTATTGGATGTGTGAATGTGCATTGCATTCATGCCAGCATTGCCAATCACACCTCATGTGCAGAAAAATAAGAGACCAACACTGGCAAGTGTATGATAAAACAGAGCATCTAGACAAAATGTAGATGCAAAGAGACTATACAATATCAGCAGTCAAGGCAACAATTATTCAACAAATTAGAGAATTCTTTGATGTTCCTCTTTGATGATCAGAATCAGATAATATACAAAGCTGGTAGAAAGAGAACCCCCCCCCCATTCTGCTTTCACTATTTTAAGGCCATTAGCCTACATTGTTAAAGGCCATGTGGAATATTTTTTTCAATAATTTGTGCCAGGACAATAAAATATATTTAGTGTAGGTCAACATATGATTGGACACACATTGTCCGTTGTTATCTGGGCAAGTAGCCCAGTTTATTCAATTGCCATTCAAGCTGGCATAGTCAGAGGCGAATATTTTTTAGCCTTTTCTAAAAGCAATCAAATCAATCTTACCTTTTTATTTGGCGTTTGATGATGTTGAAAAACACCAAAGGCGGTGGGTATTTTGGCAATACTCGGTGAATGAAGCTAAACGACTACTCTTGCCCATTTGTGGTATGTTCTCGAATAGAAAACTTCAAATTATTTCTGGTGTGCTCAGTGTAGAATGATGAATAGGGACAAGCAGGTAACTTTATACAGTGGGTGCTGTGACGCATCCTGGACGAGCTGCTCATGGGTGGGGTTAGGGCACGTTTAGGCTTACGTTTCCAAGGAAGCCAACCTGGACTCAGGAGTAGACGTAACATAGCAAGCGTAAATATGTACTGAAATTAGGGCAAATACTTTTCGTATGGTGTGTACAAATTTGTGGATATCCATCATCCATTTCGTATGATATGTTACTTATTACAATTCTTATGATATGTTACGAATTGCAATGTGTACAATATGTTACGAATTTGCTAAATGTATGACAAGTTATGAGTTCCAATTTGTTGTGGCTAACATTACCTATATGGATAATGTGAACTAAGATATAGGTTATGGTTAGGATTAGGGCTAAAGTCAGGGTTAAGGGGTTATTAAGGTTAGGGGTTAGGAGGCTAAAGGGTTTAAGTTTAGGGGTAGGGTTAGCTAACATGCTAAGTAGTTTTTTTAAAAGCTAAAAGTTGTAAGAAGTTGCTAATTAGCTAGTCTTGTCCTTGATGAGAGTCAAACACAACCTTTGGGTTGCTAGACTTCGCGTTATATGCACGCACGCCTTCCGTCCATCCCGACCAACTACCCTATGTAATCATACCGAAAACGTTTTTCGGGTGTACGTTTAACATGTTACGTCTAGTTAAAAGGCTGGGCGAGCACAAAACATGATTTGCAATCAATTGCAATGCTCTTGACAGACAAGTCATACAGGATCCGCAGCTGTCCCAAACACGAATAACCGAACTTTAACCCAGTAGCCTACTGATTGATTCACTGTTTTAATTTGGTCTTCTACAGCGTGGAATTTCGCATTTAGGAATGAATCCTAACTGTGAAAGCAGAACATAATGTCAACATGTGATTATCTGGCTTTTTCTTTTCAATGTTTGTAAGATGATTGGAATCACAGACTATTGTAACAAATCCTATAAATGATCAAATGTTATTCCCTCAATAATAACATCACGAAGAAGAAAGACGCAATAATAGTTTTTTCAAAGTTAACAATATAATCTTTTGGAAGAGTATTTATCGTTTTCTAAGCACTTCAGACATCCCTGGTGGTCTAGTGGTTAGGATTCGGCGCTCTCACCGCCGCGGCCCGGGTTCGATTCCCGGTCAGGGAATATATATATATTTTTTTAAAACAACATGACAGTGACTATACTACCAAAGTCCGTTATACCAAGTTAACAATATCAGTTTTTGAAGTGTATTTATAATTTTCTGAACACTCCAGACTTGCCCGGGTTCGATTCCCGGACAGGGAATATGTTTTTTATGTTGTTGTTTTTTAACAACATGACAGTGACTGTACTACTGAAGTCCGTTATACCAAGTTAACAATATCATTTTTTGAAGAGTATTTATAATTTTCTGAAAACTTCAGCCTTTCCTGGTGGTCTAGGGGTTAGGATTTGGCGCTCTCACTGCCACGGCCGGGTTTGATTCCCAGTCAGGGAATATAAGTTTTATATTTTTTAAACAACATGACAATCACCGTTCTACCGGAGTCTATTATACTACCGTATCATGGTTATAGCTGTGAACTGTAACAATAATACTCACTTTCATTTCTCTCTTTATTTCCCCCGAAAGGTATAGTATCCAAAATCAGACCAGACCACTTTTGTTTTAATTGTAAATTATCTTAATGTACATAAATACATTACTGTACATTTGTGATTGTTATGTTCTTAGAATGCAATAGTAGAATATGACAATTACATTTTCCTTCAAACAGTAGGACAATATACATAACTACATATTGGAAACACTACTTCATATTTAGAATGAATGAAAGGTTGGAACCAACACTGTCAAAGCCATACCCAAGTTATCAACTTCCTGCATAATGTTTACTCTTTGAAGGGGTAGTGTGGACAATGACATCAGGTTAAAGTGATGAAGGGAGTAGTGAGATTACAGATGGTTGAGAGAAAAATGGATTATGTTAGAAGGAACCACTGTTCTGAGATGGGTTTCTTCCAAACCCAGAGATATCTCTGTCAATCCCTGGAATTCTGGACACCTTGTTCTGTGTGGGAGAGACAGAAGACAGTAGAGACATGAGGAATTAGTTGTAATATTAAAGATGAGAAAATACAGTATTTTCTGTTCTTTATGTTTGTGATTGTTCTCACAGACACTTACCTTCACACTTCCCACCATGTCTTCAAAAGGACTTGAATGTATTGGAATGTCTACAAGGAGGCAGAAAGACACATCTCTTAAACAATGGAAATCACTTTGAGGTATCATTTCAGGTTAAAGTAAGTTTTTCAGCTTGAAATGTAACTTTATTTACTTGCAGCATTAATGTCATTCTAATGTCGTTCACCAGACTCTTCCTCCCCAAGCACTGTTCGCAATTAGCCTGGGGACGAAGTTAATATAAGTCAAACATCATTCACCGCCTATGGAGGTACTGCAGAAAGTAGTAGTAGTGCAGAATTTCAGTGATGTCAGGTGTGCCCAGTGTTTTACCTCATTGACATAGCAGGCACACTGATGGAGTGGCCCAAGGAGGGGCTGGTGCGTCCGAGAGCAGAAACAGAGACAAAGAGAGATTAGTAAGAGTGCAACAGTGCATCATGTAGTATAGCAGTACAACATGTAGTATAAAGTAGTAGTATAGTAGTACATCATGTAGTATAAAATGTAATATAGCAATACACCATGTAGTATAGCATGTAATATAGTAGTAGATCATGTAGTATAGCAGTACATCATGTAGTATAGCAGTACAACATGTAGTATAGCAGTACAACATGTAGTATAGCAGTACAACAGTACGCCACCCGTCTCCCGGGTGGCGCAGTGGTCTAGGGCACTGCATCGCAGTGCTAGCTGCGCCACCAGAGTCTCTGGGTTCGCGCCCAGGCTGGGCTGGGTTCGCGCCCAGGCTCTGTCGCAGCCGGCCGCAACCGGGAGATCCGTGGGGCGACGCACAATTGGCATAGCGTCGTCCGGGTTAGGGAGGGTTTGGCCGGTAGGGATATCCTTGTCTCAGTATGTAAAAGAAAATGTAATAAAATGTATGCACTCTACTGTAAGTCGCTCTGGATAAGAGCGTCTGCTAAATGACTAAAATGTAAATGTAAACATGTAGTATAGTAGTACAGCATGTAGTATAAAGTAGTAGCATAGTAGTACATCATTTAGTATACAGTAGTAATACAGTATGTAGTATAAGAGTGCATAATTTAGCATAGGAGTGCATCATGTAGTATACAGTATGTAGTATAGGAGTGCATCATGTAGTATAGAAGTGCATCATGTAGTATAGAAGTGCATCATGTAGTATAGCAGTACAACATGTAGTATAGCAGTACAACATGTCGTATACAGTAGTAGTACAGTATGTAGTATAGTAGTACATCATGTAGTATAGTAGTATATAGCACGTGAGCAAGAAAAACAGATAAGATCAGTAGCAGCTTAATCAGGTGAAGGTTGAAAGGTCAGCAAGCCAAGGTCAGCAACAGTAACTTGGCCTATTAGCTTGGGTAGTTCACTCAGATCTAAACTAATGCAACAGTTCACTCAGTAGTTAGTTACAGTAAGTAGTTCACTCAGATTTAAGGTAGTATAGTCTTGCAGGGCTGAGGAACCTGGACCCCCTTGACTAAAGCTAATGCAACAGTCAGAATATATCACATTGAAATCAAGGTTTTTCATTATCACAAGGCCAGGAAACTCCTACTATACTTACCGAGGTGGGCTTGGCAAAGGCAGTGCCCTGTCCGGTCAGTGGGCAGCGTTCCAGGAAAGAGATGGGGAAAGAGAGATGGTCAGATAAAGTAATCAAGAGGTGACATGGAGTTGTAAATATTGACAGTGCGCTGTATGAGTGAGAGAGTGTGTGTGTGTGTATATATAAAAAAATACTTAAACCATTAATGGCAAGCAAAAATGCATCACAGCGACAGCTATCCTTTACAGAGGCTCAATTTAAAGGCTTTGAAGGAACAGTAAAGTAGATAAAGCGATAATGTTGCCAATTACGACCGACTGGTCTGATTAGATTAAGGCTGTTGAATTTCTTCCTGTGATTGCGTAAACAAGTGCACAAGAAGAAACCTTTGTCCCAACAATGTGTCCTGTGAAGGGCCAGCCCAGCCTCACATTCAATTCGCGCATATATGTACAAAATGTATTTCAGCAGATTTCGTGCGTTTTTGTGCATTTTTGGGGTGGTTCAATTCGTTTGAAAATACACGAATTTCTGTGCTACTTAATTCGTGCGAAAAGACACGAATTTAACCAGTAAGCGACACACAAGCCGTTGCAACAACCATAGACGCGATCGCCTGTATTTATTTATTTTACGTTATGAATATATAGATATTTTGTCTTTTTTTAACCATTTAACCATAAGAGGTTATATATATATTGTCTTTATTTAATCCCTATTAAAACAATGTGGTTTTATGCCTATCTGTACTGTTTTCGATTTTTCTGAACAGACTTTTCAGGATAGAATGAATGTAAGCAATGCATGATGGTTAATGGTGTTTTATTCGGTTGTAGTTCCATGTATTTCTTAAAAAATAAACGTGTAAACCATTTTTATTGAACAGAATGTAACTGAAAATACAATGGCAGCCTTGTCCATCAATAACAAAACATTTTTTTTTCGTATAACATTTGGGGAAACGTATGCAGTCATTGTAGTCTTACATTTTGTTGGCCAACCAAAATTACCAAAACGTTAACCCGTAATAAGGCTAGGTTGGCTGAGTGTAAATACATGGCTCTGAGTGTAAGCACCTTTTCACTAGAAACGTTCTTGTGTTCAAATTACCGTCAGTGCAAAATAGCTAGAAAGCTTTCGTATTTCCACTTGGCTGCACCTACGGTTACGATAACGATAAATCAAGTGCAATACCTGCGTCGACCTGTGTCGAGCAGCAAAACACCGGAAAGCTTCTAGCCTACCGGAAAGTTACAAGAAGAACAAGAATAGTTACCTCATCCGGTCATGTGACACTCTGGATGCCCCCTAAAAGCAATTTCAACCGTTTTGAAAAATGACGCCTGGTAACCCCAAAAAAATACCAGGTGCATGAAAAGTTTGGACTTTTTTTGAAGTCTTTTTTTTTTTGAAAACCTCCATAAATCACTCAGGCCATTGACTCGAGAAGAAAAAACATAAAATATTTTCCAGAAGAAAAAACAGAATATTTTTTGAAAACCACCATAAATCACTCAGGCCAGCACCCATTGATTTGGGGCGGTAGTATAGCGCTCCCAGAGCGGGTATGGAAGTCTGGATCCCCCCTAAAAGCATTTAAGGCTCTGTGTGTCTTTAAGCACCATACTTTTTCACTCCATGCCTTGTTCTGTGTGTGTGTGTGTGTGGTGTGTGTGTGTGTGTGTGTGTGTGTGTGTGTGTGTGTGTGTGTGTGGGTGTGTGGTGGTGTGTGTGTGTGTGTGTGTGTGTGTGTGGTGTGTGTGTGGTGTGGTGTGTGTGAGAGAGCTTTTTCTTTGACATCTGTTTAGCGAAATTACTGATTTACAGTTCATGAGGGTTGACCGATTCACACATTTAAAGTTTTGGAAAGATTGACTTTTTAAACTCTTCGAAACAGCACATAGCCCATTTTAAGGCACTTCCGGTTGGCACAGGAAAGCTATAAGTAATACATATCCTGATCGGGTATGCTTTTACAGAATCCTGAGTTTTAAGTCTATACGTTAAGAACTGACTGATTTACACAGGGTTGAAGCTCACTAATATCACAACTGCTGGTTGGGTATGGAAAAACACTTTTAGGGTGATTTTATCCTTCCGGTTGCTCCAGGAAGCTTAGAATCAACACAGGTAGACCTCATAGTGGCTTGATGGATGTCATTGAAGACAGGTTCATAAGACATCATAACCCACATAGGCTTCAGGTTGAATTTAGGGGTGCAGGCAATGTGTTCCTATGGGGTGAGATGTCATTGTAAACTGTTTGATGTAAACACCTTCTCTTTAACTTGTTAAGGGTTAATGCACACCGGTCAATGTTAGGCTTGCACAGATCGGGAGGACCTTAGGAACGTTCCTGAGGTCAAATTGTGCTTCTAACCTTAACGGTTCTCTCTTGTTCTCCCAAAAGCAAAAAAATATGAAATTGAGGTCAAAGGGTCATTTGGGTCCTTCTTCTTGTCCCTGTCGCTGCACTCAGACCGAGCTAGCTACGGTCAAGGGCGGCATCTCGTTGAACTCGGCACGGCCTGGAGATAATGGCAATGCCATTGCAGGCTTGTGTGTCTTTAAGCACCCGTACTTTTTCACTCCATCCTTTTATCCTTTTCTTCGTGGTATCCAATCGCTAGTAATTACTATCTTGTCTCATCGCTACAACTCCGTATGGGCTCAGGAGAGACGAAGGTCGAAAGCCACGCGTCCTCCGAAGCGCAACCCAACCAAGCCGCACTGCTTTTAACACAGCGCGCCTCCAACCCGGAAGCACACGCCGCACCAATGTGTCGGAGGAAACACCGTGCACATGGCCCCCTTGGCTAGCGCGCACTGCCCCGGCCCGCCACAGGAGTCGCTGGAGCGCGATGAGACAAGGATCCTATCCGGCCAAACCCTCCCTAACCGGACGACGCTAGGCCAACGGACCTCCGGTGGCGGCCGGCTGCGGCAGAGCCTGGGCGCGACCCAGAGACTCTGGTGGCCGAGCTAGCACTGCGATGCAGTGGCAGAGCTTCTAGACCCACTTAAAAAATGTCGTCTGAACACATGCAACTGGATCTGTAACTTTTTTTTTTAACTCCTTTTTGTGAACATGACCAATTTGTCAATGTACGATTTCTCTTAAATTACGATAGATAAATGGCTGGTTCTTTTTTTCCTGACACCGTATGCTTATGTACTTTGACGTGAAGCGGTCAAATTAGCACCCTACTTACGTTTTTGACCTTTAATCCCAGAAAATGGCCATAACTCAAAAAGCGTTGAGGCCTCGACGCCATCTTGTTCGGGGCCAACTGTCCATTACGTCTTCGAAATATTTTCGTTAGGAGAAAAGGCCACATGCATTTGCAATGTGCTTGTGCATTTGCAATATTATTTATTTTCCCTCTGGTGGGAATTTCCTAGACTGCGGAAAATTACCAAAATGTGTTATTTTTAATAAAACGGAAAAACCCAAGAACGTCCATGAGAAGATTTAGTTTGATTGACTTCCTGAAAGATCTCTCCCGCGCACGGCGCCGACGCACGTCCGCGAATTTTAGAAACGTGCAGGACGTCTAGTAAGGGACCTTACATTTGCAATGTGGCGTCTCACTAACCATATGGCGAGTGCTAAAATGTTCCTTAAGGTATGGAAAGGCCTTGGAAAGGCCATAAGTGTAAGCCACATAATTCATTAATTTTACGCATTAACAAAGTGTAATAACATACGGAACAGAAAAAGACGTCTGAACTGCTGAGCCACCTGGACGAATGGTTGTGGTAAGTATAGATTCGAATACTTGGGTATCATTATGGTAAGTGGAGGAATACAGTTATAGCGGTTATAAATTGTAAGGGCTTAGCAGATCATGAAAAAAGAAGATACATTTTTACATGGCTAAAAGAGAAAGAAATATAATAGATATTGTTTACAGGAAACTCATTCTACAAATATAGAGGAGGCTGGGTGGAAAAAGGACTTGGAAGGAGAAATATATTTTTTGTCATGGGCAAAGAAACTCAAACAGGGTGATTACTTTTTGATCCGATTGTGGCAACTGTGCAACAGATCCGCAAGGAAGATGGATTAATTTTAAATATCCTATTGGACACAAAACAGATCTGGCTAAATTAATTATATGGGCCAAAAATGGATGATCCCACACTTCTTCTAAAATATTATAATAATCTATTGCGCTCACAAGCAACAATTGAATCTATTATTATAGTGGGAGATTATAATACGGTTTTAGTACCTCAAGGGATCGTAAAGGAAATCACTCCACAAACTATACCATCCACGCCCACACTCTTATTGTATAGAGAGAGATCTAGGCTAAGTGATTCTATTGTGAGTCTCCACATGAGACTATGTAGTGAGAATATATATGGAGGGGTTGATAAACCTACTTGAGAAACGATAAAGATGAATCGGTAGGATATTACAGGTGGTTGCGTACATGACAAGGAGTAATAAAGCGTCATAATGATGTTCAAAGTGTCAGATCTACCAGTATCCCTAGGAATGCTCTAATTTCTTGATTGCGAATCACATAATGCGTGAAAAGACTAAAGTAAAATCAAAGTCATTGGCAATTGTGAATAAGAACAAATTTTGACCACGATTGTAGAAGTTGGATCGCAGCAGTTCTAATGTTTGCGTGCTTTTCCCTGTCCAAAACTATACTAGTTACAGTCTTACAGAATTTCCACAAGTCTAAACCAGTACAACTACGCTGGACGGGGGGATTAACACGACACATTGGAAATGTAATTTTTTACAAACCCTGGTTAGACTAACTAAGGCAAACATATTGACTATTTCTTGTTATTTAATCTATAGAAAAATATTCAGATTGACTTTGATCGTTTGTATGGTATCAGCCATTCTAAACGCACACGTAACCCGATAATGAATATACAAAATATGCAAGTTTGGGGTCACTGAGCAGAATGTCTCTTACAGTTGGTTTGGTTGTTGCAAAACATCAAATTGCTCAGCATACAGTGTACGGCTGTTGTGATGTCCATTTCTGTTATTACTGGTTTAATTTGTGGTGTTTGTTGCGTAAAGGACATATAGATAGACTTGAAGTAGCTGATAGTAGAACATAACTAATTGAAAATTATACGTAGTATTTATCAACGACATTGTAAACCCCTCTACAATAGGCAATGCATCAAAACGACAGAGGACCGAATATGCTGTCAAAGTACAATATTATCTCCTAAATCACTACCTAGGGTGTTGGGTGCCAGATAGGCCACAGTTGATTGTTGATCTGCACTGAGCATAAATTTCTAATGCTAGGTTATCTCTCTACTAAAAGCATATACAGATATGAGTTAGACGGTTCTGTAATTTTTATCATTAGGTAAGAACACCTTTTTCAACTCTCGTGATAGAGATGATAAAGGCGAATACCTAAGATGCAAATTGTCTCAGTTTATATCACATTGTATGTATTTTTAACTTAATTAATTTGCATTTTATTGCATGAGATATTAGTAACTATGTAGTACACAATTAGACACAAAAGCTCAGAACTAGTTACCTAATTTATGTGTAACCAGTTACTTTTTGGGTGTCAGGGCAAATGCTATGGAGTCAAATTTACAGTTAAATCATAATTTTCTTAGTTTTGTAAAGGACATAGTTAGTGACAGAAATAATAAGTGTCAATATAAATAGTTAAATACTAGATACCCCAAAACTTCTTAAGGTAGATCACATTCCAGTAATTTTTTACTTAGATTGTCCTTGTTCTGTCTATACGACAGCAGCACGTTTGCACAGCCGCTTCCACTCCAACACATGTCTCACATTCAATTCTTGCCAGCAGGGATTTGGATGAGATACTCAAACTCTACGTGGCAGAGAACAGCAAGACTATTTTCTCCAGATCCTTGATATCAAGGTTATAGAGAGAGAACTGTCGGCTGGGGTACACACTATGCCGGCCTTTCGGCTCCCTGCCAGAATGTATATGTGCTCTACTGTGATTTTTGCCTATACTGTTGAAGTCTGGAGACATGGAACGCGAGTCCACTCAGTGGAACCGATTGGACGCATGTGCACTTCTTTTATCGGTGAGTCATCACTGGTTTAAGATTTGCCCTTGGCTTCAACTGGTGAGGTAGTTCGGCAATCGTGAGTCAGATATGTGCATTAAACAGCTAGAGAAGATCCCAGCCACGAAGACACACATCTTCAATTGTCTAGTATACTCATTGCTTAGAGGGAAATAGGGAAGGTTGTTTGGTCATAGATCTTCTAAGTAATTGAAGTATTATAGCATTCTCTATTAGTTGCACGTGACCCATCTCATCCTCCCTTAGTACGGTGCAGTCGTCGCTGTCCCCTTTTCCAGAAAAGCATCCAAAGAATGATGTTTACCATCCATAAAGTATTGTCGATCATGACCAGGCTTTGGGACTGGTGTTCTTGGGTTGTTAACCATCCTTCTATTCCTCCAAACAACGGTGAGATGGAGTTTAGAAGCAAAAAGCTCTATTTTTCTTGTCTAGCATCAGACCCTACAATGACCCTTAATCCCATTCTCCTCATGCGCAATACGATCCAGCCTGTAGTAAGTGTTGCCCGGACTCTTCATGTCACGGAGCTGAGACGCACTGATTATGGTTTCTCGTCTTTAATGGGCTTGCAAGCAGCCTGTTGCTCGGGGCCTACTGTGCATTACCCTGGTATGCTCGACACTGGCAACCTGTTGAAGGTACTGTTTTATATCCATGACGGCGTAGTGGTGTTATAACTCAATTGTATGTAAATTCGCTTTGTGGAAGACACTCCTGGTCGTAGGCTCCCAAGCATCCTACCTTTCAGGTCCATAATGACAAGTCCTATCAAACAAGACTCCCAACCTCGTTGTACGCTCATCCTGGGACTGAGTGCCCCCTCAACATGACTCCTCATGATAGCATTGAAGATCTGTTGGTAGCCAGCACGGAGGTAGAAGATCTTGCATGGAGCCCCAGCCCTCAAGGGAAGGGTGATTGGGATAACACGTAATTTACGACGCTGTCACAATCTTGAACATTCTTTTCTTCCATTTTTTCCTATTAATTGTGCCACACAACAGTTGGTTGCCTTCTCACCAAGGCTGGCTTGGCTATTGTCCTGTAGCGCCCATCCAGTTGTACAGGTCTAGCAATTTAAATGCTCTGATTGTCTTACAGCAGCTCTCTGGTCTTGGCCATCTGTGGAGAGTTGGAGTCTGTTTGATTGAGTGGGTGGTGGACAGGTGTCTTTTTTACAGGTAACGAGTTCAAAGCAGGTGCAGTTAATACAGGTATGAGTGGAGAACAGGAGGGCTTCTTAAAGGAAAAACTAACAAGGTCTGTGAGAGCCGGAATTTCCTTACTGGTTGGTGCGTGATCAAATACTTATGTCATGCAATAAAATGCATTAATTACTTAAAAACTCATACATGTGATTTTCTGGATTTTGTTTTAGATTCGCGTCTCCACAGTTGAAGTGTACCTATGAATAAAAATGAAGGAACCTCTACATGCTTTGTAAGTAGGAAAACCTGCAAAATCGGCAGTGTATCAAATACTTGTTCTCCCCACTGTATATGCGCGAATTGAATGTGAGACTGTGTTGGAAGGGCAGTGGTGTAAAGTACTTAAGTAAAAATACTTGAATGTACTACTTAAGAAGTTTTTTGGGGTATCTGTATTTAACTATTTATATTTGACAACTTTTACTTCACTACATTCCTAAAGAAAATTATAAAAATTTGACTCCATACATTTGCCCTGACACCCAAAAGTACTTGTTACATTTTGAATGTCAGTTGTATTGCTTTTTTAAATCAGAACAACAATTTTCAGCTGTGCTAACATAATTTCAAAAGGGTTTTCTAATGATCAATGAAACTTTTAAGATAAACTTGGATTAGCTAACACAACGTGCCATTGGAACACAGGAGTGATGGTTTCTGATAATTGGCCTCTGTTATGCCTATGTAGATATATATATATATTTTAATCAGCCTTTCAGCTACAATAGTCATTTACCACATTAACAAAGTCTACACTGTATTTCTGATCAATTTGATGTTATTTTAACAGACAAAACAAGGACATTTCTAAGTGACCCCAAACTTTTGAACGGTAGTGTATGTTGTGCAAAAAAAAGTCAATTCTGAATTATTTTGTCTTAGTTAAGAACAAATTGTCATCCAATAGGCTTTGATTACATTTCCAATATCCCCGTCCACGTGGAAATTCTGTAAGAGTTATATGGAGGCCAATTAGATGGTGGTCCAATCACATTCTGTCTCCTATTATTATTATTTTTACAT
This sequence comes from Salvelinus sp. IW2-2015, assembly GCF_002910315.2. NCBI lineage: Eukaryota > Metazoa > Chordata > Actinopteri > Salmoniformes > Salmonidae > Salvelinus > Salvelinus sp. IW2-2015. The sequence continues at coordinate 22,066,492 of NC_036857.1, read as the reverse complement.
TTGATGCCAGCAAGAATGAGACCAGGAAGTAATCAAGACGGCTAGCTTGATTAAGCCTCCTCCATGTATCTCTCACTAGGTCAGGGTTTTTCAACCTCCATATATCCACTAGTTCTAATGTATACATGATCTTTGTGATCTCCTTAAAAGTGCTTGATGGTGATAGTTTGTGGAGTGATTTCCTTTACGATCCCTTGAGGTACTTAAAACCGTATTATAATCTCCCACTATAATAATAGATTCATTTGTTGCTTGTGAGCGCAATAGATTATTATAAATATTTTAGAAGAAGTGTGGATCATCATTTTTTGGCCCATATAGATTAATTAGCCAGATCTGTTTTTGTGTCCAATAGGATATTTAAAATAATCCATCTTCCTTGCGGATCTGTTTGCACAGTTTGCACAATCGGATCAAAAAGGTAATCACCCTTTTGAGTTTCTTTGCCCATGACAAAAATATATTTCTCCTTCCAAGTCCTTTTTCCACCCAGCCTCCTCTATATTTGTAGAATGAGTTTCCTGTAAACAATATCTATTATATTCTTTCTCTTTTAGCCATGTAAAAATGTATCTTCTTTTTTCATGATCTGCTAAGCCCTTACAATTATAACCGCCTATACTTATTTCCCCACTTACCATAATGATACCCAAGTTTCAATTATACTTACCACAACCATTCGTCCAAGGTGGCTTAGCAGTTCAGACGTCTTTTTCTGTTCCGTATTGTTCGTGTCCTGTATATATATATATTTACACCTTTCTTCGCATATCTTTTATCTATTTTATTATCCAAGAACTCAACTACAAAAGCTTTCCTGCAAAAGCTTTCCTGCAAAAGCTTTCCTGCAACCCGCTTCACCAATTACAAAGGGTATTATTTACCTCAATCTGAAAATCCATCGTGGAAGATAGCCAGGGGCTAATTCAGAAGCTAGCCTGAAAGCTAACCAGAAGCTACTCCGATAGCTAGCCAGAAGCTAATCTGTAGCTGCCCCGAAATTAGCCGGTTTGCTGGCTAGCGTTGGTGTTTCAGCTGCCCACGTTTAGTGGTCATCAGCTATCCTTTAGCTCGATGAATCTACCTGGCACTTTTTGTGCAAACGCGACTCGACCGAGCATTCCGGGACTCTTTTTCTCTCAGATTCCCCGATTCAGCCGCAGGCTCTGGACACTTGCACCTTGATTTCGCAGCTACTAGCTGCAACAACGTGTGACTATTGGCTTACGTCGACCCCGGAGCAAACTCTAATATCTTCTGGGGAGTAGCCAGCCTGAGGATAAGAGTTAGTTCCCCTGGAGATCTTCATAATAAGACGTTAAGGGTGTAATCTAAATATTTCCATTGAGTTATGTATGTGTATGAATACACCGTTCTAAAGAAAAAGGTATAAATGATAAAGGCAAACTATAAGTTAAGCTGCTTATACTTGTATTTGGTACAGGTGAACGAAAACCAATTGTATTGGAAAAGCGAATTATTTTGATCATAATGTGTATGATATTGTTATAAAAATTGTGTATCGGTGCCATGTAAAGGATAACTAAGGTTAACTGAAACAGCTAAGAGAAGAAAAGGGAGGGGACCAAAAACACCAAAAGAACCACACAAGTTTAGTGATAGGCATGTCTCCGCCAATTACTGTTTTAGGGTTTAAGAAAGTTTTGAAGACTTATAATTAGAAACAAGACCTGTATATTCTCTGTTCATAAACTTGAGGTTAAAGATAACTTTTAGGGAGTAATTGTGTTTCTTTTGAGCAGCGTGATTGTGATTATGTTATAACTTAGACATAATCACCATCCGGACCCGTTCTTCTTTTGTTGCTGCTTCAGATACGAACCCCACCGGGCCTTCACGGACTGACTGCCCGCGACTGCTGCCGACGTTATCTGCCCGAGGGAGTTTATCCAACTGGCACCTCCGTCCTCCCGACGTTACCTGAACGCTCATCTGAGGCCCGCTAATCGTTTAAGCTGTTCTTATCGGCTGCTATTTGAACAAGTATATTGGACAACTATTATTTATATCGCTATAGTTTTTATATTATTTCCTGAGTCAACTATATTCTATTTTTGACCAATTTGGATTTATCCCCTTCTACCACACGGGAACCCCCACTACACGAACCCCGACTAACCTACCGAACGAGAACGCACGAGTATTACAAACAGACTCCATCCTATGCTGCTTACGATAGCATATGACCCGGCCAGCTGTCTGGATTCGCCACGACCCCAACCAACCTCTACTCACTGGACCCTATGATCACTCGATTAGCATGCCTCTTCCTTAATGTAAATATGCCCTTGTCCATTGCTGTTCTGGTTACTGTGTATTGGCTTATTTCCACTGTAGAGATTCTAGCACCTTGCTCTCTATACCAATTCAACCTCTGCAGTCCACCAACCTCACATATGCGATGACATCAACCTGCTTTCAATGATGTTTCTAGAGACAATATCTCTTCTCATCAATCACTCAATACCTAGTTTACCTCCACTGTATTCACATCCTACCATACCTTTGTCTGTAGCGATTATTCCTTTAAACTATTTTATCGCCACCCAGAAACCTCCTTTTACTCTCTGCTCTTAGTACTCTAGGCGACCCAATTCTCATAGCTTTTAGCCGTACCCTGAATCCTACTCCTCGTCTGTCCTCTGTTAATGTAGAGGTGAATCCATGCCCTGCAATACCTGCGCTCCACTCCTTATTCCCCAGGCGCTCTCTTTTGATGACTTCGTAACCGTAAATATGAAGACCTTGCTTCATTGCATGTTAACATTAGAAGCCTCCTCCCTAAGCTTTGTTTTGTTCACTCTTTAGCACACTCTGCCAAACCCGGATGTTTTAGCCGGTGTCGAATCCTGGCCTTAGAAGGACCACCAAAAATTCAGGGACATTTTCATCCCCAATTTACAAGATTTTTCAGACAAATAGAACGCCAAAAGGGGCGGTGTTGCAATTAACTGCAAAGACTGCCTGCAGAGTTCTGCTTATTACTATCCAGTCTGTTCCCAAACAATTTGAACTTCTACGTCTAATAGATAAATCCAACTCTCTAAAAATTACAAGTCTGGCTTTCAACCAAGATTGCCGCCTGCTACTAGACCACCCTACTTGCCCCCCAGCTGTTGCTCTGGACACATATATGGTGAATGATTGCCCCCCAACTATATTAAGAGTACGTATGCTGCTAGGGGCGTACCTAAATCATGAACATGCTCAGAGCACCAGCACCTACAATCTAGCCCTTGATTGCCCTCAAAATCTCTGAGCAACAAGATTATCAATGAACCTACCAGGTACCACCCAATTCCGTACAACACTGAGGTACTTCCTCATAGATACTCTCATCCTAACAAACTTGCCCTCCAAATACCTCTGCTGTTCAACACAAGATCTTCAGCAGATCACTGCCTCATTTGCCGGCATCCGTGAATGGTGTTCAGCGTCAAACGACCTCCATCATCTACTGTCACAACGCTCCCTGCATAGACACGTTTCATGCTGAGCAGGCCTTTCTAACTCGACCCTGGGACCGGGTATCCTGTAGAGATATTTGAGTCTACTCCCGTCAGTAGAGCGATGCAACTGACGTCATTTAATTATAAGATGCCTTCCTCACCATCTTGGAAAGCATTGCGCCCATTCAGGAAAGAAATTTAAGAACCAAGAACAGATATAGCCCTTGGGTTCCTCTCTCTGACCTTGACTGCCTTAACCAACAGAAACACATCCTATTCGGCGTTCTGCATTAGATCGAACAGCCCCCGTGATATGCAACTTTTCAGGAACGCCAGCAAACCAAATTACACAGGCATGTTAGAACAGCCAAAGGCTAGCTTTTTTAAGACAGAAAAAAAAAATTTGACTTCACTGCAACACAAATTAAAAAGATTCTGGAGACACCGTCAAAGTCCGATTGGAGAATAAGAAACACCTCACTCCCAGCTTCCAACCGCTTGCTGAAGATAGGAACACTGTCGGACACCACCGACCAAATCCCACTATAATTGAGACATTTCGATATAAGCATTTCTATCGTGACTGGCGGCATGCTTGTCCACCGGGCTACCCTCACCCGGCAACAACCAGCACTGCCCTTCCCCTCGTCTACTCGCCCAAGCCTTCCCCATTTCTCTTTCTCCCAAATACAGTTCAGCTGATGTTTCTAAATCGAGCTGCAAAATCTGGACCCTTATACAAATCAAGCCGGGCTAGATAATCTGGACCCTTTTTTCTAAACTATCTGCTGAAATTGTTGCCACCCCTATACTAGCCTCTTCAACCTCTCTTTCGTGTCGTCTGAGATCCCCAAAGATTGGAAAGCAGCTGCGGTTTTCCCCCTCTTCAAAGGGGGGGGGACACCCTGACCCTTACTGCTACAGACCTATATCTATCCATACCCTGCCTTTCTAGGTCTTCGAAAGCCAAGATCAACAATACAGATAACCGACCATTTCGAATCCCACCACACCTTCTCCGCAATGCAATCTGGTTTCAGAGCTGGTCATGGGGTGCACCTCAGCCACGCTCTAGGTCATAAACGATATCGTAACCTGCTCATCGATAGCGAAACAATACTGTGCACGCCGTATATTCATTTGACCTGCAAGGCCTTTGACTCTGTCAATCACCCACATCCTCATTGGCAGACTCGACAGCCTTGTTCGTTTTCTCTAATGATTGCCTCGCCTGTGTTCACCCAACTACTTCTTCTGATCGAGTTCAGTGTGTCTAAATTCGGTAGGTCTGTTGTCCGGGCCTCTGGCAGTCTCTATTGGGGGTGCCACAGGGTTTCAATCTTGGACCGACTCTCTTCTCTGTTTTACATCAATGATGTCGCTCTTCTGCTGAGTGTATTCTCTGCATCCACCTCTACGCAGACGACACTATTCTGTATACATTCTGGCCCTATCTTTTGACACTTGTTGTTAACAACCTCCAGGCGAGCTTCAATTGCCATACAACTCTCCTTCGTGGCCTCCAACTGCTCTTAAATACAAGTAAAACCAAATGCATGCTCTTCAACCGATCGCGCCTGCTCCTGCCCGCCTGTCCACATCACTACTTTGGACGGCTCTGACTTAGAATATGTGGACACCTACAATAAACCTAGGTGTCTGGTTAGACTGTAAACTTCTCCTTTCCAGACTCACATCAAACATCTCCAATCCAAAGTCAAATCTATGAATTGGCTTCCTATTCCGCACAACAAAGCATTCCTTTACTCATGCTGCCAAACATACCCTTGTAAAACTGACCATCCTACCAATCCTCGACTTCCGGTGATGTCATTTTACAAAATAGCCTCCAAAACCCTACTCAATAAATTGGATGCAGTCTATCCGACCAGTGCCATCCGTTTTTGTCACCAAGCCCCATATACTTACCCACCACTGCGACCTGTACACTGTCTGGTTGGCTGGCCCTCGCTCATACTCGTCGCCAAACCCACTGGTTCCAGTCATCTACAAACCCTGCTAGGTAAAGTCCCCCCTTATCTCAGCTCGCTGGTCACCATAGCAGCACCTACCTGTAGCACGCGCGCCAGCAGTATATCTCTCTAGCACCCCCAAAAACCAATTCTTCCTTTGGACGCCTCTCCTTCCAGATTCTCTGCTGCCAATGACTGGAACGAACTACAAAATATCTGAAACTGGAGACAACTTATCTCCCTCACTAGCTTTAAGCACCAGCTGTCAGAGCAGCTCATAGTATACTGCACCTGTCACATAACACCCATCTACAATTTAGCCCAAACAACTACCTCTTTACCTTACTGTAGTTTATTTATTAATTTTATTTTGCTCCTTTGCACCCCATTATTTCTGTCTCTACTTTGCACTTTCTGTCCACTGCAAAACAACCATTCCATTGGTTTTTTAGTTTTTAGTTTACTTGCTGTGTTTGTACTCGACTTCGCCTCCATGGCCTTTTATATTTTTATTTATTTATACATATATTTGTTTGCCTTCACCTCCCTTATCTCACCTCACTTGCTCACATTGTATATAGACTTATTTTTTTTTTTTCACTGTATTATTGACTATATGTTTGTTTTACTCCATGTGTAACTATGTGTTGTTGTATGTGTCGAACTGCTTTGCTTTATCTTGGCCAGGTCGCAATTGTAAATGAGAACGTGTTCTCAATTTGCCTACCTGGTTAAATAAAGGTTAAATAAATAAAATAAATAAAAACCAATGGTGTAAACTTACAATTTAAAATCACCATGATGATTAAATGTAGATATAGCTGTACCATAATAATTTGCACTGTTAAGCATACCGTAGCTGCAACTTTGTAAACCTCCAATTGTCCTAATATTCCACCCACTAAAACCTCCCCCATATCTAGGTCTGTTGTCACTGAGACCATCAGACCATCTCCCTGACTCATGATGCAACTTTGCGTCCTAAGGCAAACCCTTGGCGTTGGCCAGAGGGAAATATGGGCAGTCCCAAGATAACATAAATATCTATGAGGGTGCTTAAGAGAACTAACCAAATAACATGGGAAACTGTCAGAAAAAAATAAATAGTAACAATAATAGATACTATTAATATAAATAATAACAGCACAATCTTATAAATGCATGCTCATATTTGAAAAGTCCTAGCAAGGCTATAAGCATGTCAGCCCAGCCTGCTCAGTTCATTGGATTCAATTGTTCGGGGAAAAAAGGAAGAAATTAAGAGAAAACAACCTGAATATATCGCAGGACCAGTCCTTTTTTATGTCCATTACATGCAAGACATATTTCCTGTAGTCCTCATTATATCTTGTTGTATTCCGACAAAAAAAATTAAGAAGGAGAAAGGAACATAGATTCTAACGGCTACTAATTACTGCAAGTAAAAATTAGTCTTAGGCATCATACTGCCCATAAAGGAAGTTTAACTTACAATCGACTGACACAGCCATGGCACGATAGCCAAGAATATATGCAGTACTGACAATCCAGAGCGAGTAAACCTGTAAACCCAAACCTCTCTCCACCCATACACATTTTGTTTTTTATTCCAGGGTTGTTGCTCTATCACCTCGGCTGTTTTACACCTAGGTCTATATCATTAGAATCAAGAATATAAAAAGGTAGCATAAATAGCTTATATAGAAATATATAATATACCTCTCTCTCACTTAGAGAAGTGTTCTATCGTTAACTGTAATCAGTTTATCCCAGTGTTAACCGGCCCGCCACACACTAATAAAGACAACAACCCTGTTGACAATACCTAATCAATTTGCCGGCGTGTAACGGAACAATAATCATCCTTTACATTTTTTATAATGAGATTTATTTTTTAAATGTAAAAGGCAAATGACACCAATTATTTTAGGATCATATAGGCCTATTCCAATAGAGAACCTAGGCAGGTTTTTAATGATATAGTCCTTTATCATTGCCCTATAATAAATCTATTTCATATTTATAACGTTTTATCTTAACAGCTATTCATTCCAATTCACATCAGCGAACAATAACATATTTTAAGTCATAATATACACGACCTCTACAATTAGGCCATATCATATCAACTTAAAAAAACAACCTTGGTATTTCTAATGTACAATCTTCAAATTAAATAAGTAAATAAATCATAAAGAAAAAAGGTCAGCCTTACCCATCTTTGCCTTCCCCTAAATCAAAACCTGATATTAAGTCCATATAGAAAAAGGATAAGTTCATCATACCCATTCTGCATGACCATAAGTCCAACCTTATTTTAAGTCCACGGTTCCATACTGCATGAATAAAAAAAGTTGTTCATGCAAAAAAAAAGTTATACAAATTAATCCATATGTGTACTGTGTAACGCGGGGCAAATATCTATCGGGGACTACTTCAACAGCAGGTAGCTATCACACAGCCACGTTGTAATCTTCAAGTCCTTGAATATTTGGTTGTTTACATATAATTTATTGACCACGAGACGAACATTCTGCTTCACTGCTCGGAGCCTTTTGAAAGTGGGGTACAGGGCACGTCGTCTCTCCACTATTTTATGGGGGAAATTGTTCATCAATAGAGAATGAGGTGTTCTTCAATTCCCTACCCTGTTGTAACAAAGCAATTTTCATTTTGAGGTGGGTCAGCATAGCTACGATCGGACGGGGCCTTCCCTCGGCTCTGCCACCGAAACGGTGAGCCCTTTGAAAATCAATTGTTTCCACTTGTTCGTCCGTCATATTGAGATTACTTTTCCTGAACACCTTGATTTTTCCTCCGTTGACTAATAGTTTTCGTTTTCATCCTCCTTCATTGCCATTATAACAATATTATTTTTCATACTTCTGCACTTTAGATCAAGTAATTCGGCTTTCATTGTTTTATTATCATACCGTAGCCTCTCTGTATTGTCTTCTAGGGAGTCCACGGCAGTTTTCAATATCTTATTTTCCACTCGTATTTCATTTTATTACTACATTACTACTACATTTTATTACTTATTATCCATTCCTATTTTTAAGGCCTCAAACTCCCCCAGTAACCCAGGCAATAGATACATTTTTTTAACTGCTCGCTCATGCTTGTAAGCAATGCTCTATCTTCTGGAGACAGTTATAAAATCGTCCCCCTCCCAATGTTAAATTTTTTATTTTTGGCGGCGGCTTCCCATCAGTTTCGCTTGTAGAACACGAGGAAAGATATTATCTTGTTCGCTTCGATGTATCCGTTTCTTTTTCGAGCATATCAAAATGCGGATCAATAAATAGTTCCAGATTCTCTATATTATCCAGAATGTTTGCTTCGTAGTTATCAGCTAATCCTCAATTTCTGTGATTAATTCATGCGACAAGCTATGCCTACCACGCTGCCACGTCAGACTTGGTCTTTTACCAAATAGGGCTATCTTCTGTATACTTTGTCACAACACTTTTTTTGGTTAATAGATGATTCCATTTGTGCTATTTCATAGTTATTCACTATTATTCTACAATGTAGAAAATAGTAAAAATGAAGAAAAACCCTGGAATGAGTAGGTGTGTCCAAACTTTTGACTGGTACTGTATATATATATATACTGTTGAGCGTGAAAAACCCAACAGCATTGCAGTTCTTGACACACTCAAACCGGTGTGCCTGGCACCTACTACCATACCCCGTTCAAAGGCACTTTTGTCTTTGTACTTTTGTCTTGCCCATTCACCCTCTGAATGGGACATACAGAATCCATGTCTTGATTGTCTCAAGGCTTAAAAATATTTTTGTAACAGGTCCCCCCCTTCATCTACACTGATTGAAGTGGAATTAACATGTGACATCAATAAGGGATCATATCTTTCACCTTGAATCACCTGGTCAGTCTGTCATGGAAAGAGCAGGTGTTCCTAATGTTTTGTACACTCAGTGCGTGTGTGTGTGTGTGTATATATATATATATATATATATATATATAGTATATATATATACAGTGGGGAGAACAAGTATTTGATACACTGCCGATTTTGCAGGTTTTCCTACTTACAAAGCATGTAGAGGTCTGTAATTTTTATCATAGGTACACTTCAACAGTGAGAGACGGAATCTAAAACAAAAATCCAGAAAATCACATTGTATGATTTTTAAATAATTAATTTGCATTTTATTGCATGACATAAGTATTTGATCACCTACCAACCAGTAAGAATTCCGGCTCTCACAGACCTGTTAGTTTTCTTTAAGAAGCCCTCCTGTTCTCCACTCATTACCTGTATTAACTGCACCTGTTTGAACTCGTTACCTGTATGAAAGACACCGTCCACACACACTCAATCAAAAAGATTCCAACCTCTCCACAATGGCCAAGACCAGAAGAGCTGTGTAAGGACATCAGGGATAAAATTGTAGACCTGCACAAGGCTGGGATGGGCTACAGGACAATAGGCAAGCAGCTTGGTGAGAAGGAAACAACTGTTGGCGCAATTTATTAGAAAATGGAAGAAGTTCAAGATGACGGTCAAATGCACCCCTCGGTCTGGGGCTCCATGGCAAGATTTCACCTCGTGGGCGCATTCAATGATCATGAGGAAGGTGAGGGATTCAGCCCAGAACTACACGGCAGGACCTGGTCAATGACCTGAAGAGAGCTGGGACCACAAGTCTCAAAGAAAACCATTAGTAACACACTAGCCGTCCATGGATTAAAATCCTGCAAGCGCACACAAGGTCCCCCTTGCTTAGCCAGTGCAGTCCCAGGCCTGTCTGAAGTTTGCCAATGACCATCTGGATGATCCAGAGGAGGAATGGGAGAAGGTCATGTGGTCTGATTGAGACAAAAATAGAGCTTTTGTCTAAAACTCCACTCGCCGTGTTTGGAGAAGAAGAAGTATGAGTACAACCCCAAGAACACCATCCCAACCGTGAAGCATGGAGGTGGAAACATCATTCTTTGGGGATGCTTTTCTGCAAAGGACAGGACGACTGCACCGTATTGAGGGAGGATGGATGGGCCATGTATCGCGAGATCTTGGCCAACAACCTCCTTCCCTCAGTAAGAGCATTGAAGATGGGTCGTGGCTGGGTCTTCCAGCATGACAACGACGAAGCCACCAGCCATGGCAACTAAGGAGTGGCTCCGTAAGACGCATCTCAAGGTCCTGGGTGCCTAGCCAGTCTCCAGACCTGAACCCAATAGAAAACTCTTTGGGAGGGAGCTGAAAGTCCGTATTGCCAGCGACAGCCCCGAAACCTGAAGATCTGGGAGATCTGTAGGGAGGAGTGGGCCAAAATCCCTGCTGCAGTGTGTGCAAACCTAGTCAAGAACTACAGGAAACGTATGATCTCTGTAATTGCAAACAGGTTTCTGTACCAAATATATTAAGTACTGCTTTTCTGATGTATCAAATACTTATGTCATGCAATAAAATGCAAATTAATTACTTAAAAATCATACAATGTGATTTTCTGGATTTTTGTTTTAGATTCCGTCTCTCATAGTTGAAGTGTACCTATGATAAAAATTACAGACCTCTACATGCTTTGTAAGTAGGAAAACCTGCAAAATCGGCAGTGTATCAAATACTTGTTCTCCCCACTGTATATATATAACTGGATTAAAAAGAAGATTGATTTAGTGGATTAAGACAAAGTGACGATATGAAAGGTGGACACAGCTGGCGGACAGATGAGTAATAGAGGTGGTGAAGGAAGATGGAAAGAATAGAAGGGTGTGTAGGAGGATGAGCTGAGGGTACCTCATGTCTCCAAGTCTCCTTGTAATGGCCACACCCACTGTGGACAGGGCAGCACTGGTCATCTGTCCTGCATTAGAGATACTCTCCTGGGTCCTCTTATACCTAGTCACAGAAAGCAAGAGAGAGAGTCAGAGATCTAGAAAAGACAGGAAGTTTATATTTTGACTACCAATCAGTCGGCATGACTACTATAGTATATCAACGGGGAAAGGGCAAAACTTAACCTATGTCACTGAGGTTTGTTCAAAGTACACCCTACACAAGGACTTAATTTGCATATTGGCCGATCCACATGTTCCACTTTCTTGAATCCTCCTTTTCACAGTGACGAGCTTGCTGTGTGCCACCACAGCATCAGCGGGAGGACACATGCTATGAGCACGGATGGACTGGTTGAAACAAGATGGGTGACACCCCAAAACATGAGCCATTAGCACCTTCGTCGTCACCCTGTCCTAGTGCAGATAGCCAGATTCCCCCCACCCCCTCTGTTTTCACCAAGTGAAGTGCTCCCTCCCCGGCCAGGCCAGCCACAGCCTGTTGTTAATGCTGCTGCCAGTGTTAAGAAAGGCTATTGGACAGGCTATTAACAGGCCTCTGATCCAGCTGACCTTAAAATCCCATCAGCTGTTCCAACATAGAGCTTAGAACAACATAGAACAAGAAGCCTTTTAGCAAAGCCCGTCTTGGTTAAATTCACATATATAATGGATAGTGACCACTCACATGTTAGATTGGCTGATGTCCTCCAGAGTAGCTGAGGCTGTCAGATATCTGTAAATACAGAGGTACATTATCATCAGGGCTCCATCTTAGAGAAAGCGTTAAGTACTGAAGATGAGCGTGCATTTCAGGATTATGTACTGTAGGTATGATGCCAGGCAAAAACAAGGTGCTGACATTGTATGCTTTTCTACGACGTTCTGCCAGAAATAATAATAGATGCAATAGCTGCTTTGGCAGGCTTGGTTCACCTTTGCCCAACTTTTACTCATTTTTCCACCTGAGATTGCTTCTACCAACCTTAGGCCAGACATGGTACTCTGGTCCCCTTCACGAAAGGCTGTGTACATCATAGAGCTCACAGTCCCGTGGCAAAACTCTGTTGAAGAGGCCTACGAGCGTAAGAAACTGTGTTAAACAGAGTTGGCAGCAGACGCAACTCAGCGTGGCTGGAATGCAAAAGTCTGGCCAGTTAAAGTGGGATGCAGAGGATTTGTGGCTTCTTCTACCATCAGGTTGCTGAAAGAACTTGGAATCCATGGACAGGCTCTGCGGTAGACCGTCAGAGCAGTTTCTCAAGCAGCTGAAAGAGGCAGCCAGTGGATCTGGATCAAACGGAAGGACACTTGCTGGGCTATAACTTCATGACCCCCCACCCCCACCTGAGAACCCAATTCAGATCCCTCCAACTTGAGGAGGGCATATGAGGTATGCGGTCAGCTGTAGGGCTGGCTCAGGGAAGAGGACTCCCCTGCCTTTCATAGTCCCGTGGGAAATCTTAATTGGGCATGGGACACAAGCTAAGGCTTGATCACCCTTTAGCTGGCCACCTTTGATGAGGGTGTTCAGTGATTAAAGGCCGAAACACCCACTAATTCAAAGGCACACTACTGAGGATGTGTCCCAAAATGTACATCTTAACCCAGTCTAAGAAATAAACCTCCCATGCCACTCTGTCAACATCACGGCAAATCTCATGTGAGTGCATATCATCTATTGGCACAATGGACAGTTTTAACATCTCGTCCCGTGTTTTATGATTCTGATTATCTGGACCAGTCCAGTGACTGCTGTGAAAGGACAGCTGACAACATAGGAAAGTCTGTGTGACAGCTTGGAGAGACAGCTGACCGGATGGGTATAGACTCCAATGGGGCTGTAATGGGCTAGCTACCCATGGTTGGCAGTTTCCGACGTGCTTTCAGTATGTTGGAGACACCCGCTAAGTGCTACTGAAAGTCAACAAAGGAACATACCCCTAGAGCTTGCGAGAGCTGGGGCGCAAGATGGCTCAACGACTTGATCACACGGCTACGGACCCAGGAACGGAAACGACTACGAGTAGGAACACAGCAGTTTTAACATCTCGTCCCGTGTTTTATGATTCAGAGTCAAATCTGCTCTGGTTCATTTGCAAAGGCTGTCCATTAGTTTGAAGTCTATCCACAGTTTTGGAATGCCTTCAAATCTGATAGTGTCTCAGGGGGAGTTGGGATAAAACACATTTCCAATTCACAAATGCATATAATACACAATTATACACAAGTACATGTGTGAAATAGGACAAATATACTGAACAAATATAGAAATGTGAAGTGTTGATCCAATGTTTCATGAGCTGAAATAAAAGATCCCAGAAATGTTCCATACGCACAAAAAGCTTATTTCCCTTAAATGTTGGAATGTTCATTTCTCTACCATAAGCCGTCTTAGGGAAGCTCATCTGGGTGCTCGTCATCCTCACCAGGATCTTGACCTGACTGCAGTTCGACTTCAGTGGGCAAATTCTCACCTTCGATGGCCACTGGCACGCTGGAGAAGTGTGCTCTGCACAGATTAATCCCGGTTTTAACTGTACCGGGCAGATGGCAGACAGCGTGTATGCCGTCGTATGGGCGAACAGTTTGCTGATGCCAACATTGTGAACAGAGTGCCCCATGGTGGCGGTGTGGTTATGGTATGAGCAAGCATAAGCTATGGACAACTAACACAACTCTATTTTATCAATGGCAATGTAAATGCACAAAGATACCGTGACGAGATCCAGAGGCCCATTGTCGTGCCACCTCATGTTTCAGCACGATAATACACAGCCCCATTACGCAAGGATCTTTACACAATTCCTGGAAGCTGAAAATGTCCCAGTTCTTCCATGGCCTGCACACTCACCAGACATGTCACCCATTGAGCCTGTTTGGGATGCTTTGGATCGACATGTACGACAGTGTGTTCCAGTTCCCACAAATATCCAGCAACTTCGCACAGCCATTGAAGAGGAGTGGGACAACATTTCACAGGCTTATCAACTCTATGCAAAGAAGCTGTATCTGTCGCACTCCACGAGGCAAATGGTGGTCACACCAGATACTGACTGGTTTTCTTATCCACGTCTCTAATTTGTTTAAAAGGTATCTGTGACCAACAGGTGCATATCTGTATTCCCAGGCATATGACATCTATAGATTAGGGCCTAATGAATGTATTTAAATTGACAGATTTCTTTTTTTTGCAGTGTATATTTGGTATTTGATTAGGATCCCCATTAGCTGTTGCAAAAGCAGCAACTACTCTTCCTGGGGTCCACACAGAACATGAAACATAATACAGAATGACATAATACATAACATCAATAGACAAGAACAGCTCAAGGACAGAACTACACAATATTTTTTTAAAGGCACACATAGCCTACATATCAATGCATACACACAAACTATCTAGGTCAAATAGGGGAGAGGCGTTGTGCCGCGAGGTGTTGCTTTATCTGTTTTTTGAAACCAGATTTACCGTTTATTTGAGCAATATGAGATGGAAGGAAGTTCCATGCAATAAGGACTCTATATAATACGGTACGCTTTCTTGAATTTGTTCTGGATTTCGGGACTGTGAAAAGACCCCTGGTGGCATGTCTGGTGGGATAAGTGTGTGTGTGTCAGAGCTGTGTGTAAGTTGACTATGCAAACAATTTGGGATTTTCAACACATTGTTTCTTATAAAAAGAAGAAGTGATGCAGTCAGTCTCTCCTCAATTCTTAGCCAAGAGAGACTGGCATGCATAGTATTTATATCAGCCCTCTGATTACAATCAAGAGCAAGATGTGTCGCTCTGTTCTGGGCCAGCTGCAGCTTAACTAGGTCTTTCCTTGCAGCACTGGACCATACGACTGGACAATAATCAAGATTAAACAAAACTAGAGCCTACATAACTTGCTTTTTGGAGTGTGGTGTCAAAAAAGCAGAGCATCTCTTTATTATGGACAGACCTCTCCCCATCTTTACAACCATTGAATCTATGTGTTTTGACCATGACAGTTTACAATCTAAGGTAATTTAGTCTCCTCAACTTGTTCAACAGCCACAAGAAATGATTTGTACCAAATAAAATGCTCTTAGTAGAGATGTCCAGGACCAGTTTATTACTGGCCACCCATTCCAAAACAGACTGCAACTCTTTGTTAAGAGTTTCAGTGACTTCATTAGCTGTGATGGATATATGGTTGAATCATCAGCATACATGGACACACATGCTTTGTTTAATGCCAGTTGCAGGTCATTGGTAAAAATATAAAAGAGTAGAGGGCCTAGAGAGCTGCCCTGCGGTACACCACACTTTACATGTTTGACATTAGAGAAGCTTCCATTGAAGAAAACCCTCTGAGTTCTATTAGATAGATTGCCATATTGTGGATTCAGAGCTGAGGTTAAAAAGCCATAACACATACGTTTTTTTCAACAACAGGTTAGGGTCAATAATGTCAAAGGTTGCACTGAAATCTAACAGTACAGCTCCCAATCTTATTATTATAGATTTATTTCAACCAATCATCAGTCATTTGTGTCAGTGCAGTACATGTTGAGTGCCCTTCTCTATAAGCATGCTGAACGTCTGTTGTTAATTTGTTTATAAACAAATAGCATTGTATTTGGTCAAACACAATTTTTCCAACAGTTTGCTAAGAGCTGGCAGCAAGTTTATAGGTATACTGTTAGAACCAGTAAAGGCTGCTTTACCACTCTTGGGTAACGGAATTACCTTGGCTTCCCTCCAGACCTGAGGACAAAGACTTTCCTCTAGGCTCAGATTAAAAATATGACAGATAGGAGTGGCTATAGAGTCAGCTACCATCCTCAGTAGCTTTCCATCTAAGTTGTCAATGCTAGGAGGTTTGTCATTATTGATCGATAGCAATCATTTTTCCACCTCTACCACACTAACTTTACAAAATTCAAATGTGCAATGCTTTTCTTTAATTTTTTGTTTTTTTATGCATGAATACAATTGCTCACTGTTCGATGTTGGCATTTCCTGCCTAAATTTGCCCACTTCGCCAATGAAATAATCATTAAAATAATTGGCAACATCAAATGGTTTTGTGATGAATAAGCCATCTGATTCAATGAAAGATGGAGCTGAATTTGTCTTTCTGCCCATAATTTCATTTAAAGTACTCCAAAGTTTTTCCCCCACATTTTTTATATCATTAATCTTGGCTTCATAATAGAGTTTCTTCTTCTTTTTGTTGAGTCTAGTCACATAATTTCTCAATTTGCAGTAAGTAAGCCCGTCAGATGTGCAGCCAGACTTATTAGCCACTCCTTTTGCTCCATCTCTTTCAACCATACAGCTTTTCAATTCCTCATCAATCCATGGAGCCGTAACAGTTCTAACAGTCAGTTTCTTAACAGGTGCATGTTTATCAATAATTGGAAGAAGCAATTTCATAAATGCATCAAGTGCAGCGTCTGGATGCTCCTCATTAATCACATCAGACCAACAAATATTTTTAACATCATCCACATAAGAGTCACAGCAAAATCTTTTGTATGATCTCTTATACACTATTTTAGGCCCAGTTGTTGGAACTTTGGCTTTCCTGGATATAGCCACTATATTGTGATCACTGCATCCAATGGGTACGGATACAGCTTTAGAACAAAGTTCTACAGCATTAGTAAAAATGTGATCAATACATGGGGAGGATCTTGTTCCTGTAGTGTTTGTAAACACCCTGGTAGGCTGATTAATAACCTGAACCTGTCAGGTTTTGGCCAAGACTGTTCGGGTTTTGGTCACTAGATGTCCCCATTGCACCTTTTTTGTACCTTTTGTTTTTCTTGCTCTAATTATTGTTTGCACCTGTAGGTCATTCCCTTGTTAGTATTTAAACCCTGTGTGTTCCTCAGTTCCTTGCTCAGTGTTTGTAAGTTAGCACCCAGCCTCAGCCCAAGCCTTGTTCTTTACAGATATTTATTTTATTGGATTTTCCAGAGGTTCTCTGGTTTAGTTCTTGAGTATATTTTGAGTAGTCTTTTGAGGTTTGTTTTTTCCCTGCTGTTTTTTACCACTTTGTGGAGTTTCTTTTGTATTTTGGAGGATTTCCATTTTGTGCCTCTTGGCTTTATTTTTGGACATTGTGGATTTAGTTTCTTTGCCTGAAGATTTTGTTCTTTAATTAAACCACCATCTCTAGTACTGCTGTGTCTGCCTCATCTTCTGGGTTCTGACGATTATTAGAGACTGTTTCTCGCACCGGGTCCTGACAGAACCAGATTACAGGCACTGGCTACAGTAAGAAGCTTCCTCTTGAGCGGACAACTTGATGAAAACCAGTCAATATTCAGGTGCCCAAGAAAGTAGACCTCTCTGTTTATATCACATACAGTATCAAGCATTTCACACATATTATTTAGATAAAGACTGTTAGCACTTGGTAGCCTATAGCAACACCCCAAAAGAAAAGGCTTTAGATGTCCCAAGTGAACCTGCAACAAAAACACTTCAATAACACTTGACATAAGATCTCCTCTAAGCATTACAGGGATATGGCTCTGAATATATACAGCAACACCTCCCCCATAAGCATTTCTGTCTCTTCTATAGATGTTATATCCTTGTATTGCTACTGATGTATCATTACATTAATTATCTAAGTGAGTCTCAGAAATGGCTAATATATGAATGTTATCTGATGTCAGCAAGTTGTTGATTTCATGAACCTTATTTCTAAGGCAACGTATATTAATATGGGCTATTTTCAGCCCTTTCCTGGGTAGCTTATCGGATATAGACATAATACTGAAAAGACCAAACAAAGCAAGAGAACAAAATATACATTCAGCAGTCCATTAATCAATTGGTGTGTGTGTGTTGTGGGGTTGAAGCTTCGAATCCATAGGCTTGGCTCTCTCATCCCTTCCAGGCTTCTGGGAGGGAGGGAGGGTGTACAATGAGCCTGTCATAGCGGATGTAAGCAATGTCCCCACTCGCTCTGGCAGCTTTCATGGCTGGGATCAGTTATTTCCTATTTCCTAAGATATACGTTCTTCTCAAGTTCTTGGCTCTTTCCAGAACAGCTACCTTGTCCTTGAACCTCAGGAACTTGACCACTATCGGTCTGAGCCTATCAACTGGGCCGGGTTTTCCACTCCCGTGGGTGTGCTCCACCTCAATCTTCCTGTGGTCCATCTTCAATTTCTCAGGGATCATTTCCCTCACTTTGTCCTCAGACTCCGTCCAGGTCTCATGTGGAGATTCTGCAATTCCGTCCACAACCATGTTATTCTGCCTTGAACTGATGTCCTCTCTCAATGACTTACAGATTGCTGTCATCAACTCATCGAGCTGACCCTGGGAGAACTGCAAAATGTTCTTCAGGTCCTGGACCTCTCTGGTCAGGTCGTCCATTATTTTATTAGTAGAATCCACGAGTATTTGGACAAAACACTTGAAGCTATTTTCTTGTTGTTGTAACAACTGCTTGTAGGTCTCTTTTTGTTTGTTTAATAGATCCTTCACGTGTGATAGAGAGACACCACTGTCCTCAACGGTACTCCTGCTGGCTTTGGTCTTTGTCAGTACCCACCAAATTATTATTACTATTATTATTATTGCTATTATTATTATTATTATTACTATTATTATTATTACTACTATTATTATTATTACTATTATTCTGATACTAATTATGATGTATTATTGTCAAGCTTGTTATGTAATTCACTGACAGTCACTCAATCAGCCCATGTCAGCTAACATTTTTTAGATGGGTAATTTAGTCTTTATAATTACTTTAATACATTTCTGGTGATGATGTTGTATAGGCAGTTGAAGAAGCAGGAGTGTTGTGTGACATCATGAGGGCATCTCACAGGAGGAAGTACTTACGCATTGGAGGTCTGGACTTCCTGCCAGCCTTTGGACAGGTTCTGTTTAATCTCACTGAAGGGGCCAATACCCAGCTGCCTCTTGATGTCCATTGCATATTTCTCTTTGGCCAAGAGTACCTGCCGCAAAGTCTGTATTTCATCCTCCGTCTGAGCAGAAAAAAATGACAGAAAAGTTTACAACGTTCAGACTAAAAATAATAAATTGTGGATTTTCTATGACTTTTTCCATTGATTTGGGTGCAAATCAAAATCTGAACAAACTATTATGCTAAGAGACACATTCAACATAAATTAATATGACAATGTTTGACAACATGAAGAATGGGACAAAGGGGCAAAGTTGGACAGACAGAGAGAGAATAATACCTTTGCCAGCTCCATCTTTAAATCAAACTCATCCTCCTCTGATAGACCGTTAGTCGGACTTCCAATTCCTGATATTCCAATGGAAGTGTTCCTTGGTGAAACATTTTCCCCACTGTAACCTTTGAAAGGATAGATGTTATTGTCTACAATGTATACCCATATCAATGCTCGAACTGTGACTTCATAAATGTTCAATCAGTTGTTGACATCAATTACTGCTCTACTGGCAGTTCATCTTCATTTAGTCAACTAGTCTCAACTAAAGAGATGCTCTGCTTTTTTGACACCACACTCCAAAAAGCAAGTTCTGCAGGCTCTAGTTTTGTCTAATCTTGATTATTGTCCAGTCGTGTGGTCCAGTGCTGCAAAGAAAGACCTAGTTTAGCTGCAGCTGGCCCAGAACAGAGTGGCACATTTTGCTCTTGATTGTAATCAGAGGGCTGATATAAATAGTATGCATGCCAGTGTCTCTTGGCTAAGAGTTGAGGAGAGACTGACTGCATCACAATGTGTTGAAAATCCCAAATGGTTTGCATAGTCAATTTACACACAGCTCTGACACACACACTTACCCTACCAGACATGCCACCAGGGGTCTTTTCACAGTCCCGAAATCCAGAACAAATTCAAGAAAGCGTACCGTATTATATAGAGCCCTTATTGCATGGAACTTCCTTCCATCTCATATTGCTCAAATAAACAGCAAACCTGGTTTAAAAAAACAGATAAAGCAACACCTCGAGGCACAACGCCTCTCCCCTATTTGACCTAGATAGTTTGTTTGTATGCATTGATTATGTAGTTCTGTCCTTGTCTATTGATGTTCTGTATTATGTCATTCTGTATTATGTTTTTTGATTTGTGTACTTTTGCATTAGATAATGGGGACGCTAATAAAATACCAAAATACCAATACCAACTTACTGTTGAGAGTTAGAATAGTAAAATGCACAAGGTGCAATTTCGAAATTTGGTTGTGCATCAGCAGTCTTTCTCTTGTAATATCAGTCACTCAATTAGCCCATGTCAGCTCACATTTTTTTAGATGGGTAAGATAGTCTAGCGGTCAGCTATCTAAACTTGTAGTAATCACGGGTATTGACCGGTGGGCACCCATTGATTTTGTTAGTCACACTCAGTCAGATATCATATTAAACATGCAATGCAAACATTTCTCTAGACCCCATGGCAAAATTAGTAGAATTGCAGGACATTAGCTCTAGAACTGCTACTGTTTCTCTCCGCACCATGGGAAAATGAGTAGAATTGCATGACATTTGTTAAAAATGTGCCATATCTTCTCTCCGCCCCATAGCAATTGTTTAGAACTGCAGCAAACCTGTTTTAAAACAGCAACATTTTCTCTACAACCCATGGAAAAATGTGTAGAATTGAACTCTAAAACGTATAATTTTTTTAAATCTCCGCTGTCAAGAGACATTCGTTGTTCTCAATTTCGCCCAGTGCGCAGTCCATGGTGCTGAATTCCATGCCTACCTGTAGCACTAGCAATAGCATTACGTGTGGCTAATCACGCATAGCAGGAAAGGTTATCTAGGCAAGTATTCTTTATCTCACCGTGTGATACAGAGTAGGATGTCAGTCGGTCATTGAACAATTCAACAATCTAGCCATAGTAACTTACCTTGCCTATTCATGATCAGCAGAGGCATGAACAACTCCGTTTCACCCAGCACTTATTTTCCGTGTTCGTGCTATTGTTAGCTTTTGCTAAATGGTGTCCAATCACTACTGCTCAATAATAGATGTCTCAAATGCTTCTCTGTACTCACATTCAGTATCACGCTATGGTTTACATGCCAAAGCTATATACAGGAAATCAGGATCATAATGTAGTCTTATTGGAATATTAACGTTATGTTGCGTTGTTTATTCAACACCTAAGTGTTTTAAGAATTAATCCCGCACGTGAGTGTGTGAGATGAATGGGGCGTACCCCTGTCGAGTAAACAAATTCGATTTATTTTTATACAGATTGTCCATATTGTTCATCGATGTTATTTTATAAAGTATAGGCTATCCTAATTCATTCAGAACGAACTTTGCTGCTGCTGCGGGAAACACAAATAGCCACCTGTGTAGGCTGTGCTGGCTGTTTCAGCGTTGGTAAAATATCCATCAAGTGGTAAAATGAGTGAGCGCTGAAGAGGATTCCACAGCACGGGCTCTGTCTCCATCTACCTCATATTCTAGAGTAGGCCTACAGTATTTCATAGGCCTATTGAATGTAGAATATTATGTTTTCAGTCTACTGTAATAGCACGACACTTAATGATTAATGATACTTGAATATCGTAATTGCAGCATAGCATGAGAATTGAAATGATAAGCAAAACAAAGGTAAATGTTCAAGAACATTTATTTTACCAACAGCAAATCAGATCAATGACCCACTTTGTTTTCTTCCAGACACACAAGTATTACCATGCTACAACATAAAGGTCAAGATTTATACTACATATTTAAGTGTATGTACAAGAGCTGTCTCTTATACACATCTAGATGTGTATAAGAGACAGGTATTACCATGCTACAACATAAAGGTCAAGATTTATACTACATATTTAAGTGTATGTACAAGAGACCTTAACCATTAAACCATGCGTTGCAAAATTTAATGGCCACATCAAAACAACATACCATTTATAACTATAGCCGCTCATCATCAAAACCATGATAAAATAAGATACCTTAAATAAAATTGCATCAAATTACTATATCACTATCGTTACACTATATGTCCTCTGTATCAAGAAAATGTTATGTCACCATTTCCTGATCATTGATCCAGTAGTCTTTAGTTTTTTTTAACACATTGCATTTCAACTCATTTAACAATTAGCATTTTCCAGCATGTCAATGAAGAAGCGATAATAGGGAGGTATATCTATGGGATGTTTTCTCAGGACGGCACAGCAAACATTGTAAAAGGGTCACACAGGTCAAACAACCATGCCATCACAAGCAGAGGGCAGGCAAGAGGAGCTCAGAAACCCATCACTGTAAACCATTGAAACACGTAATTGGCATTAATGAAAGAAACAAACAATGAAGATAATGGCTGTTTATGGCAAGTTATGTATTAGTTACACTGGACGTATATTGCGCTCTATATATTTCTATTAAAAACATGAGTATATTCTGGTTATAGGATAAGAGCTGCCTGTAGTAGAGCTAGCCCACTCATGAAATGACTTAGAAAGTACCAATATCGACACTCAGAATTCAATGAAGGTAAACACAAATGAACAGCATTGGACAATTACAAAACTCTTTAGAATTCCCTTCAACACAACTATAAAAACACGATGATGATAATATTCTTCAAACGCTCACAATATTTTCCTACACATGATCTTTTTCGTCACATCTAAACATAGATGAATAGTGCTCGGAATAAAATGGACATCACACTCTAAATATGGATCAGGTCAAGGTCCTTGGCTTAGACAGTGTGGGGTACCACTTGGAACCACAAGAACAGAAAGCACTGGTAAAACGTATTAAATAACTGGATATCGAGAACATCCATTGAAATGTGCAGAGAAGAAGTGTTGCTCAGAGATGTCTGGGACGCACTCGTCCAAGCAATCCAACGGGACTGTGGGTGGCACAGTGGCAAGTAAAACTACACAAAATATTCACATGTGTAAACAAACCTATATGTATCATATTTATCTTCTGGTGTTAGTCAGTTCTTCAATGCAGGGAAGTTAGAGGCAAGATTACAAGCATTCAATTCAGGTTTCAGGGGCAGGACAAAACAATACTTCCTACACAAAACAAGAGACCAAAGTAAGCCAAGTCAGATAACGGAAAAGCCAAGATCCACCAAATGTTAAGAAAACAATGACGTCATCATCAACATTTCATGATATTGCCGTCGTAAATCCCCAAACCCCTTCTACATGCACAGGTCTCAGGGCAACATAACCACAATGCAATTGGAAGGGCACAAACACAGGTAAACAGGAGTCCAAATCGATGGGTTTAAAAGTGGATGAAGGAAAGGAGCTGTATGTTTATAACTGGCATCAGCTGATGGCAATTCCAAACTGAGCATTGTGTAGCTCAAACCTTGGATGTTTAATGATTACTCCAGCATGAAGCAAAGACAATGAACAGCAAAACACCTCACTATCCAGATCTCCCTGAGCCGAGCCTCTCTTATCAGTGAGCAAAAAACATCAAGTAAACTGTACCCCAAAGGAATCACACTCACAAATACAGTACTAGCCAACAGTTTGGACACGCCTACTCTTTCAAGGGTTTTTCTTTATTTTTACTATTTTCTACAGTGTAGAATAATAGTGAAGACATCAAAACTATGAAATAACACATATGGAATCATGTAGTAACCAGAAAAGTGTTAAACAAATCAAAATATGTTATATTTGAGATTCTTCAAAGTAGCCACCCTTTGCCTTGATGACAGCTTTGCATACTCTTGGCATTCTCTCAACCAGCTTCATGATTAATGCTTTTCCAACAGTCTTGAAGGAGTTCCCACATATGCCGAGCACTTGTTGGCTGCTTTTCCTTCACTCTGTGGTTCATCTCATCCCAGACCATCTCAACTGGGTTGAGGTCGGGTGATTGTGGAGGCCAGGTCATCTGATACAAGTCATCTGATGCAGGACTCCATCACTCTCCTTCTTGGTCAAATATCCCTTACACAGCCTGGAGGTGTGTTGGGTCATTGTCCTGTTGAAAAACAAATGATAGTCCCACTAAGCGCAAACCAAATGGGAAGGCATATCGCTGCAGAATGCTGTGGTAGCCATGCTGGTTAAGTATGTCTTGAATTCTAAATAAATCACAGTGTCACCAGAAAAGCACCCCCACACCATCACACCTCCTTCTCCATGCTTCACGGTGGGAACCACACATGCAGAGATCATCCGTTCACCTAACCCGCATCTCAAAAAGACACAGTGGTTGGAACAAAAAATCTCAAATTTGGACGTATCAGACCAAAGGACAGATTTCCACCGGTCTAATGTCCATTGCTCATGTTTCTTGGCCCAAGCAAGTCTCTTCTTATTATTATTGGTGTCCTTTAGTAGTGGTTTCTTTGCAGCAATTCGACCATGAAAGCCTGATTCACACAGTCTCCTCTCAACAGTTGATGTTAAGATGTGTCTGTTACTTGAACTCTGCGAAGCATTTATTTGGGCTGCAATCTGAGGTGTAGTTATTCTAATGAACATGTCCTCTGCAGCAGAGGGAACTCTGGGTCTTCCTTTCCTGTGACGGTTGAGAGAATGCCAAGAGTGTGCAAAGCTGTCATCAAGGCATAGGGTGGGCATAAAATAGATTTGGATTTGTTTAACACTTTTTTGGTTACTACATGATTCCATATGTGTTATTTCAGTTTTAATGTCTTCACTATTATTCTACAATGTAGAGAATAGTCAAAATAAAGAAAAACCCTTGAATAAGTAGGTGTGTCCAAACTTTTGACTGGTACTGTACGTATTGCACATACCTATGCACCAACAGAATTCTGAAAACACAACAAATGTCACATTCAACAAAATAAAACAAATGAAAACAATGATTTTTTTTCTCAGTGCATGCTACACCATCACACTGAATATGGAAAGGGGACTGTGGGGATGGAGGATTGTGAGGTCAAAGGCCAAAGAATACAAAAGAACAAAAGGGAAGGAAGCATACAATTTCTTTCTCTTTCTTCCTACATAGAGGCGGGAGTGGACCACTCTGGAGAGGGTGGAAATGGGGGGGGGTCTTCAAGAGTTTTGTATGTAGGCCAAGCTCGCTCCTCCAGCTCCTCTCCAGGACATGGCGCTCTTAGTGAAGTTAAAACAGATTGCCCTAATCATCCTTTTAAGGTGGAGCAGGGTAGCAGGCAGGGCCACAGGCCAGGATAGGGATGGGGTTTAGTTGAAGCCCATGTCGGTCTGGTAGGAGGAATGGTGACCATCTGACGTCAGCTGGGTGGTCTCTGTCGCTGATGGCTGCACCAAGATGGCTTCACCGCCACCCTCTGTCAGAGAGAGAGCGTTACACAAGCACACATACGGTAAGATATAAAAGGTCAGTGATAGTAAATTACAATGCAATTGAGACAAGTCAAGTGTTAGTGATAGGGTTGCAAACTTCTGGTAAAGTTATGTGATTTGTGTTCATGCAGAAACATGTTTCTTACACAATAAGCAGTCGATCTCACCTCTCTCGTCAGACTGCATCTGGGCCTCCAGGTCCTCAGGGGACACATAGAAGTCGGGCTCCTGGCCCTCTGGGGGCCGTGGTTTACACTTCCCACAGCAGCAGTTACAGCAACAACACAGACAACAGCAGAAGTAGCAGCCAGTGGCTAGGCCACAGAACACAAACAACGCCTGCAGAGGGAAAACAAGGTGGTGTGTGTGAGAGAGACAGAGATATCAAGAAGAAAAAACAATAACAATAGCCAACAGGGTTAGAGAGGCTTTCTTTTTATAGGGTTTGTGTTATAAAATATAGTGTTATATTTGACCCTAAGTCCACTCTACATGTCAACCCTTCACGTCCCCACCTCCCCATGGCCCCTCACAGTCTCACCTTAGCCCACCAGCTGGACAGAACAAAGTAGGTGTTCACATTCTCCTCGCCAAACTGCTCAGCCACGTACAGTCCCAGGGAGCCGTACTTGTCATAGATGTTCCGCTTGGTGGGGTCGTTCAGAATGGCATGGGCATTGTTGATCTCCTTAAACTTGTCAGAAGCTTCTGGGTTATCTGGGTTCTTATCAGGGTGGAATTTCAACGCAAGTTTTCTAAGAACACAAAATAGTGAGAATTAAAACCTACCAATAAAGACAACATACAGTGCATTTGGAAAGTATTCAGACACTTGACTTTTCCCAAATTTTGCTATGTCAAAGCCCTATTCTAAAATGTATTAAATAAAACTCATCAATCTACACACAATACCCCATAATGAGAAAGCAAAAACGTGTTTTTATAAATTTTTGCAAAACAAAAACATTTACATAAGTATTCAGACCCTTTGTTATGAGACTCGAAATTGAGCACAAGTGCATCCTGTTTCCATTGATCATCGTTTCTACAACTTGATTGGAGTCCACCTGTGGTAAATTCAATTGATTGGACATGATTTGGAAAGGCACACACCTGTCTATATAAGGTCCCACAGTTGACAGTGCATCACAGAGCAAAAACCAAGCCATGAGGTTGAAAGAATTGTCCATAGAACTCTGAGACAGGATTGTGTCGAGGCACAGATCTAGGGAAGGGTACCAAAAAATGTATGCAACATTGAAGATCCCCAAGAACACAGCTCCTCCATCATTCTTAAATGGAAGAAGCTTGGAACCACCAAGACTCGTCCTAGAGCAGACCACCCGGCCAAACTGAGCAATCGGGGGAAAAGGTCTTGGTCAGGGAGGTGACCAAGAACCCGATGGTCACTCTGACAGAGCTCCAAAGTTCCTCTGTGTAAATGGGAGAACCTTCCAGAAGGGGAACCATCTCTGCAGCACTCCACCAATCAGGCCTTTCTGGTAGAGTGGCCAGACGGAAGCCACTCCTCAGTAAAAGGCACAACAGCCCGCTTAGACTTTGCCAAGAGGCACCTAAAGGACTCTGACCATGAGAAACATGATTCAAAGTACAGAGAGATCCTTGATGAAAACCTGCTCCAGAGCGCTCAGGACCTTAGACTGGGGTGAAGGTTCACCTTCCAACAGGACAACGACCCTAAACACACAGCCAAGACAACGCAGGAGTGGCTTCAAGACAAGTCTCTGAATGTCCTTGAGTGGCCCAGCCAGAGCCCAGACTTGAACCCGTTCGAACATCTCTGGAGAGACCTGAAAATAGCTGTGCAGCGATGCTCCCCATCCAACCTGATAGAGCTTGAGAGGATCTGCAGAGAAGAATGGTAGAAACTCCCCAAATACAGGTGTGCCAACCTTGTAGCGTCATACCCAAGAAGACTCAAGGCTGTAATCGCCGCCAAAGGTGCTTCAACAATGTACAGAGTAATGGGTCTGAATACTTATGTAAATTTGATTTTTCAGTTTTTAATTTTTTATACATTTGCATACATTTCTAAAAACCTGCTTTTGCTCTGTCATTATGCGGTACTGGGTGTAGATTGATGAGGGGGGAGGGGAGGGGGGGGGTTAATCAATATTAGAATAAGGCTGTAAGAACATTTGGAAAAAGTCAAGGGATCTGAATAATTTCCGAATGCACTGTGAATTTGTCTTTTTTTGTTACTTATGAGTATTAGTATGACTACTACAGTAAGTGTCTGTGCCTCTCTGACTGACCTGTAGGATTTCTTGATATCATCGGGAGTGGCTAGCTTGTCAATGCCAAGCACAATGTAGAGTGATTCACCAGAGGTGGAGAGTGAGCGCTGCCTCGCCTGTTCATGAGCTGCCATGATGCCTCACGTCCTTCACAATCTGAACACAGAGAAAAGGAAGCAATGCACCTGTTTATTTATAAATGAGTCATGGCTATTCTATTATTCAGCCTATAGCACCCTGTGTGTTGACTAAAGCAGTGTTATTTTTCATTCTCACAAATACAGTGCATGTGCAATTCTGCTCCAAATTCACTAAATACTCCCACACTCCAGGAATCTATTGGACACCTTATCCCTACCGCCACTCCAAATTGGTGCACTGTCAGCAGGGTTTCCCTGACTCCAGTAGGCCTACCATGTAAAAGGAGAGCAGAGTAAATAATCTGCCTGTAACCCTAGATGCCCTCTCCCTCCAACAACAGATGAGACAATTTAGTCACATACTGTTAAATTATCTTGGGTTTGTATTTAGAATAGGTCTACAAATGCCAGATTCCTGTAGCTATTACTAAGTCAATAACAAATTCACTTGTTGTCATTTTCAGTCAATCTGTTGTCAAATTTGGGGCTGAGGTCTCACGCAAATCACTATCTTTAATTGCAATGTGTGCTCTAGGGGTCTTTTTTCAAACTAGCTACTCTGTCAGTGTCAATTGTTGCAATAGGAAATCAGTAAGAAGTTAACAAATCACCTTGCGCAGTCGGAAGCTACAGCATGATGTTTCAAACACGAAGATACTAATAGCTTCAGACAGCACAAGGGCATATACAGTAGTATCCAGAGAACCTCAAGGGCCTATAGCATTAAGAAACCATCACTGCAGAAGGCCCTTGAGGTTAAGGCCAAAATGCTTCATCTTGAGCATTTTCCATCATAGGCCTATCCCTGAATAAAAAACGAAGACAGTTCAAATAATGTACTCAATCGGATGCTCAATTTAAAGTAATATCGGAAATGTTGAGACTTAATGTAGGTGGTCCTGGGGAGTGAGAATCATTATTTACATCCAAGGAAGCAGCCGGCCACATACACTAGATTCTTTGAGGAAGCAGCCGGCCACATACACTAGATTCATTGAGGAAGCAGCCGCCACATAGACTAGGTTTATTGAGGAAGCAGCCGCCACATAGACTAGGTTTATTGAGGAAGCAGCCGGCCACATAGACTAGGTTTATTGAGGAAGCAGCCGGCCACATAGACTAGATTTATTGAGGAAGCAGCCGGCAACATAGACTAGATTTATTGAGGAAGCAGCCGGCAACATAGACTAGATTTGTTGAGGAAGCAGCCAGCCACATAGACTCGATTTATTGAGGAAGCAGCCGGCAACATAAACTAGATTTATTGAGATGGCGGACTAGTCGTAAAATAATCTTCAACGCCCAACCGAAATAAACTACTGTATCTTCAACCTCCAGCCGAACTAGCTGGTACCATTCATAAACCATGTCACAAAGACTGATCAAATGACTCATTTTCACACAAATCGACGTTTGCAAAATGTAAAAACCCGTACGCTTTGACGCTGGTTAAATGAATTGAATACATGACCATCATTCATGGAATGTCCGTTTGCCATAAGGACAAAGAAAGAATATAATACATATTCAGGATTATTTTGAATCTGTAAATGCGATGCTTGGTGCAGTTAATCTCTGTAGCTGCATCACCAGCAGGACTGCGCAGCATCCATGTTGGTTTGCTTGCTGGCCTTCTCTAGATGTAAGACAGAACTCGCTCAAATCAGCAGTAATTTTCAAGGGCAAAGAGAAAATGGGTACAAAAAAAATAAACAATCCACATCCATGAGAATGCTTACCTCTTGTAGTTGGTTTTGATGAACTGTATAGGGAAATGATCCAGAGCGATATAATAACGGTTTGTGATTATGGTCGCATCCCAGAGAACCGCGCGCACCCACCAAACCCAACCATGGACAGCTGCAGTATATTGTCCCCGCCCCCCGCCCCCCGACCAAACCTCCAATCGACGTGCGCACACTCATTGATGGGGACTGAAGTGTATTTTTTATTTTTATTTATTTAACCTTTATTTAACTAGGCAAGTCAGTTAAGAACAAATTATTATTCACAATGACGGCCTAGGAACAGTGGGTTAACTGCCTTGTTCAGGGGCAGAACGACATATTTGGGTGCCCATCGTCCTGGTCAGTAATAGGAAATAAACATAACTAACTACAACGTGATAAAGTATTTTGATCTTGAAGTCATTTTGAAGAAAAACTCAAATATAAACGGAACATGTAAAGTGTTGGTCCCATGTTTCATGAGCTGATATAAAATATACCAGAAATGTTCCATAAACACAAAAAACGTATTTCTCTACATTTCTGCACAAATTTGTTTACATTCCCTGTTCGTGAGCATTTCTCATTTGCCAAGATAATCCATCCACCAGTCAGGTGTGGCATATCAAGAATCTGATTAAACAGCATGATCATTACATAGGTGCACCTTGTACTGGGGACAATAAAAGGCATTTCTAAAATGTGCAGTTTTGTCACACAACACAATGCAACAGATTTCTTAAGTTTTGAGGGAGCGGGCAATTGGCATGCAGACCGCAGGAATGTCCACCAGAGCTGTTGCTAGAGAATTTAATGTTAATTTCTCGACCATAAATCGGCTCCAAAATCATTTTAAAGAATTTGGCAGGATGTCCAACCGGCCTCACAACTGCAGACCACGTGTAACCAAGACAGCCCAGGACCTCCACCTCCGGCTTCTTCACCTGAGATCAGCCACCCGGACAGCTGATGAAAGTGTGGGTTTGCACAACCGAAGAATTTCTGCACAAACTGTCAGAAACCGTCTCAGGGAAGCTCATCTGTGTGCTCGTCGTTCTCACCAGTGTCTTGACCTGACTGCATTTCGGCGTCGTAACCGGCTTCAGTGTGCAAATGCTCACCTTCGATGGCCACTGGCACACTGGAGAACTGTGCTCTTCACGGATTAATCCCGGTTTCAACTGTACAGACAGTGTGTATGGCGTCGTGTGGGTGAGAGATTTGCTGATTTCAACGTTGTGAACAAAGCTCCCCATGGTGGCGATGGGGTTATGGTATGTGCAGGAATAAGCTACGGACAATGAACTCAATTGCATTTGATCAATGGCCATTTGAATGCACAGAGATACTGTGATGAGATCCTGAGGCGCATTGTCGTGCCATTCATCCACCACCATCACCTTATGTTTCAGCATGATAATGCACTGCCCCATGTCGCAAGGATCTGTACACAATTTCTGGAAGATGAAAATGTCCCAGTTCTTCCATGGTCTGCATACTCACCAGACATGTCACCCATTGAGCATGTTGGGATGCTCTGGACCGACATGTACGACAGTGTGTTCCAGTGGCGACCTGTTATTCAGGGCAGGTGGGGACCGCATTTTTTGCCTGTTTTGGATATTATTTTGGCATTAGTACGTGTCAAATATCAGTTTGCAAACAATGTAAAAAAAATAAATATCATTGAGTTAATAAAGCCACATACAAACATGGTCTCTTTTTTGTTTCTTGAGTAAGGTAGCTCCAAAATGCAGGTGTTTCAGCCTAGCTCAGTGCTTTCTGTGGTGGTGGGGCAAGCCAGCAGAAAATACGGAGCATTGCACCGTGATTGGCTCAGTGTTCTGTCACTCATGGGGACACTACATCACCACCAAGTCTAAGGGTAGAGCTAGAAAATTCTAGCCCCTTGGGTACTGCCATAGAGTTACATTAGAAGTGCCCATCCAAGAAGGCTCAAGGTCATTGGCCACAGATAAAATGATGTCAAATCACATTATATGTACAGTAGCTTTGATTGGACTGATCATGTCAACATCATACTTTCAAAATCTTAGCTAGCAGTCATCATCATGAATCAAGTCAACAATCTACTGTCAAATCCTCTTTAATCCTTGTCATATGAAGATAAATAAGGAAGAGAAATTATAGATAAAATGTATCGGTGCTCATTGGCCATTGGCCATTGGACATAAACATTACACAACAAGTTGGAAGAAATCAGTGACAGTGGCTAACTGCAAGCATTGCAAAACAATCACTAGCCTGCTATTCAGTGGAGTGGCTGTGTGGTTCCAAATCTGTGATTAAGGGGCTCTTTTCCAAGTTTAAAATGATAAACATTCAACATTGGCCATGCTGTCAATCAAGCACAATTTGTGCCGCGCTCAAAACAACTGTTAACTCGGAACTGCGATAACTAGACTTCAGTGAGCTCAAGACAACTGGGAAGTCGGGAATAAACAAGCTCCGACTGGGAAAATACTTTTTGAACGGTCATCCAACTCGGAATTGTAAATCCGGCCTCTTTCTAGAGCTACAACCTGAAGATCAATGACGTCATCATGATTCAACCTTATTTTTTTCAGAGTTCCCAGGTGTTTTGAAAGCATCATAAATCCAGAGAATGCCAGACTTTGATGACAAAATTTGCCCACGAAGGACCGCCACGCAACCTTCCTGTTCAAGTGAGCACAGCACAACACGGTGAGTCTAAAGATGTATTGTATGCTGCATAAATTATGTAATATGCCAGGGAGATATGTATACTGTAGCTAAGAAAGTAATACTAAGTGTATGTTGTGTAGTAAGATGTTAGTAGCCCATGTGTCTCACCCTAATAATTTGGTCTATTTACCCCTCTTAATTTTGAATACTGTTCTGACTTGGTGGTGCAATCATTGAATATTGTAAGAGCTTTCATTGTCTGCTTATATGCCCCCTTAATTTATCCTACGGTTCTGACTTGGTGTACAAGGAGAACACTGTAAGAACGGCACATGTTCTGAATTCTGTCGCTGTACATTTCAAAAGTGCTGAACAAGTAGTTATATACCTCCTTCCTAGCTCGCTCGTCATTAGAAACCACATTTGTTTAAGCAAGTCAGCCATATAAGCAATGTTTTTTTTAAAGGCAGTAAATGAGGCTGAATTAACTGTTTCGCTGCCAGACAAGGCTCTGCTGATAGCCAGGTGTAGCAGTGGTAAGATGTTGGGACTGCTGTTGGGACAGCTTTATGTAGGCCCTAACAGTTTTTGGGCACCGTTTGTCACTGTTATAGTGCAATTCATGTATTGTTTAGTGTTGTGTCGTGTAGTGGCTTTGTTGGCATGCATGACACTTAAAAAAAAAAAATTCCCACCAAGATTTACATGCTAAAATCGCCACTGGTGTGTTCCAGTTCCCGCAAATGTCCAGCAATTTTGCACAGCCATTGAAGAGGAGTGTGACAACATTCCACAAGCCACAATCAACAGCCTAATTAACTCTAAGTGAATGATATGTGTTGCGCTGCATGAGCCAAATGGTGGTCACACCAGATACTGACTGGTTTTCTGATCCACGCCCCCACAGGTGTCTGTAACCAACAGATTCATATCTGTATTCCCAGTCATGTGAAATCCATAGATTAGGGCCTAATGAATTTATTTCAATTGACTGATTTCCTTATATGACCTGTAACTCATTAAAATCTTTAAAATTGTTGCATGTTGTATTTAAATTTTTGTTAAGTGTAGTAAGTAATACAGCCTATGTGATTCTCAACCAGAGACCTCCTCAGAGAGTTTTCCTCCAGAGGGTCACTGTAAAAGGAGGGATAAAACGATCAAATTGAAAATAACATCAGCAAAGACAACATAAATGTTTAACACCGGCATTAAAATGTGTAATTTTATATTTTGACCGTCGACAATGAATATTGAGCAGTGAGCACATATTTTACATTCAAAAGTGTGATCTATGTCCCTTACAGCAAGTCTCTAATAACTTTACACACCCACCAATTATTAACTTCACCATGTTCTTTTTAAATATGAAATTTTGAAAACGTATCACATTTCATTAGGCACAATAAATCTAGACTGATGGAGAAAAAAAATCCCATTCCAAAACCATTTACACTTTTGTAATTTCAGTTTCACTTTGCATTTTCAAAAAGGCATGTTAATTTCTACATTACTCAAAGAGGGGTAAATCCTAAAACCCAATACATTACTTTATGTAATTTTCACTTTGCCTTAATCCACAGAATAGACTTTCGAGTTACACTTAAATGATAATGCCAGAGAAGCTGGTGTTTGGAAGATATGTTGTCAGGGGTCTTAAATGTCCACTGTTGAAAACTAAATGTTAGTCTAAAAGAAATGTGAGATAATGTCTAGATGTTTTGTTTATAGTGGAGATCCAGTTTATAAATTGCTTGGCTGGGCTGATGAGACAATGGATTGCGCAGTCAGATGGAACAGAGTAAATAGGCATTTTAATGTAATAGATTTAGCCGGTGGCAACTTGTGGAATAGACGTTGCTGTAATGCGGTTTTAACCAATCAGCATTCAGGTATAAACGAGTATAAACCCTTTTATACAACTGGTGGGTCTAATCTTGAATGAACAAGATTTGTATAAACAGTGCTGTCTGTCTCTCCGACATTTGCAACATTGTTTCAATATTCAAATTCGATCTCCTGCTGTCCCAAAGTAATGAACTTGTCGTGAGTCGGGACGAGATAGACAGGCAGGCAGCGTTTCTCAGCCAGTCGAAATCATGATTCAGCTGGCATCATTTTTATGGATATATACAAAACAATGTCAATTGAAAAAGTCAAAACGAAACGCACTTTCCAGCTTCCGTTTGAAGTGATTGTGTTACTGTAGCTGTGTTATATTGCCTAGCTCCTCTGAACAACAGTGTCCTGACGAGTGAGCACATGTTCTATGCCAAGAGAAATCGCGCTTCGTCAGCTTATTGTTATGGATGTGTCCAAATAAATGTAAAACAGCTTAAACAAATGCAAATGCAGTTACTTTGCTGTTATTCTGGCTGCACTTTTTGACGTGACTGTAAGTTAGCCGTAGTTGGCTAGTTAGCAAGCAAGGGATGGGCATCTCTAGCAACCATAGATTTGTGCAGGGACTATATCTTGTGGAAGGATGAAAAAAGTGATAATGCCCTCGAAGGCGGTGTTTGGGGATATAATGGCACGTTTTTCCAACGGGTGGGTCTAATCCTGAATTAACAACATCCGTGCCAATATATCCTCCAAACACCGTCTTCGAGGGCATTATCACTTAAATATTCAATGAGGTGAAACTTTTAGAACCTTGCAGCCCAATTCTACAAGACGGAACATCTGTTCTACAAAATGCATTTCTATCTGACCATTTTGTAACGTTGAATCCTTCTGAACAGACCCCACCATTGCTACTGTTCCTGGTAACCCACTGAGGTATAAAGTAACCATGCCATCATTCCACTGACCAATCGTAGTTCTTGTTCCCACAAATCAGGTTTGGCTCTCGCGAGAGAGCGTGAAGCAACTACACGGCTGTTGCCGAAGTCGAAAGATTGTTACAGGTAGGTAGCTGTATGTCATTTTACAATAAAGCTGTCTATTATATTTCATATAGATAATGATTGTTATTATTTATTGTATTGTACTTTTCGTTCATGTGTCAAATTGAGCTTTCGGATGTTAAAATTACACGTTGGTGGGTGATGCACCAACAAGCAGCTTGCTAGCTTAACGTTAGCAAACAACACAACAAGTAATTTCAGGTAGGTGTTTTGCTGGCGTATTTACATACACAATCGCTGCTTTCAATTATATTGGTTTGCACAAAACCGCCGTGGGAAGTCAGAAGCTAAGTTGAAATGGAATTGTATTTAACGTTACTGTGCTGTGAGTGGAGGGTTGGCCATTATGACGGGGGAATTTGAGACAACATATCTAAAGGATTGTATTGTTAATGCCAGGCACCACAGGCTAAAATGAAATTTTTGCATCTATCTATTTTTTGGGTATTTTTGTCCATTAATGAGTATTTTCCAAAAGTAAGCAATTTTTAAATAATTTCATAAATATATTTTCTTTAGTTTGTCATATTAGCTAATTAAAATATATTTTAACCACTTTTTAAAATGGTCATCAATAATTTCCAAGCTTACTAGCTACATTGAATTACACAATTTCAATGTCCATTTCGTAGAGTTACAAACTGGACTACATTTAATAACTCACTTTGAAGAGATGGTGATTGGGTCTAAACAGGCCTTTGGCGTTTGGTCGTCTTAATTCAGTTTACTTGTCTTTAACTGCCTGTTCTCGGAAGTCAGACTCTTCCCACACCCCAACACATTTTTCTTAGCTTCAGAAACATCTGCATTCACCAACATTTGTGTGGTTATCTTTAGCTATATTCTCCAGACTTGCCCAGGGGGAATTGTTGATATGCTGTACATTATCTATTGTAGATAACATTTTATTTGCCAATAATGCATTTTACATACATGTCTTCAGTATTTTACAGATAGAAAGATGAAAAAAGTATTTATCCACAATCTGTAATGGACAAGTCTGGTCCTAGAGTGTTTTTTCACAAAATGAAACAAAAATATTTAGGCTAACTTCATCCAGTGTCTAGAATTATTATTTTTTGTCTGGTATGCAAACATGCACAGATTTAATGAGACATCACCTCATTTGCATATTTTTGTATATAAAATATTTCAGAAATCGTAATACAAATTTTTATTTAATTTGTCTACATTCAACTGGTAAAAGTTGATTGTGATATGATTAAGAGAAAATGGTGTGGTGCCTAGCCTTAAACGGACTTACCAAAGGTGGGTCTGTTGTAGATCCGCTTACCTTCTGTCAATGTAAAAGTCCCCCATAAATTATTACTTTTTTTTTGTCCACGTATGGCGTACGTACATGACTTTTATTTTGACATGAGGTAAGAAGAGAAATTGAGTCTACAACAGACCCACGTTTGCAAAGTCTGTTTAATTGACTACAGCTCAGCTTTCAACACCATAGTACCCTCAAAGCTCCTCACTAAGCTAAGAACCCTGGGACTAAACACCACCTTCTGCAACTGGATCCTGGACATCCTGATGGGCTTCCCCCAGGTGGTGAGGGTAGGTAACAACACATTTGTCACGCTGATCCTCAACATGGGGGGGCCCCTCCTGTACTCCCTGTTGACCCTTGACTGCATGGCCAGGCACGACTCCAACACCACCATTAAGTTTGCTGATGACACAAGTGGTAGGCCTGATCACTCACAACGATGAGTCCGCCTAAAGGGAGACCTGGCTGTGTGGTGCCAGAACAACAATCTCTCCCTCAATGTGATTTAAGACAAAGGAGATGATTGTGGACTACAGGAAAAGGAGGACCAAGCACACCCCCATTCTCATTGACGGGGCTGTAGTGGAGCAGGTTGAGCGTTTCAAGTTCCTTGGTGTCCACATCAAAAACAAACTATCATGGTCCAAACTAGGGTTGGAAACTTTCCGGGAAATTTCCATGTGAAGTTAAGCCTGGGAATTTTGCTTAAATTCATCAAAAAGGTTGGCTTATAACAACTTTTTTTGTGGGATACACATGGCAATTCTAGGTCTTGTGGCATATTTTGGTTAAACTATCCCCAATTCAATGGAATTGCAACCATCTGCATGCACAGTGCATTCCATCACATGTACAGCTGATTCTCAAGAGCTTCCACACTAATGAGATGCTATTGAGTCCACACCACCACACTGTCTGAGCCAAGGACTACATGCTTTCTGGTATGTTGTGATTACAATACTGGGTGGGGTGAATATATTTTATGACATAATTTTTTTTGTAAACTAGTAAATAGTAGCCTACAGCAATGTGTGTTTAAATATTTTCTAACTTGTTAACAATTTCTGCTGGTTAGTTTTTGCTACCATGTGGGTTTTAGCTTGCTTGAGCCTGCTAACTGAGTGTAAATTCACCTGTTTCCACACATTTCATTTTAAAACATTTATCTTACAAAGGGGTTGTTTAATGTAACTCCTTCATTATTTATTTGTACATGGAATTGTATTTCAAATGTTTTACAAATTCTTTTTTCTCCTAATGTTTACAGGAAAATGCCACGGGCACTATCTGATGTGTGGAGACATTTCACTGCAGCTAATGTAGAAGGAAAAGCTGTGTACATTTGCAAATACTGTGTCCAAATCATATGTGAAGAATACAACAAAGATGCAGAATCATCTGGGCAAGTGCATAAAGTTCCCTCAATGCTCACAACAAGCAACCTCTGACAAAAGTCCCTCTTCTATTAGAGGTGAAAATGATGAATCCGACACCTTATCGATAGCAACAGCTCATGGTCCTCCTGGAATCAGATGTTTCTTTTGACTCAATGGAGGAACGTAGTCAGAAATGCTGTTGAATGTCTGGCTTGAGCTGTGTATGCAACTGGTTCACCTCTGCTCACAGGCAGTGTGTATTGGAAGAGATTTCTGAATGTTCTTCGCCCAGCATACACCGCTCCAACCGGACATGCTTTATCTACTCATTTGCTGAATGCAGAGTTCAGAGTTCAAGTGAAGGTCAAGCAAATCATAGAGATAGCAGACTATTGCAATCATCTCTGATGGGTGGTCGAATATTCGCGGGCAAGGAATAATTAAAGACATCATCTCCACCCCTCAACCAGTATTACACAAGGGACAACAGACACTGGTCTCTACATTGCAGATGGCTTGACTGCAGTCATCAATGACCTTGGACCACAGAAGGTATTTGCACTGGTGACAGACAATGCTGTGAACATGAAGGCTGCTTGGTCTAAAGTGGAGGAGTCCTACCCTCACAGCACACCCATTGACTGTGCTGCTCATGCATTGAATCTGCTCCTCAAGGACATCATGGCACTGAAAACAATGGATACACTCTACAAGAGAGCCAAGGAAATGGTTAGGTATGTGAAGGGTCAAGTTATAGCAGCAATCTACCTCACCAAGTAAAGTGAGAAGAGTAAGAGCACCACATTGAAGCTGCCCAGCAACACCCATTTGGGTGGTGTTATGTTTGACAGTCTCCTGGAGGGGAAGGATTCTCCAAGAAATGGCCATATCCCAGTCTGCTGATATGGACAAGCCCCATCAGGAGGATCCTCCTCGATGTATTTTGGAGGAGAGTGGTAAGCAGCCTGAAACTCCTGAAACCTAAAGCAGTAGCCATTGCACGGATTGAGGGAGACAATTCCATCCTGTCTAATGTTCAGACTGCTTGCAGATGTAAGAGAAGATATCTGTACTGTCCTGCCCACTTCACTGTTCCAAGCAGTAGAAACTGCAGTTCTGAAATGCATCAAAAAGCGTGAAGACTTCTGCCTGAAGCCCATACACGCCACAGTGTACATGTTGGACCCCAAGTATGCTGGCAAGAGCATCCTGTCCGGTGCAGAGATCAACAAGGCCTATGGTGTCATCACTACCGTGTCTCGCCACCTTGGCCTGGATGAGGGCAAGGTTCTTGGCAGTCTGGCGAAGTATACTTCCAAGCAAGGGTTTGGGCTGGAGATGCCATATGGCAGTTGTGCCAACATATCTCATCAGCCACCTGGTGGAAGGGACTTTGTGGGTCTGAGGCTCTTTCCTCTGTTGACTCCATCATCCTCCAAATCCCACTAACATCAGCCGCCTCAGAGCACAACTGGTCCTTGTTTGGGAACACACACACCAAAGCATGCAACCGGCTGACCAATACAAGGGTTGAGAAATTTGTGGCCATCCGGGCAAATCTGAGGCTTTTTGAGCCTGACAACGAGCCATCCTCAACAAGGTTGGAAAGTGACCGTGAAGATGAGGCCCTAGAGTCTGATGTTCAAGAGGTGGACATTGAGGACGTCCAGGGAGGAGACATGGAAGCCTGAGAGGAAGACAACCAAAGCTTTAGTTTCTAGACTATCATTTTACAGATGTATGTCCTTTTTGGGAGATGCGATGAACATTCAATATTCCCTTTTGTTGATCAGTGAAATCATCCCATGTGAAGAGTCAACTCATTTAATTAAAGTTCAATTTGTAACAACAATCTATTGGGATTTAATCATTTGCAATTATTCCTACTTATAAGGTTAAAGATTTGTTTCTGTCTCCATATGATATGGTAAATTTATCCAATGCAAAAAAATCTAAATTTTAAATGGTATTTAATATGAATTTTCATATATTCCCACAAAGTTTCCACCTCTGAATATTCCCCAAAATTTGCAACCCTAGTCCAATCACACCAAGACGGTTGTAAAGCGGGCACGACAAAGCCTATTTCCCCCTCAGGAGACTGAAAAGATTGGGCATGGATCCTCAAGGTTCTACAGCTGCACCATCGAGAGCATCTTGACTGGTTGCATCACTACCTGGTTATGGTAACTGCTCGGCTGCAAGGCACTACAGAGGGTAGTGCGTATGGCCCAGTACACCACTGGGGCCAAGCTTCCTGCCATCCAGGACCTCTATACCCCTCTTTTACGCTGCTGTTACTCTCTGGTTATCTTTGCATAGTCACGTTAACTCTACCTACATGTACATATTACCTTGACTAATCTGTGCCCCCACACATCGACTCTGTACCCGTACCCTCTGTGTATAGCCCTGCTACGGTTATTTTACTGCTGGTCTTTAACTATGTTACTTATATTTTTTACTTCACTTATTTTTCTTAACTGCATTTCACTGTAAGGTCTACACCTTTTTATATTCGGTGCATGTGACAAAGTTTGCTTTAATTACGATCCTTTTAGATATTGTCTCATGCCCCACGTCATAATGACCAAACATCCTGCCCACCGGCACAGTAATTTGAAATTGAATTGTATTTCACTTCAGTCTTTCTATACTGTTTTAGCAATACAATTTAAAGCAATGCTAGCTAGCTAACGTTGTTTTGGTTTTTCAAACACTACTTCAGTCACTCTTGACATAAACG
The DNA here is from genome assembly GCF_002910315.2 of Salvelinus sp. IW2-2015. NCBI lineage: Eukaryota > Metazoa > Chordata > Actinopteri > Salmoniformes > Salmonidae > Salvelinus > Salvelinus sp. IW2-2015. The sequence goes on along the minus strand of NC_036857.1, from coordinate 22,025,897 downwards.
GCAGGTCAGTGCAATAACTAGATACCTGCTACAACACATTTATTTATTTTCATATTCAAATTTTGCAGGATCCAATGATGAGTTACATGGAAAAGCCTGAAGATATTACGAAAGACGAATGGATGGACAAACTGAACAATGTACAAATACAGAGGGCTGACATGAACCGGCTTATTATGAATTACCTGGTGACAGGTATACCATCATTCACACTTTGTCATTTGCTGCTAAAACAACCTCCAATCTGAGCTGCGCTCAATCCCAGTTTACTGTTCTGCTCCAAACGTCTTTGGCTTTTCAGCTCGTTTCTACTTGCAGAATCACTCACCTTTTTCCTTGATCTATCCTATATCCGGTTGATTGTTCTTGTGATTTTGATGGTCTCACTCTTGTCTGTGTTTGTGCAGAGGGGTTTAAAGAGGCAGCTGAGAAGTTCCGGATGGAGTCTGGGATCGAGCCCAGTGTGGACCTGGACTCGCTGGATGAGAGGATAAAGATCAGAGAGATGATCCTAAAGGGACAAATACAGGAGGCCATCGCACTCATCAACCGCTTACACCCAGAACTGCTTGACACCAAGCGCTACCTGTACTTTCACCTGCAGGTAAGGATGCCCTCAGTGGACTGTTTTGGGACCAGCTCCTGTCCAAATCATAAGCATCTCGATGTGGATGTCCATTGCCTACACCAAAACACTAACTTCTGTCATCCCGCTCCATTTCTTTCCCCTTTTCCTCTTTGTAGCAACAGCACTTGATTGAGTTAATCAGGCTGCGGGAGACGGAGTCTGCGTTGGAGTTTGCCCAGACACAGCTGGCAGAGCAGGGGGAGGAGAGCAGGGAGTGCTTGACAGAGATGGAGAGGACGCTGGCTCTTCTTGCCTTCGATACCCCAGAGGAGTCGCCCTTTGGAGACCTGCTTAACATGATGCAGCGACAGAAGGTGTGTGTGGTTGGTCTATAATCTGCATCATTGTATTATTAGAGCCTCTTTACACTACACTAGTTTGACAACACATACTAGTTCAATTACATATTTTTGTAGTGTAAAAAGACTTACCTTACTTGGCCCAGCGTCGTCTGGGGTAGGCCGTCATCGTAAAGAAGAATTTGTTCTTAACTGAATTGCCTAGTTAAATAAATAAAATGCCTGTATACAGCATTTGCTGCTGGACAAATTGAAAATGACAGGTTTTCAAAATGTCCACACGCTTTGTAACGCTTTGCGTTGATCATGTGTGCAACATGGTTTGGATGAGATGCTCCTGTTTAGTTATCCTTATTTAGTTTTTCTAAATACTAAGGTATTTATGGTATGCTATTAGCTGCACACACATGAATCAGGAATGTGCCTTTGGCCACAACACATCCAAGGCTAATGTAAGGATAGTGTAAAAATAAAATGTGCACATCTGAAGTTGAAGAGATGCAGATCTTACTTCACGTATTTTACTAATAGCCTTAATGTGCATTTGTAAAGGGGTCTCCTTTTTTTATAGGTGTTCTGTATTCCTGTAATTGACACACCATTCTTTCCCTTCTGAATGCTCTTCAGGTGTGGAGTGAGGTGAACCAGGCTGTGTTGGACTATGAGAACAGGGAGTCAACGCCCAAGCTGGCCAAGCTACTCAAGCTGCTGTTATGGGCTCAGAACGAGCTGGACCAGAAGAAAGTAAAATACCCCAAAATGACAGACCTCAGCAAAGGCATTATTGAGGATCCCAAGTGAAATGACGAGCAGTGACATAGACTACCATACTTCCTTTCTCCTATTTATAATCTGTGAAAGACTGGATGATAACGGGAAAATAACATGTATATAAATACTTTTTTCATGTTGCATATATGAGAGGACTTAATTGAGTGTGCAAATGCTATATGGCTGTATTTAAAAAAAAATATATATATATATATATATAAAAAAAGTGACAGACACTGATTTAAACATTCAAGAGTACCCACATTTATATACACTTTGAGAGACCACACATTTAAATGACTGGTTTATATTTGATTACCTGAGAAATTGGTATGAATCACTTTTACTTGAGTGTCATGGTCGGTTCTGAATATAATTAAATTAGTTTTTTAAGCCACTGAGTTGCCACGTTGAGTGTAGATGTTAAGATTTTATACAAACCATATAGTTTGTTAAAGGTCCAATGTAGCTGTTTTTTTTATCTCAATATCAAATCATTTCTGGGTAACAATTAAATACCTTACTGTGACTGTTCAATTAATGTGGTCAACAAGACACAAATAGATTCTTGGTGAAGAGCAATTCCTCAAGCAAGAATTTTACAAGGATTGTCTGGGAGTGATCTGAGTGGGGAGGGGAAAACTGAACTATCTATTGACAGAGCTCTTTCTTATTGGTGATGTTACCAGACAGGCCAAAACTCTTTGAGGCAGTCTTTTCAAATCGCTCTTACACTATCACCGTTTTCAAAATTTCACAGTATTTCAACCTCAATTGTAGAAATATGTATATTGAACACAGGAAATATATATATTTGTTTTAATGCACTGGGCCTTTTAAACCTAAATTAGGCTCCTATGTAAAGGACAGAGGGGAATATAGGCTAAATGCTATTTTTATTTTTTTGTAAGTGTTTGGGTCATGTGGAAAAGGCTAGGTAACAGTTATCTACAGTAATTTGATTGGTTAAAATGGCAAGTCTATCTTCTGGACATCTGGTCTTAACCTGTCTACTGATGGATGAAATTATTACACACACATGGAAATACGGGTTTCTTTTAAATGGTTGACTGAGTTTACATTCCCTTCTGTGTTTGAAAGATACCTGAAGCTCTGCCGTGTAGGTTATATTGAGGCATGAAAACTTGTAGCTGGAGGGTGAAAACCTTTGACCTTTCACAGTATAAAGGCTCTCCTACAGAAGTAGAGAAGTTGGTGTAAGGTACCCATGACCAGATTGCTATTAAGAGTTAGTAACCAGTCTGAATTTGTACATTTACTGCACAGAGGCATGTGGTGTAAATATTGTTCAATGGGTGAAAGTCACTAGAAGTGCCCATTTCTTGTTTATGTTGTGATATTTTTTTATTTTTTTACCTGCTGCTAAATGTCAATTTCATTGTATGATCAGACAATGTGATTATGCACAGACTACAGAGAACTCCCCTCCCTTGTATTGTTGGGTGTTTTTGAGGTCAAATGTGCAGATATAGAAATAAACTTTTCTGAGTTTTTATTTAAATTGGTCAATCCAGCATGACAATCCAGTGAGGGGACTGTTTCCTGCATTGTGTAGCCTTGCTGTCGAGGTTAATCATTTATTCTTTGCAGATGTGTGATTTTGGTGTAGGTAAGTTGGATTCCCGAGTGGCGCAGTGGTCGACGGCACAGCATCTCAGTGCTAGAGGTGTCACTACAGACCCTGGTTTGATTCCAGGCTGTATCACACCTGGCCGTGATTGGGAGTCCCATAGGGTGGCGCACAATTGGCCCAGCGTTAGGGTTTCGCCGGGGTAGGTCGCCATTGTAAAAAATTATTTGTTCTTAACTGACTTGCCAAGTTAAAGGTTAAATAAAACTTTTACCGTATGCTTCCCAGTCAAAAGTTTGCGCATATGTTGTGACATTTCTTTTTGGTCTTTGGCAGAGGTTTTCTTCCGGCTTGAGGTGAGTCAAAGTTAGGGAAGAAGGGTGCAATTGCCGCCTGCAAACCGGGGCGTTCCTGCATCTGCAGAAACCGCTCTGTACTTCTATTGCTACAGTTTTTTGTTAGGACAGGCGGGAGGCGAGGCTGCTTCATTACAATAGGTGGTGTTGATGCACAATAACATTGGATGCCAGCTGCCGATAAACCCCCATAGAAGAAGGGGTGGTAGCGACAACTGTAAATAGCTAGCCGTACACCGGTAGAGGGTGTTCTTCGTCCCCGCCGGTCGGGCACTGTTTTCCCGCAGTTCCGTTAACGACAGCGAGGGCAGGTGTTTGGTAAGCGGGAGCAAAGGACACTGTGCTAGCTGAGCCAGCTAGTCTGGTACACAGGAGGCGGGGGCGACACCGTGTGCTATCTAGTTAACTAACATGTTAGCTAGCACACGGTGTCTCTAATTAGCAATCTAGCTAGTTAGCTAACACACTGTGTCGCCCCATCCTCCCATCTGCTGTGCTAGTGGGAGGCGGGGGTGAACAGTAGTCCGTGTCCTTCGCCCCACCATTATCCCTCAGATCTGTTAACAATGGTGAGGGCAGGTGTTCGGGGGGAGGGGGTGGTGGACCTCCACATCTGACTTCTTCACCTGCAGGATCGCCTGAGACCAGCCACCCGGATAGCTGATGAAGCTGTGGGTTTGCACAACCAAAGAATTTTTGCACAAACTGTCAGAAACCGTCTCGGGGAAGCTCATCTGCGTGCTTGTCGTTCTCACTATTGTCTTGACCTAACTGCAGTTTGGTGTCGTAACTGACGATGGCCACTGGCATGCTGGAGAAGTGTGCTCTTCACCAATATATCTCGGTTTCAACTGTACCGATCAGATGCGTTTTGATGAAGTCCACGTTGTGAACAGAGTGCCTCATGGTGGCGGTGGGGTTATGGTATGGGCAGGCATACGCTATGGACAACGAAGCTCATTGTTGTGCCATTCAACCGCCGCCATCACCTGATGTTTCAGCATGGTAATGCGTGGCCCCATGTCGCAAGGATCTGTACAGAATTTCTGGAAGCTGAAAATATCTCAGTTCTTCCATGGCCTGTATACTCACCAGACATGTCACCCATTGAGCATGTTTAGGATGCTCTAGATCTACGTGTACGACAGCGTGTTCCAGTTCCCGCCAATGTCCAGCAACTTCGCACAGACATTGAAGTGGAGTGGGACAACATTCGACAGGACACAATCAACAGCATGACCAACTCTACGCGAAGGAGATGTGTTGCGCTGCATGAGGCAAATGGTGGTCACACCAGATACTGACTGGTCTTCTGATCCACACCCCTACCTTTTTTGTAAGGTATCTGTGACCAACAGATGCATATCTGTATTCCCAGTCAAGTGAAATCCATAGATTGAATTTATTTCAATTGACTGATTTCCTTATATGAACTGTAACTCAGTAAAATCTTAAACATTGTTGTATGTTGCATTTATATTTTTGTTCAGTGTACATCTTCGGGACTCACCCTAGAAGACAAAGGAATATAGTTTGTTTTATATGCCGTGACTTAGTAATCTTTTCACCAACAGAACAGGGGCTAAAAAAATGCCTGTCCTTAGTAGTGTAAGGGAAATTTAAGTGTTTGTGCTATTCTTATAACTCATTTCTGTGTTGTATTCATGTGCTGTTCTATGAACCAATTTCTGTGTTCTTGCAAGTGACTGACTGTACAAACCCTCACTATCAGTAGCAGCAATTTGGCAGTATGCCCAGACCTTGTTTTGAGAGATATCTCAGTTTCAAGGTTTCAGCTTAGAGAGATAGAAGCCTCGTGAGGTATTGGTCTGTCACATGTTATGAACCAATATTGGTCTGTCACATGGATGAAATAAAACGGTAATGATTAATTAATTATGCTAAATCATGCAAATATAACTTGTCTGTATAGCCATATATAATACAACTGCTGGGACTGCCCAGGCAGAGCTCCTGATTGACGTGTACTATGGTGCATTGAGTTGGGACTGCACAGGCAGAGCTCCTGATTGACGTGTACTATGGTGCTTTGAGTTGGTTGGAACCTCTCCAGTGCGCTGACAATAAACGATGATTAATTTATTATTGACTTAGAGTGTCCCTTTGTAAGAATTTCCACGACACTAGAAAAACATGTTAAGGACTGGACACTATCCAGAAAACTAAGTAATGATCTTTCAGCAAAAGTCTAGATCTCAGGAGAGTATATATCATTTCACCCTAGGAGAAACATCCTTGAAACATACCACCAACTATACTTATCTTGGTGCTTGGTTTGCGTAAATTCATCTGGGCGGTTTGACGTGTCCATAAAGTATTTTACAGATAAAGCACACAGGGAATATTTTGAAATTAGAAAAACATTGTACAGATTTAACCCTCCAATTACAATTTGGCAAAAATTATTTGACTCTGTCATAACATCATAGGGCAAAATCCCCACCTAAATTTTAAACACCTGGCAAAAATATTCTAGGTGTGCACAGAAATGTCCCAAACCTAGCCTGCAGGACAGAACTGGGGGGATTCCCCTTAGCTCTCCAAGTTGAAAAAGAGCAACCAAATTCTGAACTCAACTAACACACTGTAATCCAGAATATTATCATCACAAGGCTTTCTTATACAAACACCACAACCCAGAAATGTACCCTTTAAAGCTCAGATACACTGTCATCAAGGCAAAGGGTGGCTATTTTGAAGAATCTCAAATATAAAATATATTTTGATTTGTTTAACACTTTTTTGGTTACTGCATGATTCCGTATATGTTATTTTATAGTTCTGATGTCTTCATTATTATTCTACAATGTAGAAAATAGTAAAATAAAGAAAAACCCTTGAATGAGTAGTTGTGTCCAAACTTTTGACTGGTACTGTAGGTAGGGGTAAAGTGACTAGCGGCAGTGTATGTGGTGAGTGTGAAAGTGTGTGTGAGTGTGTGTGTAGTATCAGTATGCATGTGCGTGCATGTTGTGTGTGTGTGTGTGTGTGTGTGTGTCAGTGCAATTGTGTGGGCAGAGTCCAGTGTGTGTAACATAGAGTCAGTGCAAGAGAGTTAGTGCATAAAAGGGTCAATTCAGGTATGTTTATTTTTTATTTATTTAACCTTTAATTAACTAGGCAAGCCAGTTGAGAACAAATTCTTATTTACAATGATGGCCTACTAAAAGGCAAAAGGCCTCCTGCAGGGACAGGGAGCAGGTGTGACAGGGTTGTGTGTTCAATTCCCACGTGGGACAAGTATGAAAATGTATGCACTCACTACTTTTATATGCATTATTATAATCATCCACTTCATTACATTTGCGTAATTTTAATCGAGCATCAAGGACCAGCAATGAGCAGTTTTGTTTTTTCCTTCACAAAAAAGTTTGTTTTGAGTTAACTGCTTAAGCGGTGTGTGCCATCTAGCAGCGATGGTAATAGAGGTACATGACAACTATTTGACAAAACCATAAGGCTCTTCGACTTTTTTGACGATGCACTATGCAGAAATCGCGCCACCATTTCCTGGTTGCTAAAATTCTAAAAGTTTGCTTAATTTCAGTTTATGTGACAAAACAAGCAAGTATAGTGTAGAGAATCATTGTACCATCTAAACCGCTGTGAAATATATTTTCCATAACCAAAAATACTGTATTTTCTGCTGTTTGAAACTGGTGTACAAAACCGAATGTTAAAGAAGCAAAAATGAAATTTAAGCACAGGAAGCATAGAAATAGTGCACATGGAACAGATCTACAGCAGAGTGACAGGTCTATAACTCACATTTCTATGTTAATTTGGTCGGGTCGCCCAAAAAGTTACATATTGCAGATTTAGCAATTTAAGATAAACTTAAATGTATAGACCTCCTTGATCTTTTTCTGTAAAAGCACATGGATGTTTGTGAAACGGATAAGTAAAAACATGGGATTTTGTCATGTATGTGAAAACATGGCTTTTGAATTTTGTCTAACGTTAGTAGCTTGTAGCCTAGTCAAAGATGTCATGCAATATTGGCACACTACACTTATTCCAGAGCGGAACAAAATTAAACCTTGAATTTGGAGGTTTAAAATATCCCTCTGGTGGCCAAGTTTAACTATTTTAAGAAATGCCATTGGTTTGTGGATATAAAAGCAGGGGTGGGCAAACTTTTTGTCTCGAGGGCCACATCGGGATTTTGAAATTCAACGGAGGGATGCATTTTTTAGGGGACCAATTGTTTGTTGGTCCCCTCCCGAGGGGCGCTGCAGTCTAGGGCACTGCATTACAGTGCTTGAGGCATCACTATAGACCTGGGTTCGATCCCAGGCTGTGTCATAGCTGGCTGTGACTGGGAGACCCATGAGGCGGTGTACAATTGGCCCAGCGTCTTCCAGGTTAGGAGAGGGTTTGCCAGGCCGAGATTTCCTTGTCCCATCGCGCTCTAGAGACTCCTGTGGCGGGCCGGGCGCATGCACGCTGACACGGTCGCCAGGTGTACGGTGTTTCCTCCAACACATTGGTATGGCTGGGTTAAGCGGGCATTGTGTCAAGAAGCAGTGCAGCTTGGGTGGGTCGTGTTTTGGAGGACGCACGGCTCTCGACCTTCACCTCTGCCGAGTCCGTATGGGAGTCGCAGCAATGGGACAAGACTGTAACTATTGGATACCACGAAATTGGGGTAAAACAAATACATATATATTTTTTATGTCTCGCTGGCCGGATTGAAGTGCCCGGCGGGCCGTATTTTGCACCCACTCCCCCTGACATAAAGTCTAAGACCTTTGATTGGCTGATACGGAACTTGCCATGGGAATAATGCCCAGCTGGTGTTGTTAGCATAGGGATAAGTATGCCAGGTTACCTAATGGGAACAGCTAACAATTGGCGTTCTATCACGTGCAACTACTGTATGTCAACGATTTGAATTGACTGATGCAGATTTTGAGACTGAGAAAAAGTTTAAGTTGAAACTTTTTTTAATGTTCTATAAGTATGGACCCATTATCTTTCGCTAGCATTGTGTCTGTCATCCGTTCCATTTGTTCCATTTAGATTGGCAAACAAATATGTTGGTCCCAAAAATGGCTCATTATTATTCTTGAATATATGTGGGGCTTTCACAGGTAGGTATCAGATATCAAGACGCCATGTATATTGTACATCATAATTATATGATGTTCACGGTTAAGTGTATTATAGGCCTATATACTGTATTTGACTGTAAATGAGACCAGTTTGTGTATCCTACAGGGCTGGTTCTGTTGTACGTCTCTGTTTACCTGATTAAGGTCACAACTTCCTGGGTTACCGGGTTCTCCCTCATCACAATGGTGAATACCATGGGCCTGGGAGCGTTCCTCATGTTTGGAGATGGCAATTGCGTGGACTTGTGGAATTTGTCCCAAGTCACACTTGTATGACTCACATAGAGAGACTGCCATTAACTTTGTGTGTACACACTCCCCTACATATTTATTTGGACAGTGAAGCTAAACCTTTTCATTTGTCTCTGTACTCCAGCATTTTGGATTTGAGATCAAATATTTCATATGAGGTGATAGAACAGAATGTCTCCTTCTATTTGAAATTCCCTTATATGTGTATTAAAGTAGCCAAAAGTTTAGTATTTGGTCCGATATTCTGAGCAACCAATGACTACATCAAGCTTGTGACTACACATTTGTTGGATGTATTTGCAGTTTGTTTTGTTTTTGTTTCAGATTATGTTGTGCCCTATATACATTGAATGGTAACTAATGCATTGTGTCATTTTGGAGTCACTTTTATTGTAAATAAGAATCTAATGTTTCCGATCACTTCTACATTAATGTGGATGCTGCCATGATTACAAATCATCATAAATGGTTAGTTACAGAGGCACAAAGATCATACCCCCAAGACATGCTAACCTCTCACCATTACAAATAACAGGGGAGGTTAGCATTTTTTGAGGGGTATGATTTTGTAAAAATGTACACAATTGTATTTTGTTTTGTTTTATATGTTTGTGTAGGACAAATGTCTGTCTAACAAAATTATTTGTAAAAGGGATTGTAAATACAGAAGGCCTATGAAAAAGTGACTTGTTTCTGTCACGTTTTATATTATGCCCTCTATCACCAGGTCTGAGAATAAGATCATGTTGAGATACAATGGAACTAAGTGTCATTACAAAATAGATTTTGCTATTGAACCCACTTTAAAACATCCCCAAGCATGTTTGTTGTTACATAAAATAAGGGTTTAAAACATGTATAGTTAAATGTTGTTTAACTTGGTAGAACTTTGAAAACATTATATTGTCAAAAATGCATGTTCGTTCTCTGAAATTGAATAGAGAAATAAAGACATAGTAGAAGGCAACTTTATGTGCGGGTAGGCACGCACAGCCTTGGGGAGGAAAAGCCACAGAGAATTAGTGCAGTTTCAGCACCATAGCCAGTGGACAGCGGGGGTGTTGGTGCAGCCTCATAGCTTTTATAGATGTGCAGCGGACGCCTGATGCCTGGACCATTGTTTAAGGCTTAGCCTATTCTATGTATTCGATAGTGGAATACGGACCACATTCCATATGCCTAGTAGGCTACTACATCAATCATTCTCCGGATCTAAAGTTTTACAACAAGGGTGTAGTTGACATCGACAGTGATTTTTACGTTTGCTGAAATCCATTGCACATATACTGTAGGAGTCAGTGGTGCATCAGATTTGTAAATGAATTGATGCTTCTGTTGGATAATGCTTCTATAATTATGTTGGTATGGACATTGGACACTGACTGGTGTTTGTTCTAACACTCCGGATTCAGGAAATAGGCTATAGGAGGCTATATCAAATGAATTGTAATAGCCTGCGAAGAATGCTCCTTCTCCACTATTGCGGGCTGTCACTATCCGTTGTTTGTGTGTAGTACTATGCCCTTGTGATCTAAGCTACACTAAAGCTACACTTAAAAAAACATTTTTTTACTTAACTAAAGTTACGTTGATAAGGAAGTTCAGTACTTCCAAACTACTTAGTGAAAAATGATCAGTATGTAAATCTGAAATGTCATAGACTACAAATTGCTAAATTAAGGATTTAAAACATGTACAGTTAAATAGTTTAACTTGGTAGAACTTTGAAAACATTATATTGCCAAAATGCTAGATAACTTTTGGTCATACAGTATGTTAACAGAATGTGTAATTTAGCCTATTAAACACAATAACTATGTTTCAAGTGAGAATTAAGCATGCCTGATGCCGAAAAAGAAAGGAAATGATTGCCTACTTCACCCATATTTTATTTTGCTAAAAGACTAACTACTGTAGTTCCAGTAGTTAGCCTGATCTCATAGACTAGGAGTAACATAGTAAATGTATATCAGGGACTCTCAAATTAGTATGATATGTTAAGTTTGGTATGGTTACATAAGACAGGCTACTTAAGGCAATAACGCAAACGTCTAGCAACCCAAATATTCCGAGTTCGAATATCATCACGGACAACTTTAGCATTTTAGCTAATTTGCAACATTTTAACTACTTACTACTTTTTAGCTTCTTAGCATCTTAGCTGACGCTTCCCCTAACCGTATCCCTTTTAGCTAATCCTAACCCCTAACCCTAACCTTAATCCTTTAGCCTAACTCCTAAACTTAACCCTAATCTTAACTCCTAACCCCTAGCTTAGCTAATGTTAGCCAGCTAGTTAATGTTAGCCACCTAGCTAGAATATATATGTTTTGCAAATTTGTAACATATTGTAAATTTGCAAATGTAACAGTATAACTTTAGTACGTCCCCTCGCGAACCAGGGACCCTCTGCACACATCAACAACGGTCGCCCACGAAGCATCGTTACCCATTGCTCCACAAAGGCCGCGGCCCTTGCAGAGCAAGGGGCAACACTACCTCTAGGTTTCAGAGCAAGTGACGTAACTGATTGAAACGCTAGTAGCGCGTACCCGCTAACTAGCTAGCCATTTCACATCCGTTACACTCACCCCCCTTTCAACCTCCTCCTTTTCCGCAGCAACTAGTGATCCGGGTCAACAGCATCAATGTAACAGTATAACTTTAGTACGTCCCCTCGCCCCGACCCGGGCGCGAACCAGGGACCCTCTTTTTCCGCAGCAACCAGGGATCCGGGTCAACAGCATCAATGTAACAGTATAACTTTAAACCGTCCCCTCGCCCCGACCTCGGGCGCGAACCAGGGACCCTCTGCACACATCAACAACGGTCGCCCACGAAGCATAGTTACCCATCGCTCCACAAAGGCCGCGTCCCTTGCAGAGCAAGGGGCAACACTACTTCTAGGTTTCAGAGCAAGTGACGTAACTGATTGAAACGCTAGTAGCGCGTACCCGCTAACTAGCTAGCCATTTCACATCCGTTACACAAATTCATAAGGTATGGTACATTTAGCAAATTTGTAACAGATAATGTGAATTTTAATTTGTAACACATCATATGAAATGGGTGATGGACATCCACAAATGAATACATACCATACGAAACATAACATATACTAAATGGAGTGACTCGCATTTACATACAGAATAACACAAAATGCTCTGAGACCAGGTTGGTTGGGGAGGTGTTATCGTCGATGCACTATTTGCCCCACAAGGTGTCTATCTATCATTCAGGTATGTTTAAGAAAGTCATAAAATTACATAATAATCGGATATTATGGTTATTATGCACACTGGAAATGAACCGTAAACTGTTCTGCAAAATGTCAACCGCTCATCTCAAGAACATTTCGCGGATGGTTTATGGTGGGGGGGAGTTTGACCCGTTCTTGTTGTCAGTTGCTTCTAATCTTCAAGCATTGCATTCAATTCGGCGGAAGAGGACGAGTGAGTGTCTGGGATGAGAAGAGACGCAAATCCTGCTAGACTGGGTCAGAGATGATGAAAACAAAACAAGTGGACTACGCAACTACTGTTTCGGACAATCAAGGTTAATATATAGGGCAAATGTATTTGAAGCGATGTCCTCTCTCCGGTTATGCGTTATCATGGTTGGAGTGGTGCTTGGGCTGCGGATGCCTGGACCATTGTTTTAGGCTTAGTTTATTCTATGTATTCGATAGCCGAATATGGACCATATTCCATTGGCCTAGTAGGCTACGCTACTACATCATTCTCCGGATCCAAGGTTGTACAACAAGGGTGTAGTTAACATTGACAGCGAGGTCTCGTTTGCTAAAATCCCTCGCGCATATTGGAGTCCGTGGTGCATCAGATATGTAAACACAGTTATGCTTCTGGTGCATAATGTTTCTAGAATTATAGTGGCACCCTGATGTAACTGGACCAATGTGGTATGGACATTGGACACTGACTGGTGTTTTGTCTGACGCTGCGGATTCACGAGATATAGGATGCTAGGCTAAATCAAATTAATTTCAATAGCCTGCGCCAAATGCTCCTTCTCCAGTATTGCTGGCTGGCACTATCCGTTGTTTGTGTGTAGTACTATGCCCCGTGTGATCTTTGTCAACTTTACATGCCCGAATAAAAACAGGTGTGAGGTAATGGTGATTTGGAAACGGTCAGTGCAGGGGAAGGTCCTCAAAAAATAGTTGACCAATTACATCACACTGGAAGAAGTTAAACTACACTAAAGAAAAATGGATCTTCCTTAACTAAAGTTACTTTGATAAAGCATAGTTCGGTACATCCAAACTACTTCGTGAAAAATTTGCTATATGGAAATCTGAAATGTCAGACTACAAATTGCAAGAATATATCACCCTGGGGTCATATGTTAACAGAAAGTGTAAATTGGCCTGTTAAACATAAAAACGATGTTTCAAGTGAGAAATAGGCAGGTCTAATGCAGAAAAAGAAAGGAAATTGCCTACTTCAGCCATATTTTATTCATGCAAAAAGACCAACGGGGCCTACTGTAGTTCCAGCCGTTCAGCCTGGTCTCATTAACGTAGAAGTAACATAGTAAATGTAAATCAGGTACATTCAAATTATTATATATTACCTTTGGCATGGAATGCTACCAAAAATAATTAGCAGAAACCCGTTACTAAAGACAGAGTCATCCATGATTCTTCAAATTATATTTTAAAAGAGGAAGCTAAATATTTTAAGCATATATTTTTATTTTCTGTCTCATCCTCACCCTCTGAATGAAGATTACTGTAAGGAATTATTTCCAAATAATAACAAAAATGGAAAATTAACAAAGACACAAAAAGATCCGTGCAAAGTCCAAATTACAGAGGAATTGTAACAGCTTTCGTTGGTGGAAGGAGATGAGGACCAAAATGCAGCGTGGTACGTATCCATAATATAATTTAATCGAGAATGAATACAAAATACAAAAGAACAAGAGAATAAATGAAAACCGAAACAGTACCGTATGGTACTAACACAGGAAACAGGAAACAATCACCCACAAAACACAATGAAAAACAGGCTACCTAAATATGGCTCCCAATCAGAGACAACGACTGACACCTGCCTCTGATTGAGAACCATACTAGGCCAAACACATAGAAATATACCATACAGAACAAAACATAGAAAAACAACATAGAATGCCCACCCCAACTCCCACCCTGACCAAACTAAAATAAAGACATAAAAAAGGAACTAAGGTCAGAACGTGACAGGAATAACTTTTTGAGGCTATTAAATCCTTTCAGTCTGGAAAAACCCCAGGGCTTGATGGCAATCCTTTTTTATATACTCAAAGCTCCATTATTAGCTTGTTTGAACTACTCCTTTAGAAATGGTAGTCTGTCAGGTACTCAGCAGGAAGTTCGGGAATTAGCCTATTATTAAAACAAGACCCAGATGGCAAATATAAAGATTCAGTCCATCTAAAAAATTGGAGGCCTCTTACACTTCAATGTTGTGATGCAAAAATACTAGCGAAATGCATAGTTTTACCTTCATAGCGGATTTTGAAAATGCCTTTGACAAAGTAAGACTGGATTATATACAGTATATACATTGATTATTTTCATTTTGGTGAGTCTCTTATTCAATGGGTAAAAGTAATGTATAGCAACCCCAGGTGTAAAATAGTAAATTGCGGCTACTTCTCAGAGAGTTTTGAACTTTCAAGAGGAGTTAAACAAGGCTGTCCCCCTGTCACCATATCTATTTGTTATGGCCATCGAAATGCTAGCTATTAAAATATTAGAGGATTAGAAATCCAAGGTTTAAAAACTAAGGTGTCCATGTATGACGATGACTCAAGTTTTATATTCAGTCTGCAAGCTAGATCCCTGCAATTTCTCATTGAAGATCTAGATAACTTTTCTGGCCTCTCTAAACTAAAACCTAAATATAATAAGTGTACCATATTACGTATTTGATCTTTAAAAAACACAACTTTACCGTGCAGTTTACCTATAAAATGGGCTGACGGTAAAGTAGACGTACTTGGTATTCATATCACAAAAGATATGAGCACAAATTTTTATAGAAATAGAAAACTAGTAAAAATAGACAAGATCCTGCAACCATGGAGGGGTAAATACCTTTATATTTATGGAAAAATTAACTCCTTAGTCATATCTCAGTTTACTCACTTACTTATGGTGCTGCCTACTCCTGATGATTAGTTTTTCAAATCATAAGAGCAAAGAATATTTCACTTTATCTGGGATGCTAAACCAGACAAGATGAAGTGTGCCTATCTATATAATGAATATGATCTGGGTGGTTTGAGATTATAAAAGCACTAAACCTCTCTCTAAAAGCTTCACTTATACAAAAATTATTCTCAAGTAGATTACTGAGAAAAGCTGTCCACTGTTTAAAAATGGCCTTTTTGCCTTTGTGCAGATTGCCATGTCTCATTTTCGATTAATTGAAAATGAAACATTGTTGAAAGTGCCTCTCTTTTTCAAACAAGCATTGCAGAGCTGGTTACAATGTCATCCCCTCGAAAAGATAGAACAAATATTTGTTCTATGTTTGAAAAGGGTATTTTGTTTTTAAATGATATTGTACATTTGAATGTTAGAGATATGTCTTTCATGGAGCTATCGAAATTGTATGGGAAATTCTGCTTAATCCAAGATTACAACCAATTGATTACATTACCCCAAAAATGGAGTAGACGGGTGGCAACGGGAGCAAAAATAGCATAAATAGGAAAGTATACCAGTTTCATTTGAGGACCAGGATGTTGACATCTGTGCCATACAGATTCCAAAATAGCTGGGAAGAGATTTTTGATATACCGATTCCATGGCAAAGGGTGTCTGAGTTGATATATAAAACAACGCAAGATTAATTGAAGACTTTGTGCTTTTCAGCTAAAATTATTGTACAGAATTCTTGCCACCAACAAAATGTTGAATATTTGGGGCATACAAACGTCACAGCTCTGCAGATTTTGTTGTGAGGATACAGAATCAATAGACCATTTGTTCTGGTCTCAGGTTGAGGAATGGCTGAAAAAGCCATTCATCTAAAATTGACCCTAGAAATAGCATTGTTGGGTGATCTGGAGAGACCTGGTCAGTCAATTACTAATACTCTTAGTAAGAGTATTTATCTTCAACTTGCAAACTGTGGATTCTATTCGATTAGATAGATTCAAATTATATGTTAAACATCACAGCATAGTTGAAAGCTATATGGCGCATAGAAATCCGAAGAGGGTGGTCAGCAGAGAAAGGTGGGATGGGCTGAGGGAAACAGTGGGTTGGGATTTGGAACTGAAGACAAGTTGGAGTGGAGTTTCTGGGTGGGGGATAGAATGACGGTCAAAGATAAAAGTAAAAAATAAAGTCAAAATAAACAACAACAAAAAGTATGTTTCAATGACACTGAGGGGCAACGCTGTTACATCCAATACCTGTTTGCCTGAGGCTGATCCCGTGCAGGTGCTTGTACGCGCGTAAACATGCACACGTATTCAAACGCACATGTGTGCACCCTCACATGTGCCCTCACATGTGCACCCTCACACAACACACACACACAACACACCACACACACCACACACACACCCACACACACACACACACACACACACCCACACACACACACACACACACAACACAACACAAACACACACACACCTTGCTGTTTGGATTTTTGTTGTCCTTGTCTTTTGTTTTTTTATTGTTGTTTTCCTTTGTTTTTTCTCTTTTTTCCATTTTGTTGGTGCATTGAGGAACGGTGGCTTGGGGTGGGGGCTTGGGGGTTCTCGGATGGTTGAGGGGCAGCTCTCAAGGAATTGTGGGGGGGGGGGGATCTTGGATGGTTGGGAGATTGGGCCGGTGGCCATTAGGTTGCTGGATCCGGTCCCCGATTTGACTTGGTGGGAGATCTGTCGACGTGCCCTTGGCGGGGCGCTTGACCCTGGTTGCTCCTGTGGGTCGCTCTGGATGGGAGTCTGCTAGATGACTGAATGCAACGTACATTTTGAGCGGCTTCACTGCAGGTAGATTGTATTGTTAATATGTAAAAAGAAATAAACAGTTTAGCATGGTACATAAGACAGGTTACTTAAGGCAATAACGCAGACGTCTAGCACCCAAATGTTGAGTGTTTAGAATCTCATTACAAGCACCTGCACGGCATCAGCTTCAGGCAAACAGGTATTGGATGTAACAGTGTTACCCCAACTTTAGCATTTTAGCAACTTTTCAACTACTTTATATTTTTTTGCTACTTTGCATGTTAGCTAACCCTTCCCTTAACCCTTTTAGCTACCCTTCCCTTTACCCTTTTTACCTAACCTTCCCTTAACCCTTTTTAGCCTCCCCTAACCCTTAACCTAACCTCCCAACCCTTTTAGCTAACCCTTCCCTTAACCCTTTTAGCTAACCCTTCCCTTAACCCTTTTACCTAACCCTTCCCCTAACCCTTTTAGCTAACCCTTCCTCTAACCAGGGATACAAACTGGTGAGGGTCTAAAAAGGTGACACCTTTTTTTTTGCACTGAAACATGCAAAAAATCCCTGCTAGGGGGAAATGCAGGTTTTAGCTAATTAAACAACAAAGAATATGATCTTCATGATCAGTCTCTGTGTGTAAAATAAAAAGTGGTTAATGTGAACCTAACTCACAGCTAAAAAAAATTAAGAAAGCAATCCAATGCTATTTGTTGCCTAGACTTTACTGTAAATTACACTCAAGTTTTGAGAAAAACAATACACTAATATTGCAGTTAGCCATGACAGCC
Organism: Salvelinus sp. IW2-2015; assembly: GCF_002910315.2. Taxonomy (NCBI): domain Eukaryota; kingdom Metazoa; phylum Chordata; class Actinopteri; order Salmoniformes; family Salmonidae; genus Salvelinus; species Salvelinus sp. IW2-2015. The sequence goes on along the minus strand of NC_036857.1, from coordinate 22,008,099 downwards.
TTCATAATAGAACACTTGTGACCACACACACACATCTAAGTATTGCACTTGGGGAAAAAACATCTTAAAGTAGAAATAGAATGAAACAACAGGCATTCTAATTTTGCTCTATTATAGTGGCCACTATAGTAGACATTGATCAAGTGCACAAGACTGCATGTGTGCACAAATAATGTTCACTGAGTAAAAATGTGTATTATCCCCCCTCACTCACGCACCAGTGTTACTGTCAAGTTCAACACAACATAAGCAAAATCTTTGGGCTACACTGCACATTACTACAATTGTACACTTTCTGCCTGTGGACATCTGTTCTACAATGTGCCAGCAGAGCATGATACCCTTTGTTGGCATAATTGATCTCTTTCAGGCAGATGACACCTGGCATACCCTTTCTTATCCACTGTATTGAAAAAGTGTGTGGTGTTCCTTTCACCTGTCATCCAGTTTAAGCCAGGCCCAGCTACACTTGATCGCTGAATGCACTTGTTTGACAAGCAACGCCTCATTTTCCCCTAATTCTCTCATTCTGAAAATTAACTACATACTGTAGAAGGAAAACATTAGTTCACAGATAGTAGTTACGTTCGTTAGCTAGTTAACATTTCACACAGATTGCCAGGGTCCAGTAAGCAACTAACGCATAACTTGAACGGCAAGGAGTCGTATACCAGTTAATACTATAGCGAATTGGTTATGTGAAATGTGACTAGTTTGCATCCCTGCCTAACTCCTAACCTTAACCTAACTCCTAACCTTAACCCCTAGCCTAAATAATGTTAGCCAGCTAGCTAACGTTAGCCTTAGCCACCTAGCTAACATTAGCCATAACAAATTGGAATCCGTAACATATCATACGTTTTGCAAAATCTAACACATCATACAAAATGGATTATGAACATCCACAAATTAATACATATGAAAAACGTACCGTATCATACTAAATGGAAAGTCTCGGATTTACGGACAAAATAATACAACATTCTCGAGACCAGTTTGCAGCAGTTAGCTACACCACTAAATGGCAAAAAAGTAATTTACTACTCTAAGCACTACCTCAATTTGAATTTAGTTCACTACTCCTGAACACTGGAGTAGAGTTTATTGGCATTAATGTAATGAAGCAATCCACCTGCAATGTAGGACAATTTATAGGTAAACTGAGCGAGTGTTTTGGGGGTTAGGATTACCGCTTTTCGTGTTCACGGCGGACCTTGATTTAATAGCAATACAATTAAGGCACGCGGTGAATGCCAAGAGAGGAATCACGTTAACGTCGATCCAAATAATTGAAGTGATTGTATTTTAGGCAATCAAACAAAACATATCAACATAGTTACTTCAGGGGTAAGAAACATAGTTGTAGGCTATGAGCTCTGGTGATCAAACGCGGGAAAAGTATATGGACACATTATTTGACTTAATCCATTAGCCTTGGTTTGATGTGCTGTGAATTATGTAGGCCTACAGTTCTGTTTGTTTTTATGGATCATGGATTCAAAACTAAATAAAAGGTGTTTTGGGTTTGGGACTATACCATTGGTTTCATCAGAGAGAGTACAAGTATCTCGTGTTTTTTTGACCCAGGTCTGAAATGGCAACATCCATACTTCAGGCACCACTCTCTCATCTAACAAACAACGTGGGTCGTCGTCATCTCCCCCCCAAAAGGGAAACAGGCTGCTGTAGATGCAGACATTGCTACTTTTCACTCACAATGGAACAAACCAAAAACACTTACAATAGATAGTATACCTTTAATAATGACCATGATCAAATCTAAGAATGTGATAGTGACCTTTGATACAACGCATATTAAATTCAGGGGTGACTTAAACATTTGTTTTCTTACATTTTTATATATTCTCATGAATGAATAATTTCCAATACATAAATCTGATTCCTTCAAATCACACTCCCCTCTGTCTTTCGCATACAGACATACACAGTACAGCAAGCAGGTCCCGGAAAAAAAGAAAAATCACACACAGATACCATATATACTATTCTCTGGCTTTTCATACACTTGACATTAAATCAGTCAAATTAATTTTAAGATGACATATTTGAGGCGTTCTCAGTTAGCATTGCCGGTACATTAAAGCTTAACATTTCTGAGGATGAAGTGGAAGGGTTATATCTATGCTTTAATTCTGTTAAGAAAGGACAAGGATAAGAAACAGAGTGACAGGGCTATCTTGATTTTAAAAGCAGTACATGCTACATTTGTCCCCAAAATGACTTAGACCCCTGTTTACCCCAGTTGTTGGAATGATGGGGAACAGAGAAAAGTAACAGCTATGATTTAAAATAACAAGGAGAAAGACAACATAATAGTATTGTCCGGCTAAGAACTTGAGCTCAGACAGTTTACATTTCCACCCCATCAAGAAAAAAGAAAGGGACCTCCTTTGAGAGCGGATGTTCTAAACATCTTTCCCCTGAATCTTTTTGCTGACACACTTGAGTTACAGTACAGCAAATAAAGTTTCATTGACACTGTTGTCAGAAATAAAGTGTTAAGGCTCCACAAAAAAAAGAAATGAAAATAAAACATCTTGTATCTCTTCTTCAACAATTTGTTGTCACAACAGTGTTAAGCCAAGTGATACATTATTTCAAAAATATTTCTTTTTTTAAACATTAACATTTTCTAATGTCACAGCCTTTCACATTATATGCATCATTTGCAGAAGCTTTTCACATCTTCTACCAAGCCACAAGACCACCCTCACATGGACAAGAAGGGCATAACAGAACAGTTTATTTTGATTATGCAAAATAAAACTGGCCAAGTACAGTTATCAAACATTTGTCAAGATTCAGTTAATTGTCACATTCACTCTTCCTAAATCAGAACAACCAATACAAGCACTTAACGTTTCTCCAACACTCACACCACCACAAGTTGAACAGTCACTGAATATCAGCAGCATGTAAGATTTTTTTTAAAGAAGTGCAGATATTTGTTACTCATAGTTAAGGATGTGAGTGTGGAAGTATATCAAATAAAGACCTGCCAGGCTAAAAATACAGAAAGAAAGAAAACAAAAAAGGATGAAGCAATTTGATTAATGGAAACTGACTTCATCCCTGCGCACGACTTAGAGACTTGGGAACCGGACCAGAAGCAGTGTGGCTCAAAGTTTGATGTGGGCCAAAATAAATAGGAGTTGACAATTTCTTTATGTCCTCTTTTTTCATTATCTAAATTCCATTATGTCCATCCAAGTATAACCATTGATCAAGCTATAAGGAGCATTCTTCTATTGTGGTTTACTTCGGTTTTGGCGTTCCTTGGGTGGGGAGAAATAACAAAAGTGTTACCATTAGAAAAACTTCACTGAATAAAAATCTTCCACTCCCCCTACAATGGTTTATTATTTCCTGAGAGACATAGGGAACAATGTCTTGATGGGCAGAAGCCGGATAAAAGGTGAAACACTCAGAAAAGGTTCTTTACCTGATCAAGTCGGGACCCTCTCTGTATTGGAGCTGGCTCATAGGTCTGTTGAAAGAAGTAAGAGGCATTTAGGGATGGTTACACCTCCTGCACAAAAAAATAAAAACAGCAAACAAATACAAAACGGTAGACATTTGGTCTGTGATGGGACAAATCAAGTAATACAAAACTCAGGTTGTCCCAATATTTTTTTAAACATCCCTATGTAAAGGAGATATACACTGCATTTGGAAAGTATTCAGACCTTCCCCTTTTCCACATTTTGTTACGATACAGCCTTATTCTAAAATTAAATAAAACGTTTTCCTCAATCAACATTGAAAACCCCATAATTACAAAGCAAAGTTGTTTTAAAGTCGAATATACACTACCGTTCAAAAGTTGATTGTCTAGTTTGAGAAACAGATGCCTCAGAAGTCTTCAACTGGCAGCTTCATGAAATAGTACCTGCAAAACACCTGCCTCAACGTCAACAATGAAGAGGCGACTCCGGGATGCTGGCCATCTAGGCAGAGTTCCTCAGTCCAGTGTGTGTTCTTTTGCCCATCTTAATCTTTTCTTTTTATTGGCCAGTCTGCCACGAAGGCCAGCATCCCAGAGTCGCCTCCTCATTGTTGACGTTGAGGCTGGTGTTTTGCAGGTACTATTTCATGAAGCTGCCAGTTGAGGACTTGTGAGGCATCTGTTTCTCAAACTAGACACTCTAATGTACTTGTTCTCTTGCTAAGTTGTGCACCGGGGCCTCCCACTCTTTCTATTCTGGTTAGAGCCAGTTTGCGCTGTTCTGTGAAGGGAGTAGTACACAGCGTTGTACGAGATCTTCAGTTTCTTGGCAATTTCTCGCATGGAATAGCCTTCATTTCTCAGAACAAGAATAGACTGAAGAGCTTCAGAAGGTCTTTGTTTCTAGCCATTTTGAGCCTGTAATCAAACCCACAAATGCTGACGCTCCAGATACTCAACTAGTCTAAAGAAGGCCAGTTTTATTGCTTCTTTAAATCAGAACAACAATTTTCTGCTGTGCTAACAATTGCAAAAGGGTTTTCCAATGATCAATTAGCCTTTTAAAATGATAAACTTGGATTAGCTAACACAACATGCCTTTGGAATACAGGAGTGATGGTTGCTGATAATAGGCCTCTGTACACCTATGTAGATACTCCATAAAAAAAGAAACTGCCGTTTCCAGCTACAATAGTCATTTACAACATTAACAATGTCTACACTGTATTTCTGATCAATTTGATGTTATTTTAATGGCCTTTTTTTTGTTGTTGCTTCTTTCAAAAACAAACCCCAAACCCCAAACTTTTGAACGGTAGTGTATATAGATTTTTATACATACCTTATTTACAAAAGTATTCAGACCCTTTGCTATGAGACTTGAAATTGAGCTCAGGTGCATCCTGTTTCCATTGATCATCCTTGAGATGTTTCTACAACTTGATTGGAGTCCACCTGTGGTAAATTAAATTGATTGGACATGATTTGGGAAAGCACACACCTGTCTATATAAAAAGGTCCCACAGTTGACAGTGCATGTCAGAGCAAAAACCAAGCCATGAGGTCGAAGGAATTGTCTGTAGAGCTCCGAGACAGGATTGTGTGGAGGCACAGATCTGGGGATGGTACCAAAACATTTCTGCAACATTGAAGGTCCCCAAGAACACAGTGGCCTCCATCATTCTTAAAATGGTAGAAGTTTGCAACCACCAAGACTCGTCCTAGAACTGGGCGCCCGGCCAAACTGAGCAATCGGGGTAGAAGGGCCTTGGTCAGGGAGGTGACCAAGAACCCGATGGTCACTCTGACAGAGCTCCAGAGTTCCTCTGTGGAGATGGGAGAACCTTACAGAAGGACAACCATCTCTGCAGCACTCCATCAATCAGGCCTTGATGGTAGAGTGGCCAGACGGAAGCCACTCCTGAGAAAAAGGCACATGACAGCCGCTTGGAGTTTGCCAAAAGGCACCTAAAGGACGCTTAGACAATGAAAAACAAGATTGAACTCTTCACCCTAATTGCCAAGCACCACATCTGAAAGAAACCTGGCACCATCCCTACAGTGAAGCATGGTGGTGGCAGCATCATGTTGTGGGGATATTTTTCAGCAGCCGGGAGGTACAGAGAGATCCTTGATGAAAACCTGCTCCAGAGAGCTCAGGACCTCAGACTGGGGCAAAGGTTCACCTTCCAACAGTACAACAACCCTAAGCACACAGCCAAGACAATGCAGGAGTGCCTTCGAGACAAGTCACTGAATGTCCTTGAGTGGCCCAGCCAGAGCCCTGACTTGAAACCAATCTCTGGAGAGACCTGAAAATAGCTGTGCAACGATGCTCCCCACCCAACCTGACAGAGCTTGAGAGGATCTGTTGCGAACAATGGGAGAAACTCCCCAAATACAGATGTGCCAAGCTTGTAGCATCATACCCAAGACTGGAATCACTACCAAAAGGTGCTTCAACAAAGGGTCTGTATACTTTTGTAAATGTGATATTTCATTTATTTCATACATTTGCTAGAATTCCCCCCAAAAACATGTTTTGCTTTGTCATTATGAGGTAGTGTGTAGATTGATGAGTAAAAAACAACAACTATTTTATAAATCTTAGAATAAGGCTGTACTGTAACAAAATGTGGAAAAGTTAATGGCTTTGAATCAAAAAAAATTTGGGGGGTCTTTACAAAAATGGATGAAACCTATCTGTGATCAGTTAGTTTAGTATCTTTGTGATCAACAAGAGACAGTAATTATGATTACCTTTCTGACAACCTCCTCTTCTTCCTGTCTCTTCTCATAGTGGGAGAAGTCATCAAAGATGGAGGTGGTGTGTTTGTAAGTGGCGATGATCTTGAGCACCTGCTTAGCCTTCTCCAGAGGGACCTCTTGAGTGTCCCTAGAGTTGGTCACCGGCTTGTTGTCGTTGTTTTCCAGCCTGATGTGCCTCAGCTGGCTATTAGGCACGTCTTTCACAAACAGCCAGTCCACGTCAAACTTGCCTTTCCACTTGTCCTGCGCCCAAACGCCAGCACTGGTGCCGTAGTCCACGGGCGAGAGCATCTCTGCCACGCCACAGAAGTGGCCGCTGCCATTGACGCTGAACAGCAAATAGACAGGGCCTTTGGCATTGATGGCACGGAAGGCTGAGTCCAGACGCTTGTTACCGTGCTCTGTGCTGCACCAGATGGAGTACTTGATGGAACGGTGGATGTCGTCCTCAGAGTAGCTCTTGATGATGAACACGCGGCCGTTCTTCAGGTTCCAGTCAAACTCCTTAGGGTTGTAGCTGTGGGCAGCCCGCAGATTATCCAGAACCGGGTGGTTCTCTAGACCTGGGCCAGAACCTGGAGGCACACCTCCACCCCCACCACTAGAGGAACCGCTGTTGTCCATGCTGCCACCACCGTAGCCCGGGTTACGGTTGCGTGGAGCAACCCAGCGGGTCTGAGGGGGCGGGCCTATGTTGTGGTTCTGGTATGACTGTGGAGGGGGCGGGCCCATGGTCATCTGCTGCACAAGGGACTGGGCAGATTGAATGGACTGCTGAGGGGGAGGGGGGAGCCCGTGGGGAAGGTGGGCATGGCTATGAGAGTGGAGCTGCTGATGTTGGTGGTGGGGGGGCAGCGGAGGGGCCACTTTGCTTATAGGCCCCTTGTTATCCCATGTCCCAATGTCCATGTTGTGTTTGATGGGYGGTGGTGGCAGRGCTCCCCCCATGGGCATGCCTGGCTTGGCCTTCAGCTGCTGTGGCTTGGCTGGTTTGCTGGCGATAGCAGCCCAGGATGTGGGCTTAGGAGGGGGCATGCCAATTGGTGTTCCACCATTGCCTGTAGAAACAGCCTGAGCCACAGCACCACCGCCGATCACAGAGCCCACACTCTTCACGCCTGAGCCATTGCCCGACACATCCCCACCTATCTTCAGCCCCAGCATCCCCTGCTCCAGGCTGTTCATGCCTGGTGCCTTGCTCAGAGTGTCACTGTGGAACCCTGTCTGACCATCAGGGACTAGTGTGCCCCCCAGGGAGCTGGGAGGGTAGCTGTAGCTGCCCCCATAGGCTGAACTCTGAGTCTGCTGGCCTTGAGACCCACTGGTACCCCAGGCAGAGAAGGCCGGGTTCTCAGGGAAAAAGTTAAATCTATGCGGGTAGATGCTGCTGCCAAGCCCCCCAGGCTGGCCAAACACAGTGTCATGCATGAAGTGGTGGTCTCCATTGCTGAGGGGCGCATAAGGAGTCAGGTAAGGGATAGGGGGGTCGCCACCGGTGGACCAAGGGGCCTCGCTAAGAGGGTAGGGAAATCCAATGGAGGGGGCATAGTAGCTGGACAGGTAAGGGTCAGTCATGGATTGGTAGCTGTTGTTCTAGAGAAAAAAAAGGAGTGTAAATACAATTTTGAAATCCTGATATATCAACATGACCTACCACCACAAACTCCAATGACCGTTAGCTTATACCCCAAAACTCTGATTTTAGGACCAAAGGGCCATGCGTGCAGTACTTAAGGCATCATCTTTAATTATGCAAATGTGTAACAATATCAGCTAACAACGTAGCTAAGCAAACGTCCCGTCCTCCTGTGAGACAATATTGAGTTGTGGTCCTCCCTGCAGCCAAGGAATTTTTTTAATTTTTTTGTTCTAATTCAGACACACACATTTCAAAAGTCACTCACCTGATTGGATTGGCCAGTGAGATAGGGCTCAAAGTCATTATCATGGACAGTTTCCTTCTGGTGGAGTGAGCCATTTTGCACTGAAACCGGAAAGACTGATAGTAGGGTTATTTATCACTGTGTGTCAAATAGACAGACACACATGTACATGTCTTTCTCCTTCATTCAATAAAAATATATACATGCTGAGAAGACCATAGAAATCTGATGTTAGCAATGTTGTTCTGCAGTCAGTACTGATTAACGCTTGGGTGTGTAAAAGCTGAAAGACATAAAATGCATAACAAGACATGCATCACTGACATAACAAGACAGCACTGTATTTACACCGCAGGTGCATTGTTTGTAACTCAGTCCGTGCATGGTCAGTGCTTGCTACCGGCAACCAGCTGAGCTACCTAACTAGTCAAAAATTATTTAGCTAACATTAACTACAGTGATCTTACCTTTAGCGTCTTGTCCTTTTGAATTCTTCATTCCCGAGTAATTGGTTAACATGTAAAAGAGATCTGTTTTAGCTGTCTAATTAACATCCAACACAAACTCGCTGAAAATTAGAAGCTCGCTTACATTAACGTTAGTTACCTAACTTTACTAGCTAGCCAACAACCAGTTTCCTAGCTAACTAAACACATTGCGTTAGCACAGAACCACAACTTACTAGAGCTGGTAAACCGCTGAAACTGAGCCTGACAATATTAATAAGGAGAATACATGTGAAATACATAACGTTAGGTTTTTAGCAAACCATATAGCTAGCCAACGTTAACTAGCTAGTAACGAAACGTGGCGATGGCTTCAAATGATTATTGGTATAAAAAGTCTGATTTATTACGTGTTAGCTAGCGGCTAACCTGCTAACTATAGTGGAGTTAACGTTAGCTAGCTAGATGGAATCACATCTCAGCAATTGGTGGATTGGGCGCACAACCAACCACCTTTCCTAAATGCAAGGCCTTGAGTCGACGCTGAGTGGATTTTTTCCGGGAAATACAGTCTGCCTACCTGAGGGTCAATACTTGTAGCAGACATAATTCATGAAGCAAGCCACTGGATTTGTGTAGAGCGTTTCAATTAGACGCGTTCCCTCAAAACCTGCGTTTTATTCGTATCCCAGTACAGTAGCTAGCAAGCTAATCAGCAAGATGTTTTCCTTCGTTACGGTCAGCAGCAAGCTAACTCAAACTACTGTTCCAAGGCTCAATTCTGCCAGTCCCTCTATGTTTACGTAAATCCAATTTGGAGATAGTCCTGGTGGTTTCAAAGGGTCCACTGTTAGGATTAATCCAATGTATTTTTGCTTTTTCCCCCTTATCCACCAAATTGCAGTTATTGTGCTGATGGCCCTGTTCACTTCCCCCAATAGCAGGTTCATCCGGGGTCTAAATGAAGGGGATTGACGTCAGCGGCACACCAGGCGCGGTGCCTCAACTACAAAACGTCGGAAGTCATGCATCTTCAATAGGAGGACTGCGGTAATCGCGTTTCAGAAATATCACTTGTGATCTTTAATGTTATGCCGCGATGACGAGTCAGCGCGCTAACCAATCCAACGGAAGAGTGATGGGGACATTCTGAAAAGGGACGATTTATTTGGGGCACAATCTACTAGAATTAAGGTATTAAGGCTTTCATAATAACATTTAAAACCTTCACACTAGAGGAAATACTCTCAATAGCAATTTAGATATCATGTACATTATCTTGATGACTGTTACTACAAATATTTTGTATTAAACATTGCACTGAAGCCATTTAGTGATCTTTTTTCCCCTTCCACTCACACCTTTTAAAGACTCTGTTGTGTTTCTCACAAACATTAAGTTATATCTTGGTTCTAAGTGTTTCATATAGAGAATGTAAAGCTGTATGTATTTATTATAGGCTCCAAGTAGACCTACAGCCCTGCAATCATTTTATAATATTCAGATTTGATGGACTGAACTCTTGAGTCAGGACTTGAATAATAGCCAGTGATACTCAATGATACTCAGTGGTTAACATGCAATATAAAAAATCAATAGCAAGGCAAGTAAATGAGGAATATGAATCAAAACATACCTGTACACATTGGCTAACAGAAAAGCACAGTTTATTCAAATAAAATTCACTTAAAGATACAGTCATTGTCTTTTTTCCATCAGTGGCATGCAAATTCGAACAAAATTCAGAGGTAGGACTAAAAAATGTGAAGATGCTTTTTTACATGACAACCACTGACTTTAGATCATTTCTATCACAATATTGAAGATTATTAATAAAATGTCTTTATTTTCCTCTGCTATCTGGAATTTAATGTATGAACTGCACACACATGCACACACACAGGCACACTCATACCTTCACATAGGTCCAAATCCTAACTATAAATCTGTATACATAACTTTGATAATTTGCACATGACTCAAATGTTCATGCAAATCTTCCATTAACATCAATGTAGGACACACAATTATAGGGTTTGGTCCATTTTCAACAGTATGTGTAAATGCATATTTTTACAGAGTGACACTAACATATAGATTCAATGGTTGTAAAGATGGGGAGAGGTCTGGCCGTAATAAAGAGATGCTCTGCTTTTCTGAAACCAGACTCCAAAAAGCAAGTTCTGCAGGCTCTAGTTTTGTCTAATCTTGATTATTTTTCAGTCGTGTGGTCCAGTGCTGCAAGAAAAGACATAGTTAACCTGCAGCTGGCTCAAAACAGAGCAGCATGTTTTGCTCTTAATTGTAATCAGAGGGCTAATATAAATAAACTCAGCAAAAAAAGAAACGTCCCTTTTTCAGGACACTGTCTTTCAAAAATAATTCGTAAAAATCCAAATAACTTCACAGATCTTCATTGTAAAGGGTTTAAACACTGTTTCCCATGGTTGTTCAATGAACCATAAACAATTAATGAACATGCACCTGTGGAACGGTCGTTAAGACACTAACAGCTTACAGACGGTAGGCAAATAATGTCCCAGTTATGAAAACTTAGGACACTAAAGAGGCCTTTCTATTGACTCTGAAAAACACCAAAAGAAAGATGCGGAACGCACAATCCCTCCATCAGTGCTCAGACTGTCCGCAATAGGCTGAGAGAGGCTGGACTGAGGGCTTGTAGGCCTGTTGTAAGGCAGGTCCTCACCAGACATCACTGGCAACAACGTCGCTTATGGGCACAAACCCACCGTCGCTGGATCAGACAGGACTGACAAAAAGTGATCTTCACTGACGAGTTGCAGTTTTGTCTCACCAGGGGTGATGGTCGGATTCGCGTTTATCATCGAAGGAATGAGCGTTACACCGAGGCCTGTACTCTGCAGCGGGATCGATTTGGAGGTGGAGGGTCCGTCATGGTCTGGGGCGGTGTGTCACAGCATCATCGGACTGAGCTTGTTGTCATTGCAGGCAATTTCAAAGCTGAGTGTTACAGGGAAGACATCTTCCTCCCTCATGTGGTACCCTTCCTGCAGGCTCATCCTGACATGACCCTCCAGCATGACAATGCCACCAGCTATACTGCTCGTTCTGTGCGTGATTTCCTGCAAGACAGGAATGTCAGTGTTCTGCCATGGCCAGCGAAGAGCCCTGATCGCAATCCCATTGAGCATGTCTGGGACCTGTTGGATCGGAGGGTAAGGGCTAGGGCCATTCCCCCCAGGAATGTCCGGGAACTTGCAGGTGCCTTGGTGGAAGAGTGGGGTAACATCTCACAGCAAGAACTGGCAAATCTGGTGCAGTCCATGAGGAGATGCACTGGAGTACTTAATGCAGCTGGTGGCCACACCAGATATGGACTGTTACTTTTGATTTTGACCCCCCCCCCTTTGTTCAGGGACACATTATTCCATTTATGTTAGTCACATGTCTGTGGAACTTGCTCAGTTTATGTCTCAGTTGTTGAATCTTGTTATGTTCATACAAATATTTACACATGTTAAGTTTGCAGAAAATAAACAGAGTTGACAGTGAGAGGACGTTAATTTTTTTGCTGAGTTTACTATGTATGCCAGTTACTCTTGGCTACGAGTTGAGGAGAGACTGACTGCATAACTTCTTATTTTAATAAGAAACAATGTGTTGAAAATCCCAAATTACACACAGCTCTGACACACACACTTATCCCACCAGACATGCCACCAGGGATCTTTTGACAGTCCCCAAATCCAGAACAACAGATCCTCTGGTAGGTGTGTCGCTAAGGACGCGCTACACTGCACTAGTGTAACACGCCAGTAGTTTTTGGTGCTGGTGGAAGGGACAGTGCATAAATATTTTGTAGCCTATATGTGCACAGGACCAAGAACATTTTTGTGCTCAGTGATATTTTCTCAAAAACAAATATTTGTCCATTCTTTCCACCCAAATTGTTCACTTTCAAGCAACCCTCACCTGGGGTCATACATAAACATTGTATAGCCCCACAGTACCTAAAATAACTGGTTCCTATATTGTGGACCATGGAAGTACTAAAAAGGCAAGTCCAACTCATATTGAAGTCTATAACCCAAACAGGAAAACGCGGGCACAGAAATACCCGCGTACGCCATTGTGCACGTGTTTAGGTGGAGCTGAAGGACAGCGCCAGTCAATAGGCCAGGTTGGAATCGTGGTGATGATTTGTCAGCACTTTTGTCAAATGGCAGTTCTATGACTGTGACACAGTAAAATACATCATAATAGTTATTTGTTTTCATCCAGTAATGTGATAACGCAGCCTGATCAACCAAAATTATGACCCATCCTTGGTGATTACAAGCATTAGGCTACCACTCATATTGCTAAAATAAACAGCAAACCTGGTTTCAAAAAACAGATGAAGCCTAGGAATACTCGGATAGGATAAAGTAATCCTTCTAACCCCCCCCCCCCCCCCCTTAAAAGAGTTAGATGCACTATTGTAAAGTGGTTGTTCCACTGGATATCATAAGGTGAATGCACCAATTTGTAAGTCGCTCTGGATAAGAGCGTCTGCTAAATGACTTAAATGTAAATGTAATGCAACACCTCGTGGCACAACACATCTCCCCTATTTGACCTAGATAGTTGGTGTATATGCATTGATATGTAGGCTACGTGTGCCTTTAAAAAAAATGTATGTAGTTCTGTCTTTGAGCTGTTCTTGTCTATTGATGTTCTGTATTATGTCATTCTGTATTATGTTTGTGTTTTGTGTAGACTTCAGGAAGAGTAGCTGCTGCTTTTGCAACAGCTAATGGGGATCCAATAAAATTCCAAATACCAAAAATACAACAAATACCATCCCTGTACACTGATACATGTTATGTCAGAAGTATCAGTGTTTTCTGATTGTACCTGTACTGACCTACTGTGTAGCCTGCAGGGTGCCACTCTGTTGTTTCTCCTCTCTTGCCAACTAACTTACTTATGGAATTGTCATGCCAAACAGCTTGACAATGACAATGGAGTAGGCAAAAGCACAAACTGACCTGGGACCAGGCTAGTATTGACCATAACTGCACTGAACTGTTGGTGTAGGCTAGTATGCTTAAGAGTGCCGGGAGGCTGAGGAATTGTGTTTTGGTGCAGTGTGGGAATGTCTTCTGTTTCAGTGACTGGAGATGTGATTTCACTCTTCCAAAGTAGGTATTTCACTCACTCGTTCCTCTTCTGCCCTCCTTGCTTGTCAGTCATTTTCAACCCACTTGCAAGCCTTTACTTATAGTCTGTAAATCAAAAAATATGGTAAAGTAACTGCACAGTCTCAGACAGAAACATACTGAATACATGTTGCAATATAAAATAAGTGTGCACACACACACACACACACACACACACACACACACACACACACACACACACACACACACACCACCAACACACACACACACACACACACACACACACACACACACACACACACACACACACGTGTGGGCAGAATATGTAAGATTTTGTTCCCCTTGAGAAAGTAATGGTACTTACAGCCCGATTGTAGACTATAAATACAGCGGCGATGTTTTAGATGGATAATGGACCCCACCAATGAAATTAACTGAAAAAGAAAACACAATAATATGAATAAATATAAAATAATGCAATACTAATTTCATGCTTTTCTTTGAGCTATAGACAGTTAAAACCAACTCTTAAATAAAAGGGTCTAAATGATTAAAACAAGTGAAACATAAAAATAAAAAAAGGAAAAAAGAGGCCTTGACAGTAGGGCAGTGATGATACCAGTATCGCAAAAACAAATTTGTGGCAAAAATCAAAACATGAAGCAAACCTAACTCTTTAGTCCTTTAAAAATCTGCTGTATGTAAAATATTGTGTGCTATAGCTTGGGAAATAAATTTATGTGATTCTGGATGACAACATAATTATGTTTGTTTCCAACATTATGGCGTTTTTTCTAAAGAAGTTAAATCTGATCCGTGTTTTGTTTTCTTGCCACGATACTAACAAGTATCGTGATACTGGTATTATCCCGGCCCTACTTGACAGTATTACATGTGGCTGTGACCTTATGCCTTACTATCTGTTCTAGTATGTGTGTTAAATTGTGTATGCGTTTTCTTTGTCAAGTGTGTTGTGACCATGTGTAAAATGCACTTTAAATTCACATACAGCTGTCCTCCTCCTCAGTGAAGGTGCTGACCATATAGCAGGCATAGACAAATCCCAAGAGCTGTAGGCACAAACACAGAGACCACCAGTTCAACATTCAAATCAAATCACATTTTATTTGTCACATGCGCCAAATACAATAGGTGTAGACTTTACCATGAAATTCTTACTTACGAGCCCTATTTTGTGTTTGTGAGCATATGTAGTGTTTGTGTGTGTGTGTGTGGGTATTGGAGTGTCAGTGTGAGTGTGTGTGAGTGTGTGGGTAACATGTAACATTACATTCCAATGAATACCACCACATGGGTACATTCTGAATTTATTTAATTGTGTGTTTGAGAGAGAGAGAGAGAGAGTGTACTCACAGAGATTAGGAGTTGTATGATACAATGTAGGACCTCTATGTATTGGTATTCCAGCCAGCATCCCAGAGCATAGATGAGTTTTGGGCTCTCCAGACTCTGCCACCTAGTGGCAGGAAGGTCCCTGTTGTCACAGCCTGGCCCGTTGTCTTTCCACCATGAAAGGTGTGAGGATACACCCAGGGATAGCAGGTCGCTCTCCTGCAGTGACACAGCATATGGGTTGTTCATGTTCATAATAGCATGTTTATGTATTTATGGTATGTAATTGTTTGGGAAAAGAAAGACTGATTGATCCAGTGCCAAAATAATACACAATTGAAGGCAAAGCAAATATATTAGTTGATAGCGGGTCTGAATATTAGTGACCAATACCTTGGAAAGGCCTCCCAGGTCCAAATAGAAACAGCACACAAAGACATTCCAGGTCACCCACAGTAATGTCCACAGCAGGTACTGAGGGATGAAACAAAATATTTGATGATCAATTTAGACACATAATGTCTATCTATTTGTATTGAGGCAAACCTCTATACATGACAGAATTGTAACAATGGCCAATGCTTTTCCACAGTAGTTATACAAATGACTTTGCCTTCAACACGTACAGTTCCATTCTTTTATGAAGGATAGGCACATTTCATGCAATTATCCATGTTGATTACAAGGTGTAATTTGTAAGTAAATACAGTACACTGCATTTAAACTTGCCTATGTAATAACCATTTAATTACACAACTTTCTCTATGCTTAATATAACGTTGGATCAATATTTATATTTGCAGCACATAAACTTTCTTACATCACAGGTGATCCCTTACAGCTATTGTAGATTGGATTATGGATCAACAGTAATATTTCAGTGAGGACTGAACATTTATTTTATTTATCGTAGACAAAAACACAACATTATCCATTGTAGGATAGCCTGGGGCAGATTAACACAGAAGTAGTGTGGCCTAGATGTGACTTACTAGAACAACGTAGCGTGGTCTGTACTGAATGGTTCCAAAGAGGCCGAGGATAACCATGATTATTTGCAGGAAGTTGACCATGATGGGAGCCCACTGGTACCCAAGGAAGTCAAAAGCCTGCCTCTCCAATGCTGTCATCTGGGATGTGAAAGGGAGAGAGTAGGAGGGGCAGAAAGAGATGGTGGGTTAAGAATCTCTATGACGTGAATTATGCATGAGGAAGCATCTTATCAAGTCATCCACTCACTGCTTCCAGACTCTCCAGAAATTCTCATCTAAACAGTTGGTTCTGAATTGATGGATGGTGGTGTTAAACGGTCATCTCTCCTACAAAGCATTCACTAGACTCATTTTTTCCCATGCTGACTGCTCTCTCTGGGTTGTCAAGGTAACTGAGTCACTGGGACAAAGCATGTTTCAGGGAGAGGGGCAGAGCAGGGATATGAATTCTGTCCTCTGAGTCGCCTTCTCAATCACTCAAAAGGGGGGTAGGGTTGGAAGAAAAAGCGGGACAAAGTGGGACTAAGGTTCAGGCAGAGTGGGGGTTGACTCCCTTTCCCCTTAGGCAACTCATGCAAGCAAGATAAACATGCATATTTTTGTATTCTAAAAGCACACAATCAATTATTTTATTTTCAGTGTTGACCCATAGCTTGTAGTTATGGTGAGCATGAATACAAAAATCTTAATTTTAAAAAATGATGTTAGAGAGAAATATTAATTTATGTTTTATTGGATGTGAAATATTTATATTATTATAATACACGTGTGTCGTGGGAACTCTAATTTACACGTTTATCTCAAACGCGCAAAATTTGCCTACTTCGTTTTGTCATTCCAAAAACAATTTCAACAACATCAGCCAGCAGAAGTGTCAGTAATCATTGAAGGAAGTAAATCAAGGCTATGGTAGCAGGTGTCTTTTGAAAGTCTGTATAGAGATAGCATCATCGCAGAAGATTGATCTCACCACTTGGAGAGTGCAGAGGAAGATCAGCATACATCGTCCTGAACAGCAACCCATTCTCTCTATCTGCATAAATGGCTTCCAAATAGGCGAATCGAAACAGCAAAGCAACTTTTTATAAATTCATAGGGGGCAAGTTGAATAGTCCTTCCCATATCCAAACATGCTCTCCGGTCCGGGGACGTGTCGTGGTTTGCAGTGGTGGAACAAAACGAGCTGAGAAGGAAATACACTTAAGGCTGTTACAACGAGGGGGAGGGTAAGGGGCATAGTAATTCCCCTACTCCGATGCTCTGCTAGGTGTGGCGCTAAGGACGCTCTACAATGCACTAGTGCACCAACTAGTGTAACACTCCAGTAGTTGGTGGTGCTGGTGGAAGGGACAGTGCATAAACGTTTAGTAGCCTATCTGTGCACAGGACCAAGATTTTTTTTTGTCTCAGTGATATTTTCTCAAAAACAAATATTTGTCCATTCTTTCCACCCAAATTGTTCACTTTCAAGCAACTCTCACCTGGGGTCATACACAAACATTAGATAGGACCCAAAATAACTGGTTCCTATATTGTGGACCATGGAAGTACTAAAAAGGCAAGTCCAACCCATATTGAAGTCTATAACCCAAACATGAAAACGCGGGCACAGAAAAACCCGCGCACGCCATTGTGCACGTGTTTGGGTGGAGCTGAAGGACAGCGCCAGTCAATAGGCCAGGTTGGAATCGTGGTGATGATTTGTCAGCACTTTTGTCAAACGGCAGTTCTATGACTGTGACACAGTAAAATACATCATAATAGTTATTTGTTTTCATCCAGTAATGTGATAACGCAGCCTGATCAACCAAATTATGACCCATCCTTGGTGATTACAACGCATCAGGCTACCACTTACCACATTATTATTACACATGTATGAGCCTACACATGGTCATCTATTTCACCTCAGACGTCCACATCTGTGTGATGGTTTAGATTGAAATGTTCTTCCCATCTCCACGCACTCCATTCACAGCACTTCTCCATCCTTCCGAGAGATGACGCTAGAAGCAAATCACAAATTCATAATTGGGGTTCTCCAGTTCCCCCTGTCACATGGCTCTACCACCGAGCTGAGGCATAGTGTAGAGATGGAGGGGGCTTGAGAAACTGTGGAGGAACATCTGACGGTTCGATACAACACAGGGGATAGAGGAAAATAGTTCATCTGTCTGCCTTTGCTTTTCGCGGAGGTGTCCAAAAATACCAAATGCAATGCTGCATTAGGGTCATGTTTTCGCACACAAGAGGCTCCAGTTATCGCTTTAATTGATTATGCTAGAGGGGAGTGGATGGTCTGAGTGGACGCAGAAATTGAAGGAACAGACTAAAGTGGACGCTGCGCGCCGTCGCGCCTCCCGAATCTCTGAGCTGAGTGAGTATGAGATCAGCTCCTGGCGCAATGCTCTGCCTAGAGCATGTTTCTCTTATTCAGCATGTGAGATTTTCATATATCCCCATAATTGTATTATAGATTTTCTGCTGACATAAATTTGATTAGCTTATTCATATTTTTCAATTTGATAATTGATTGGTAAGCTAAATGCATTTCTCCTCGCGATTTTTTCCCTTTGTGTTCACAGGCTCCGTTACCTTTATTTCCAATGGGTCATGCATTCAATAGAGCAGACACGTGTGCAACAGCCACAATGTCACTTCATTGCCTGGCTTTTGTGATTAGACGTCTAATTAACCGATTCGTCAGAGAACCTTAATGTAATTGCATGCGGGCATTATGGAAACGTTATGTATAGGCTAGACTACGTTTACATCGCATGCTTAGTATTCGAGAGGCTTCTTTGAATCATAAAGATAATTCATATTAGACCAATATTTGTGTTTGATAAGAGATCACCAAGCTTGGTCAGTGAATGAGAACACGCACACATGACAATCACTACATCGATTCTCATGTGTGCGTGTGTCTCTGAACCTTTTTGGTGATTCTCTCAAATGCCTTGGCACTGCCAAATTCACGTCGCGTGTTCACACCCAGTCTTCTCTGTCATGGCTGGAGTCATGTTGTGCCAGCCATGCCTGCTCCGTGTTTGGTCTCTAACCTGTTGTCTCCGGAATCACTGCAGTTTGAGCTGTCGGGGGTTCTCGATGAGATGTTAAAACCCATTCAACCTATGAGAGAGTCGCGGTGTGCAGTGCAGGCAAGGGCGCAAATCATTAGGCTCACATAGCAGGCTACTCGACTGATGCATAATGAAGAGGTTGAATACTGTAGCCTACTTGTGGAGAAGACGAAATACATTTGAGTTTGCTACAGGATAAAATGTATCAAAGGAGAAGGTGGTTTGGGATTTGCTTTTGTCAGCAGCAAAGGGTGCAGACAAATTAATCTCAGTTGGAGCTCAGAGCCAGGGAGAGAACAACCACAGGGCCAGTTTATGAGCCAGCTCCCTGTAGTAGCCTTTATAGATCTATTTAGCATTCAGTGCACACTTAAATGCATGGATGAATACATGCAACTGAGAATCCTCTCACAGACAATATTCTCCCTCACTCAAGGCTAAAATGGTTAATGTTATTGCAAGCAAGCATCTGACCTCATTCACATCATCATCATGTCTCTTTTACCCTCTTTCTCCCTCTCTCTCTCCCTCTCTCTCTCTCTCTCTCTCTCTCTCTCTCTCTCTCTCTCACACACACACACACACACACACACACACACACACACACACACACACACACACACACACAGATTGAATTGTGGCTCAATGTGCTCATGGTGTCTGTCTGTGTGTGTGTGTGTGTGTCTGTATGTGTGTGGCTGGAATGACTCACAGATAAAAGGTGGGGCTGCTCTCCACATCATCTCCCAATTGATTGATCAGGACTTAAGTGCTATGCTTGCTGTGGCCAGGGTGTGTGTGTGTGTGTGTGTGTGTGTGTGTGTGTGTGTGTGTGTGTGTGTGTGTTGTGTGTGTGTGTGTGTGGTGTGTGTGTGTGTGTGCGTGCGTGCGTGCGTGCGTGCGTGCGTGCGTGCGTGCGTGTGTGTGTCAGGGTTGCGCTCAATTCAGAATTGTGGAATTGACTCCCAATCAACTCATATGAGTTGGAATTCAAGTTGAAATGGCCACACCCCAGAGGATGTAGAATTTGAATTTCAGCTTGAGTGACATGACGTAGAATTCAATTCAGTGCAATCCAAAGAAATTCCATTCAGCCATAGAACATCAGAGTTTCATTGAATCTGACAGGTCACACTTCCAGATACCAAAGAATATATAACTTCTCTCTAGAAACAATGTTCATATACTCTTTTAAACATAGCGCTTACAATAGCCAATTATATTTCCACCAACCATTTAATTTATTTGGCTTCTTTCTGAAGTCCTCAGGGTCAACTTGAGGGTTTAACTAATGCTTTCTGTGAAATGTAGTATTTCTTTTTGACATATTGAACAAAATTTAAAGGCCCACACCAGTAGAAATCTACTTTTTCGAGATGAGAAACGAAGGCCAAATATTACCCATGATGTTGCACAATGATTTAATTAATAAGTCATCGTTTTAGTCTAAGTATGATATATTTTGGCTTGAATTGACAAATCCGAACCGCCCACTTCGTTCAAATCCGTGTGAATGTGGTGTCTTTTCCCATGCCATACAAATGATTTTTAGCCTACGTTTTGTTTCAGTGCTGGGTTTTATTTGAATGTTACCACCCACCAGCATGGCATTGTTTATTAATTACAAACAGCTGCAAAGTTATTCCTCTTAGTGACTGAGATGAGTCAAACAGCCATGTGTCCATTTGGCCGCCTGAGCCATGGAGCAAATTAAAATAAGGGGCACAAACGTATGTTTTTGCACCTCCACTTTGTAGTTGTTGTTTTTTTTACCAGAAAATGATCATATCCATTGGATAATTTGTACATTTTCACTTATTTTTGAGCTAGTCTGTATTATAAAAAAAAAATATATGACCATTTTATAAATGGTCAAATATATAATTGCGTGATATGATAGCATTTCAAAACCTGCTCCCTGTGTCTGAATGGTTTTGACCACTAAAGTTTTGCTTCACTACACACTCCACTGCTTTGATTGGTGTAACGTTAGCTAGAAACCACAAGTGTCTATCCAGATAATGAAAGGACACTCGCAAAAGAAAATTCAAGGAACTTATAGTTAGTTACATGTCATTTGTGGCGTGCATGATCCTGAGAAAAGTCATTGTAGCCTATCATTTCACTTCCCCTGTGAGAACTATGAGCACGATCTGACTTGGCTTTGCTGTACCGCAGCTGAAGCCTGCCAGCAGCCTGCCAGCAGCCTACCTACCAAAGGTTGCACCGTGGCCATTACAATGTAAAAAAACGCATATCAGCTATCTTTCAATAGTTATCCATAATTCCTGGAGATTCATCACAATTTATTCTAACTGTTTCTATGGCAGATTTGCTTGCCGCAATTCATGGAAAATGCCATTACTTTGGAGACAACAATAGATTGCGATGTCAAAGAGGCCAGTGGTTTCCATCTGTGGCAAAGTTTTCCCTAAATTAGTGCTTATGACAAATCCAGTTCTAGAAGCCATAGTCAGCTGGCAAATCTTTTGAATGTGGTGTAGTTAAAAAAACACACAGCAACAACCGATAACATTAGCTAGCTAGATAAAGTTAGCATGCTAGCTAGCTACACTGACGGCTGACAGTGCCCTCGTTTTTGATCAACACATGGAAATTCCCACACCCAATATCTAAATATGTATAAGTACCATTTGTCATTCTTTGGAGGTGGAACCTAAATGTGCATTTCCTCAGACAATTACAGACAATTACGTTGAAATAGTTGCGGCAACTTCCTCACGGGGGTCCTTTAAGACTGATTCATGAAATATAATAACTTAGAATATTCGCATACGGGTTCTGTTTTCCTTGATTATTCATTTTTAGAATTTGTCCTGAAAATCAATTGTTTCAACAATATTTGATATACGTGTATATAATGATATGTTTTATGTTTTATGTCAAATACATATATTTGTATAGACTACACCTAATATTGAATAGAAGCAGCATTTTAATTTCTCTAAATTAAATTATATTTCCTTTTATTCAAATTGCAATTCTGTATCCTGTTTACTACTTCAATTCAAAGTCATGAATTGAATTAAAATGCTAAATTAAATTCTAAATTGGGCCCAACGCTGGTGTGTGTGAAAGTTTTTGATGATGGGATGGCTAAGCAGATCACTGACCACCAGTAAAAAGGCATTCCTTTAGTCATTATGTGTCATTCTCATTTCGGCACCCCAAATGAGTACCTTTGATATTATAGAAATTGTGTACCAATATTGATCTGTTTCACCTGTCTGTGTGCTTGTCTCCACCCCCCTGCAGGTGTCGCCCATCTTCACCATTATCCCCTGTGTATTTATACCTGTGTTCTCTGTTTGTCTGTTGCCAGTTCGTTTTTTTCATTCATACCTACCAGCATTTTCCCCTGCTCCTGCCTGTTTTCCTGCTCCTGTTTGTTTTCTAGTCCTTCCCGGTTTTGACCATTCTGCCTGCCCTGACCCTGAGACTGCCTGCTGTTCTGG
This sequence comes from Salvelinus sp. IW2-2015, assembly GCF_002910315.2. NCBI lineage: Eukaryota > Metazoa > Chordata > Actinopteri > Salmoniformes > Salmonidae > Salvelinus > Salvelinus sp. IW2-2015. The sequence goes on along the minus strand of NC_036857.1, from coordinate 21,985,487 downwards.
ACCCTTTATACCTTCGCTGGATTATTGACCCCTGCCTGCCTTGACCTGTCGTTTGCCTGCCCCTGTTGTTAGGAAATCTTTTGTTTCCTAAACGCTGTCTGCATCTGGGTCTTACTTCAAACGTGATAGTACAAACTGGCCATGACTGACCCAGCAGACCCGGACCAGCTGCCCAATGCCATCTCCTCCCAAGGAGCCTCCATTGGTAGGCATGAGGAATTGCTTCGTGGTCTTATGGAGGGGGTCCAAACGTTGGCTGAGCGCCATGACCGGACGTGGAACATGTTGCTGGAGCAATTCCGCATGTTGTCTGAGAAGCAGCCTGCCACGGTGGTAACCCCACCACCCCTCAGTAACTCGCCGGTTAGCAGCGCCGCCCCACCGGCCACTCCACCTTCCCGGGAGCCCCGCTTACCTCCCCGGAATGCTTTAATGGAGAGCCGAGCACCTGTCGGGCGTTTCTAGCTTAGTGTGCCCTCATTTTCGAGCTTCAGCACTCCTCCTTCCCCCCAGATTGCTCCAAAATAGCCTACCTCATGATGCTGATGTCCGGAAGGGCTCTCACCTGGGCTACCGCCGTATGGGAACAACAGCCGGCCATGTGTGTGAGTCTGGAGGGGTTCATGGGAGAGGTGAGGAAGGTTTTTGATGCCCCGTTCTCCAGAAGAGAAGCTGCCCGGAAGCTAATCCAGCTCCGGCAGGATGCCCGCAGTGTGGTCGTCTATGCGGTGGATTTCTGCACACTTGCAGCTCAGGAGTTACCCACAGATCTTGATTCCCTCATCACTTTGACCATCCGCATCGATGGGCGATTACGGGAATGACGGATGGAAAGGAAATTCAATTTCGCTCACACGTCCAGGAATTCCACCTCGCCTCCGAGTCATCCCGGAAGTCCCCAACGGTCCCGTTGCCGAGAGCACCCGAGGTTTCCCGACCTCCCTCAAGAGTCACCGAAGACGGCTGAGGCACTGTTTCCCGAGCCTATGCAACTAGGCAGAGGTGGGCTGTTGCCACCGGAACGGCAATACAGGATCAACACAAAGAGCTGTCTGTATTGTGGGACTTTTGGTCATTTTGTGTCCTCATGTCCATTAAAAGACCAGGCTCACCGTTAGGAGCGAGTACTCTGGTGGGCCATATGTAGAACTTTTCTGCTTCCCTTACTCGCACCCCTTTTCATGCCATTCTGCTGTGGGGAAACCAGTCCAAATCTCTCCGGGTCCTCATTGACTCTGGGGCCGATGAGAGCTTTTTGGACGCCACACTGGCTTCCGAGCTGAACATCCTCACTCAGTCCCTCTCCATTCCCATGGATGGTAGAGCGCTAGACGGCGCTCTATAGGTCGGGTCACCCATAACACCACTCCCATCAACCTACATGTGTCAGGGAATCACAGCGAGACCATTAAATTCCTGCTCATCAAGTCTCCCCAGATTCCCATGGTTTTGGGATTCTTCTGGCTCCAGCGACACAATCCCCTCATCAACTGGTCTACGGGTGCTATCATGGGCTGGAGTCCGTTCTGCCACGCCCATTGTCTGAAGTCGGCACAACCTGCCCCGGGACGTCTTCCTGGGGGCTCGGAAGTTGCTCCAGACCTCTCCGCCATTCCCGCAGAGTACCAGGACCTCCGGGAGGTGTTCAGCAAGTCCCAGGCAACTTCACTTCTGCCGCAACGTCCCTATGACTGCGGGATTGACATTCTCCCTAGCACCAGCCGCCCTGGGGACGTCTGTACTCTCTGTCGGGACCAGAGACCAAGGCTATGGAGACCTACATTGGGGACTCCCTAGCTGCAGGATTTATCCGTCCCTCTTCCTCTCCCACTGGCACAGGGTTCTTCTTCGTGGAGAAAAAGAACAGGACCTTGTGCCCGAGCATTGACTACCGGGGACTCAATGCCATTACTGTGAAGAACCGTTATCCGCTACCACTTATTTCCTCTGCCTTCGAGCCACTCCAGGGGCCACTGTTTTCTCCAAGCTGGATCTATGAAATGCCTACCACCTGGTGCGGATACGAGAGGGGGACGAGTGGAAGACCGCCTTCAACACGGCCAGCGGCCACTACAAATATCTGGTCATGCCGTTTGGCCACACCAAATGTTCCAGGCTCTGGTGAATGATGTTCTCCGTGACATGTTGAACCGGTTCGTCTTTGTCTACATTGATGACATCCTCATCTTCTCCCGCTCCCCCCAAGAACACGTGCTCCACGTCAGACAGGTTCTCCAGCACCTTCTGGAGAACCAGCTGTTTGTTGAGGCGGAAAGTGCAAGTTCCATCACTCCACCATTCCCTTTCTGGGCTACATCATCTCTGCTGGGAGTGTCCAGATGGATCCCAGGAAGGTGTAAGCGGGGGTGGATCGGCCCCAGCCTATATCCAGGGTGCAGCTGCAACGCTTCTTGAAGTTTGCCAATTTTTACACTTTATCCGGGGTTACAGCACCCTGGCCTCCCCCTGTCTGCACTCACCTCTACCAAGGTTCCTTTCACGTGGTCCTCTGCCGCTGACCGAGCATTCTGGGACCTCAAACGCAGCTTCACCACTGTTCCTATCTTGGTTCATCCTGACCCTTCCCGTCAGTTCGTGGTGAAGGCCGATGCTTCGGATGTCGGAGTGGGGGCTGTCCTGTCCCAACGTTCTGCCCTGGACCTTAAGCTGCATCCCTGTGCCTTCTTCTCCCACCACCTCAACGCCATGTAGAGGAACTACGATGTGGGGAATCGAGAGCTTCTTGCGGTGAAAATGGCGTTGGAGGAATGGAGGCATTGGCTAGAAAGTGCGGAACATCCGTTCATTGTGTGGACCGACCACAAAAACATGGAGTATCTCCACACCGCCAAGCACCTCAACTCCAGGCAGGCGAGATGGGACCTGCTGTTTACCCGGCTCAACTTTTCCCTCTCCTACCGGCCGGGGTCCAAGAACGTCAAGCCGGATGCCATGTCTCGCCGCTATAACCCCACGGTTACCACCCCGGAGCCCATCCCACCTCATGCCTGGCGACAGCACTCAGCTAGGGTATAGGGAAACAGGTGGGGGGGCCCAGATAACCGGATGTTTGTGCCTGACGCAGTCCGGTCCACGGTCCTGGAGTGGGCCCATTCCTCCAGGCTTGCCTGCCACCCGGGATCCCGTCGGACAACGCTTTTGGTGGCTTACTATGGTTTCGGAATGTCGCCTTGTTTGTCGCCGCCTGCACGGTCTCTGCACAGAACAAGACTCCTCGGCAAGCTCCGGCTGGTCTGCTTCAACCACTGCCTGTCCCTCACCGTCCCTGGTCCCATATATCCCTGGATTTCATCATGGGTCTCCCCCCGTCTGAGGGCAACACTGCCATCCTGGCTGTGGTCGACCGGTTTTCCAAAGCCGCCCACTTCATTCCTCTCCCCAAACTACCCTCGGCCAAGGAGATGGCCCAGCTTATGGTGCAGCACGTCTTCCGTATCCACGGATTCCCAGTGGACATGGTCTCCGACCGGGGTGCTCAGTTCTCGTGCCGGTTCTGGAAGGCGTTCTGCACGCTCATTGAGTTGTCGGCCAGCCTGTACCCTTTTTTACGATTTCCAACCCAGTACCCTTTCCAGACTATACAAATTAAATACACATGCGGATCCCTTCTCCACAAAACAGATGTGCATGCAGATACAGGCTTAAATACATAATGTAGGCATAAAGAGGTGCATCAACATGCTCTAAAACTTGTCTCTATGGCCTCTTAAGGACCCACACCACATGTCCTGTTCTTAGCTCCCAAATACCTCGACATGACCAGCCTCCTGTCACCCCAGTAACACACAGACAGGTAGGGCAACACAAGGGGTAGAAGAACAATGAACATTTACAGTTTGAGGTTTAAGGGCATACTAGATTGCCATAGGATGAGGGGGTTTTCTCTGTGGCTGGGGATTGGGGCTTTGTTTAGCAGAGGATCCTCTGGTGGAGGGCCATTTGACTGCTTTGCTCTGCTCGGAGCGCAACGTCCAATTGGTTGGCTTAGAGAAAGCTGCTCCAGGGCCAGAGATTACACTGCAGTGCTGAGGCGTCACTCTGACTATGAGCCAAGGGGTAAGGCAGGGGATAGAGAGAGAGAGAGAGAGTAGAGTAGAATATGTTGGGAGGAGGAGGAGGAGGTGGACCGACAGAGACAACAAGGCAGCAGCTCTGGGAACCTGGCTCTGGAAATGTGACAGTCTCCTCTCATCATCAGCTTTTCAGCTTCTTCAAAACACCTGTCACGGAACTCCCACGCACACACTGATGTGCCTGTCTCTTTCTTCCTAACCCTCCTTTCAGCCTTACTCTGCTCCACTTCCTCTTGCCTTACCCTTGCTCAAAACATCTGTGTTCTGTTCTCAAGGTGATTTAGATACACTGTCAGATTTATGAATGAATAGAATATGTCTTTCTGGATCCATTTGGGTATTTGAGAATATTCAGGATATTCTTGTGAGAGTGTTACAAAATATATATTCTGGGTCAACTCTGGGGAGGGAGTTGGAAAGCACTTAAAGACATTTGAATTCTGGTGGGAATTTTTTTAATTGTGTAAAGTTAAAGGTTTGTTCACCTCTCCTGTTTATACTTCCCCTGTATTTAACACTTTTATGACATGCTTTACACACAGTATACAATATATAGGTATGTCCGTTAAGTTGTAAGGTAATACAGAGGTGTTATTAAGCATGTTTCCTGCCTCAATGTATTGTACAGTCATTGCCAAAAGATCTATACAGGTATGTAGTGGTTGGCTCTCTACTGTTGCGAAATATAATTTATTAATAAATTCTATTCATATTTATCAAGCAGGGACTAATTTGCGAGTCAAGAAAGAGCACAGTTTGTGTTTGTGCCCTGTTGAGAGCACTCTGTATCATACTTACGAGAACAGCTGAAGGCCGTTTGGATGAAACCATATTTTTGGAAGAATCAGAACTTTCTCTACTATTATAATTTACAATGTAAACATGTGCCCTACTAGCACTGTACAGACCACCACCACAGCCAACTGCAATGGTAAGGCTAAGGCTAATTTATCTGAGCTGCTTCAGCCATTTTGGATCACCACACTAGTATGCTAATGAGCTACAATACTAACCATGTAAGTGAATACCAAATTGGCACATTGGTCCCATAGCCACTGAATTGATCCGACCATAGACACTCTTTTGGCTAAAACCACAAAATTATGTGTGTGCATTCCACCAATTATTTACTCCCAATCCCAAGGAGGACATAAGATAAATGCTTTAAAGATATCAACACTTGGCAGAAACATGCATATCTGTTGGTGTTGAAATTCCCTGTGTGGAATTTCCATATGTTGCAAATCAGTGCTACATTATTCACAACCTCATCTATTTCTATAGAATGGATGATGCAGGCACAAAGGCTCACAGCCCAAGACCCCCCCCACCTGCCCAGAACCCCCCAAACACACCCCATCCCATTTTCGCTATACCGGAACAAGATTCAGTGCAGAGCTCTCTGTTTCAGTGTGTAGGAGCCAATTTACTATTATGTCTAACTGAAGAAATGGTTGAGCGATAGGGATGTCAGACAGTCATGGGAGATAAAGGTTTGTTTTTGTGTGCGAGAGATAAAAATATAAGAGGAACCTAATAGGAGTTAATTGAAGAGGGGAAAAGCACCTGTGAAACTGGACATACATCACAGTACCTCCTAATTACCTAGCAGCTGGTCTGAACCAGTTTGGGGGGAGATCGGGGTAGTAGCGCAGAAAACAATGTTCTACTGTTAACAAGGACATAAAGAACACATTATACTGTACCTCAGCATGCTGTGTGACCTGAGGATTTAAATGTCAAATGTTTTTCATGCCAGGTTATGGCACTCCATAGTTAGCATAAATATATTCAGAAGCACAGATGTCCAACCATAGCCACATGCAGAGACAAAGTTAAGCTATATAACTCTTTCCTTCTGTACTAATTGAGACCATCCCGACTCAACTTCAACTGTTAGTCAACAAGAGGCTATGATAAACTCTGGAGAAGTCATAAAGTTGAAGGTATAGAGACTTTAGATCAGAGTGAAATGAGTCACATGAATCGTAATGTATAAAGAGCGTTACAGTATATTCACCAATGAATATATCTGTGAGAAGAGATTTGGGAACCTGTTTCAAAATAGGCCAGCACCTTGGGGGTTGCTGGTTCAAATACTTGGTGGGGAATATGTTTTCTTCTGTAATCATGTAGTTCAATAAGTATGCGACTGATTAGTCAGCCAGGACAGTTATATCAGAAACATATTTGCTGTCGCTTGGAGATGTGGAGGGCATCATGAAATAATCCTGATAAGGACTTTTCCTCTTTGTTTCAATCAAACCGTCCACCTTAAACTTCTCTTTCACTGAGAGAGGAAAAAGCTTGGAGGACAATATAATCAAAGAAAATATGGTTTCCTCTGTTCTCTGTCTTCTCTTTGGTTTTGGAATAAGATAATGATGTGTGCCTCTCTCTGTTCCTGTGTCTGTGTTACAGTATTTTTAGCTTCCATGTGACTCATTGACCCTGTTAATATTTACACTGTTGTGCAGGATTGATTCAAACATGGGGCAAATCATGATAGTTACAGGGGTGAATTACATTACACTTAAACAAACACATATATCACCATATCTTCAACTGGTTTCTCTCAGGTATTATTGGTACAGCATATGTGTGTGTAGAGGAAAGGTCCGGGTGAGGGTGGTCCCTGAAGACTAAAGATAAAGTGTAGTTTCAAAGATAAAGTCCAGCACACATTTGAATCTGGATATTAATTCCACTGATGTTGATTGTAGTACTATGGGCTCTTTGGACACAACAGGTTAGGTACCTGATGTTTGTGGATATGTCAGAAATGCCCCAAATCCTTAACGAGCCAAGGAAGATAAAGATGCCACAGGGTAAATGACAGTCAGTGGAGAGGAAAGGAGGTCAGAAATGCTGTGGATGATCTCTTGGTTATTCCTATGTCTTTCTTTTGTTGGTCATTGGAGCAATTGAATAAATGGAGCAATTCAAGCAACTGTTTTTCATGATGTGTTCTCCTTTTATTTGAATTATAGGTTTGCCCAAGTTCACCATTCCCCTTACAATTCCGTGGGCTTAAATAAGAGCAGCTGATCTGTATGACAAACACACAGTTCTTTCCTCTCCTTCTCCATCTCTGCAGATCCCAGGGAGGTTGTGGTGCCTACGTGTGCGGTGTGCATGTGTGTGGTGAGTGTGTGTGTGTGGTTGTGAGAGAGCGAGCGCCAGCGCTCCCACATGGCCTCCATGCAGGACGGGCTGAACTTCACGTCTCCTTCCTACGGCAAGGTCCTGCTGCTGGGTGCTATCGCTGCTGCCTCAGCCTTCGTCGTCACCATCCTCATCGTGGTGCTCTGTGTGGGCTGCCAGAGGTGAGACGAGTTAATGACTATGACCATGTGCACACGCACACAGCTATTTGCGTCTTTATAGTACATGAAATGTTGTGTTTATTATAGGAAGGGAAAGACGCATAATGTCTCCAGTGAAGGTGGGAAACACAGGCTGATGGACATGGTGAGCAGAGAATCCCTCATATTACTACATTTACCTTAGCTGTGAGCATCATTTTAGGTAAAGCATGGATACATTATGCATTCAAGCGATTGAGAAAAACTATAATTTATTTGTGTGTTTTCAGAGTATACTCAAGCAGTCAAGGCTGCGTTCCATCAGCAAGTCGGACGGTGAGATGAACAAGCTAAACTGCAATGGCAAGAGTGAGTAGAACTCTTAGGTATAAGACTATCACAAATGTTGAGCTCCATTTTGAGAAATCTTCACTACATAACAAACAATGATATTTGCACCTTTTACAAAGCCTTCTTTTATTTAGGTGTGAAAGAATGCTAACCTTTCTGGTTTCTATGTGTCCTGCAGAGTCATCCAAAAAGAACCGTCCGGCCAGCATGGACCTCCTGCTGCTGCCTAGCCGCCGGTCCAACTCTGACCTGCGCTCAGGGGGACGGACGCTACCCCAGGTACCCTCTGGTACGGGAGAGGAGCACACCTACTCTGAGGTAGGTCAACGCTCCTCCCCGAAGCGTGGCCCTGATAACAACCTCTACGCCATAGTGGGCAGGGCCGGAGAGACAGACACCCCAGCCCCTCCGGCCGTCCCAGCCAACACCCCTGCCCCCCCCGACCTAGATGGGGAAGGGTTGAATGAACCGCTACCCGAGCCAGATCCCATCCCCCAGGCTATGGCTCCTTCACACCCCCCGGAGACTACTGCAGAGTACGCCTGCGTCCGGAAGCTCCTGAAGGTGGACAAGGCTGTCCCCCAAAAGAGAGATAGTGGGACGGATATGGGGGAAGCACCGGTGCCGCCTCCTCGCCACGCCCCACCTTCACATCCTGCCCCGCTTCCGCCACACCCTCACAGCGTGAAGATGCCCCGGAAAAACGCGGAGGCCTTCAACCTGCCCACCTTCCCCAAGGTTGGTAGAGAAAAGGCTGATAATACAGAATTATACAGATACAGATTTCTGTTCGTTAGGGAAGTCTGAAAGTCAGACCTTGACGAAGGCCATGTGTGCAGAAATGGTGATTCATTTCACTGCATTTCCCTGCCTGTTTATACACGTCTCTTTATGTACTTCCAGTTCACTACATGTATTACTCACAGACTGTGTGTGGGTATGGTTGTGTGTTTTGTATAAGATTACGTTTTGTACTTAGCATTCTTCACAGCGCTGCTCTCTCGGGCTCAATGCCATATAGATGACGCAATGCATTGAAACACAGATCATCATCCCTGCAGAAAGACAATGGTGCTGCTTGACTGTCCTGTCATTCAAACAGCAAGCTGCACCTTTCAGTTAAAATCCACAAGATGTGGTACTTTAAGTCAAGACTCTAATCCTAGTTTTAATATACATAATGTATTCTTGATTTGGTTAGTATCCCCTGTGCTCCAATAATGTAGAGCTGTACAGCTTGCATGAATCAACTGTAATGGTCTAGAATCTAGATGCTTCCTACATTTATGCCTGCAAGGCTGTTTTAGGTGTTATGAATGAGCATGCATCTTCTTTAGGATCTGTCATGGATGCTGGGTCCCTAGGCAGCCCCTAGAGAGCATTGAATCTTAGTCAATTTCTCCTGATGCCTCTGCAGCTCAAGTAATTCTGTTGAGAGCTAAACATTTCATTGTAATGTTTAGAGTGCAAATGTAATGCATTTACATGTGTGTTTGCACACATTTTCTCTCTCATGCCCCATTCTAAGGAATGACTTGTATGATCCTTAGCAGAGGAGAGCAAAGGCATTTTAAACAATAAGCCTGTAACTGAACTTTTCATTACACTCTCCTAAGTATTATACGAAAGCACTATGTTTTGTTTGTTTTTATTGCTGTGTTTCATCTCAATCATATGTGTTGTGTTGACAACCCATTCTTCCCGTTCCCTGATTGGCTGGCAGGAGGCAGTGTTCATGGGTAATGGAGAGCAGTATATATGGAAGCCTCCAGAGGATGATGACATCATCATGCTCCAAAACAAACCCTTAGGCCCTCTGAGTCCTCACAGTGGAGAGAACATACAGCCATCTACTGCTATGGTGAGTATCAGTGGAGGTTGGTGGGTGGATGTATAGGAGGACGCGCTCATTGTAATGGCTGGAATGGAATTAATGGAACGGAGTCAAACGTGGGTTCCATTCCAGCCATTACAATGAGCCCGTCCTCCTATAGCTTCTTCCAACAGCCTCCTCTGGTGAGTATGTTTGTCATTACAAAGTATGTGTTCATTGTGTTTATCAGACTGATTAGTACTGAGGGTTGTCCTGTGCTGTGTGGTTTCCAGGCTGCAGAGATGTACTCCAAACCAGTCAAGAAGAAGAGAGCTGTTCCTGGGTCTCCCCCAGCAAACATTGGCTTCCGTACCTTGGGGCGCGGTGACCGGGACCGGGACCGAGACGGGGGGTTCAGTGTGGTGGTCAAGCCCCAGAACTGGGCCCCGCAGGAAGGGAAGCCTGTCGGAGGAGCCTCTGCAACTCTGGAGGACCACTGTTACGAGTCCATCGGGACGGGGGAGGAATGCAACCCTGCCTATGAGTCTATGGAAGGTGGTGGTGGTTGGAAGCGAGTTGGAGGAACCGAACGGCCTCCCAACACCTGCGCCACCCTCAGGCCCAGGAGGAAGAAGTCCCAGCAGCCCTTGCAGCAGCAGCAGCCTCCCCCGCCACCACCCACACAGCAGACCCCCAAGTTACAGCACCTTCCAGCCAAAGCCCTGCTTCTGCCCGGGGAGAACCTGTACGAGAGTATAGGGGACATGAAGCAGGGCGGAACTGCCACTTCCAGCACCACCACCATCTTCACCTTCAACGATGGCATGGAGATGTATGTCACTGGGCTCTAAGGCTGCTCCCTCTGTGACCTGTGACCTCTCACCTCCTTCCTAGCATTTAAAAAGAAGACCACGGTCGAGGAGAGCTGGTTGAGCCCCTCTCATGCTCACTCACATGTTTACATTACAGTCATAACTTCCTGCCTTTCAGAGCCTAGGGCAACAGTGTTGGTCAGTGGTTAACGACCTGGGCTGAGGAGAAAGTCCTTGGCTGGGTCAAATCCCTACCTTGGATCCAAAGGTAGTGATGAGAAATGAGCACAAAACTATTACAGAAAAATCTGTAGGATGGCAGCACTATTTGAACAATGTGCAGAGCACAATTAGAGGGAACATTTGGAAAATTCTTCCCAATTTTTGCAGGTCTAACCATTGAAATATAATTCATTTCTATGGTTAAAACAGTGTTATTGTACTGGCAATCCTGGAGCCCTAGTTTAGGAATGAGCACAACTTTCAGTTTACTCCCTATGTAGCACTTAGTCTGTGTACGGCAGACCTTTCCCCCAAGTTGGTCGAGGTGTGATTCCGGAAGCAATTAAAAGTATTAAAAGTAAAGAAATTAAATATTAATCAAAAGACTTGAAAGCTCAGGGACCAAGAGTCAAATTATGAGAGAATAATTAACTAAATTGCACACATTGTTGTTTTCTTCCCCCCAAAAAACACAAATAATTTTGACCATATTCTCAGATGATAATAGCAGATATTTTTCCCTTTTCATTTGTTACATATCACATGGACTGACAACTGTCCAATGCCATCTGTAAATGAAGTGTTTTATTTTGTCGATCTTTTTCTTGCACTTTGCCTGCTTAATGTTGCATGCTAAAAAAACTCAAATCAAACACTGTCATGTGGTATCTAAAAACGGTTTCTTTTTTGATAATGTTGTTGATTGTTTAGTTATTATGTTGCCTTGTTTCTCTTAGAGAGCAAAATGTCATTCTGATTCAGGATAGCTTTGGTCACTGGGAATCTCTGGTAATTGTTACTGTCAAGTTGGTCACTGACTTTGTCTTCACCACAGAGAGGATAGGATACTACTATCTGAACTACAGAGGCCATATCTAGTCAAGGGGGCATGCTGGTGGAGTCCACACAAATTGAATAGCTCCACCCTCACTCTCAAAACTGTGGATCAGCCAAGATACTGCTTCTGCCTCACAATCCTGATCACTGATGATGGTGACTTCACCATCCTCAACTCTGAACGCATGGTGGAACTGACATCCATCAACAAACCCTCTATAGCTGTGTCTCATCACGCCACTGATGAACATTTTGATCTCCTCTCGATCCCCAGTGACATCTTAAATATACAGAAGAAAGACAACAGTGCAGTGACAATAAATGCCAACGATCCAACACAGATATTGTAAAGGAGCGTATAAAAAGTAGAACGCAAAACGTCATCTCAACCTGGATACTAAAGAAGAAAACTTCATTTGACCAAATATACCAGCACACAATGTGGTTATTATTATTATTATGTATGTTGACGCAATGTGCGCGTGTGTATGTTACTAAAAGAGAAATAATAATAAATATATAATTGGTGTCAAGAAATCTATCTTTTACTATTTATGTTTGGTTGTGTTTTTGGAATGACTTCTCTGGTGGCAAATTTGCAAAGAAGTTACATTGTGAATTTTGATGTGCTTTTGTTACATTTTTCCAAGCCACTTAAGCTATGATGTGTTCATTGAAAAGCCCAGCTAAGTTTTATGTGGCAGCTAATGTTGTGTGTTTGCTAATCAGACTACGGGGTCTTGTGCTCGAAGCTTGTAATTAAGTGCTAAAAATGAAAAGATTGTAATGTTTTATATCAAGATTAATATTCATGAAAATGTCGGTCAAGTTTATACTTTTGTAATAAAGTGGCACTTTGAAAAATGTGTTTTCTCTAAGCTTCGATTTAAAAAAAAATCTAAACATTTACCTCATATGCCTTTTATTAGATAGGATTACCTTTACTAGAAGGTAATAATTATTTGTCCAACCATGCCAGCTAACTTCACTAAAACACAGCACAGTCGAAAGCAGTCTTTCCATTTGACCCTTTTCCATATGCACTGTTCATGATCTGATAATATATTATTATTATTATCATCATTATGTCTATTATAACATCATGATCTAAGGAATTAACATGGTCCACACATACCCATACAGTTGTGAAAAGGGCACGACAGCACCTCTTCCCCCTTAGGAGGCTGAAAAGATGGCATGGGCCCTCAGATTCTCAAAAAGTTCTACAGCTGCACAATTGAGAGCATTTTGACGGGCTGCATCACCGCTTGGTACCACAACTGCAAAGCACATGACCGGAAGGCACTACAGAGGGAAGGGAAGTACTGCCAAGTACATCACTGGGGCCAAGCTCCCTGCCTTCTAGGACCTCTATACAAAGCAGTGTCAGAGAAAGGCACAAAAAAAATGTCAAAGACTCCAGCCACCCAAGCCATAGACTGTTCTCTCGGCTACCTCACGGCAAGCGGTATCAGTGCACCAAGTCTGGAACCAACAGGACCATGAAAAGATTCTACCACCAAACCATACGACTACTAAACAAGACTGCTAAATAGCTAATCAAATGGCTACCCAGACTACCTGCATTGACCCTTTGTTACACCAACTCTCTTGCACTGACTCTATGCGCACACACTGGACTCTACCCACACACTCACACATACTTACACTGACACCCCAACACACACCCACACACATAACATGCGCACACGTGCATACTGACGCCACACACACACTCACACTTTCACACTCACCACATACGCTGCTGCTACTATCTTATCTATCCTGCTGCCTAGTCACTTTACCCCTACCTTCATGTACATAGCTACCTCAATTACCTCGTACCCCTGCACATCGACTTGGTACTGGTACTCCCTGTATATAGCCATGTGTCACGTTCCTGACCTGTTTTCCTTTGTTTTGTATTTGTTTTAGTTGGTCAGGGCGTGAGTTGGGTGGGTTGGTCTAGGTTTGATTTTCTATGTTGGGAKTTTGTGTTCGGCCTGGTATGATTCTCAATCAGAGACAGCTGTCAATCGTTGTCCCTGATTGAGAATCATACTAAGGCAGCCTGGGTTTCACTTGTGTTTTGTGGGTGTTGTTTTTTGTGTCAGTGTTTTGGGCCACACAGGACTGTTTCAGGTTAGTCACGTTTGTTGGTTGTTGTATTTTGTAGTGTTTGTTGTTTTCCCATTAAAATATGAATACTTACCAATCCGCATCTTGGTCCGATCCATGCTCCTCCTCGTCTGAGGAGGAGAACGACTACGACAGCCGTTACAGAAACACCCACCAAAACAGGACCAAGCGGAGTGGAGAAGAACGGCAAATACAACAGCAATGGGGAAAGAGGAATGGACATGGGAGGAAATCCTAGACGGAAAAGGACCCTGGGCAGAGCCAGAGGAGTGTCGCGCCCCAAGCGGAGCTGGAGGCAGCGAAAGCGGAGAGGAGGTTTTATGAGGCGAAGCAAGGCAGAGCGGCTGGAAGCGGAGAGGCTCACCCAAAAATTTATTGGGGGGGGGGGCTAAAGGGGAGTGTGGCGAAGCCGGGTTGGATACCGAGCCAACCTCGGGCTTACCGTGGAGTGAGAGGGCGTCGTACTGGTCAGAACCCGTGTTATGCGGTGGAGCGCACGGTGTCCCCAGTACGCGTGCTTAGCCCAGTGCGGGCTATTCCACTTGCGCAGCTAAGAGGGCTAGGTTGGGCATCGAGCCGGGTGCCATGAAGCCGGCCCAACATATCTGGCCTCCAGTACGTCCCGCCTACTGTGCGCCTCAGCAGGTCAGAGTCGGCCGTCTGCCCAACGCCGCCTGCGCTGCTTGCCTGCTCATCACAGCCTGATTCTGAATGCCTGCCTTCCCAGCGCTGTCTGAACTGTCTGCCTGCCCACGCTGCCCGTCTGTCCCGAGCCTTCAGAGCCGTCCAGCCAGGCCCTGCCAGAGCCGTCCAGCCAGGACAGCCAGAGCCGTCCAGCCAGGAGCCAGAGCGTCCAGCCAGGACCAGCCAGAGCCGTCCAGCCAGGACCAGCCAGAGCCGTCCAGCCAGGACCAGCCAGAGCCGTCCAGCAGGACAGCCAGAGCCGTCCAGCCAGGACCAGCCGAGCCTTCCGCCAGCCAGGATCCGCAGAGCCTTCCGCCAGCCGAATCCGCCAGAGCCTTCCGCCAGCCAGGATCCGCCAGAGCCTTCCGCCAGCCAGGATCGAGCGGCTTCCGCAGCCAGGATCCGCCAGAGCCTTCCGCCAGCCAGGATCCGCCAGAGCCTTCCGCAGCCAGGATCCGCAGAGCCTTCCGCCAGCCAGGATCCGCCAGAGCCTTCCCGAGCCAGGATCCGCCAGGCCTTCCGAGCCAGCACCAGCCCAGCCCGCCAGGATCCGCCAGAGCCAGCCCGCCAGGATCCGCAGAGCCAGCCCGCCAGGATCCGCCAGAGCCAGCCCGCCAGGATCCGCCAGAGCCAGCCCGCCAGGATCCGCCAGAGCCAGCCCGCCAGGATCCGCCAGAGCCACCCGCCAGGATCAGGCAGCCCGCCAGACCGCCTCAGTCCGGTGCTGCCCCTCAGTCCGGTGCTGCCCTCAGTCCGGTGCTGCCCCTCAGTCCGGTGCTGCCCTCAGTCCGGTGCTGCCCCTCAGTCCGGTGCTGCCCCTCAGTCCGGTGCTACCCCTCAGTCTGTTTGCTCTTTGGAATAGTGGGATTGACATGGAGGGTGGATATTGGGAGGAGGCCACGGAAGCGGGGGTTGACTATGGTGGGGTGGGGACCACGACCAGCGCCAGAGCCGCCACCGTGGACAGACGCCCACCCAGACCCTCCCTAGACTTTGTGCTGGTGCGCCCGGAGTTCGCCCTTAAGGTGGGGGTTCTGTCACGTTCCTGACCTGTTTTCCTTTGTTTTGTTTTTGTTTTAGTTGGTCAGGGCGTGAGTTGGGTGGGTTGGTCTAGGTTTGATTTTCTATGTTGGGATTTTGTGTTCGGCTGGTATGATTCTCAATCAGAGTGACGCTGTCAATCGTTGTCCCTGATTGAGAATCATACTAAGGCAGCCTGGGTTTCACTTGTGTTTTGTGGGTGTTTGTTCCTGTGTCAGTGTTTGGGCCACACAGGACTGTTTCAGGTTAGTCACGTTTGTTGGTTGTTGTATTTTGTAGTGTTTGTTGTTTTCCCATTAAAATATGAATACTTACCAATCCGCATCTTGGTCCGATCCATGCTCCTCCTCGTCTGAGGAGGAGAACGACTTCGACAGCCGTTACACATGTTATCCATGTTATTTTTTACTTGTTATCATTATTCATTATTCACTGTGTTTTTATTCCTCGTGTCACTATTTCTTATTTGATATTTTATCTTTAACTGTGTATTGTTGGAAAAGGACCTGTAAGAAAGCATTTCACTTTTAGTCTACACCCCGTTGTCTACGAAGCATGTGACAAACACAATTGGATTTGATCAAAGCATTGACATAGATCAAACTCGCAAATCAAACACACGGTTGCCTTTAACCCTCATTGTAGGCCAAACATATAGCAATATCAAACTGATCCTGAAACCAAAGGCAACTCTGAAAAACACTGGTGATGACTAATGGAAGACAAAGGTTCTGCAATAGTGCTATAGATTTATCACCGGAAAACATTATTTCATTGGCTGTTAAGGCATTGAGAAAGTCTGATTCTTTCAAGTAGATGTATGGAGGATTGTTTCCTCACATGACAATCTGCCATTCACTTTATTCCAAAATTACACTCATACATTTCCCAGAGATAAATGTTCAAATTTTCCATGTCAAAATATTACACTTGATCTCTAACATAACCTAATGAGCACAACAGTATTATTTTTGGGAAACGGTCAATCATTTCTTGTTACGTTCACACGCAACGCAAATGCTAAGCACATTTTTGAAAAACACTTAACACAACTCCATAAAAGATGCAAAACTCAGTTGAGTAAATCGTGACAAAACCAAATTCTAACATTTGGTCACAGCTGGTACAAATTACTCCCAGGAATGTGAACCTCTTCTGCACGTGTGCAAAACTTGTTTGCATGGTTGTTCAATCAGCAATCAGTCCTTATTCAAGCATAAAAAAAGGTCACCTCTGAGTTGCTGTTTGCAAGAATGGACCAAGTTAGAGGCCGAGGGCAAAGACTAAGGAGGGGTAAAGGGGTCCGTAAAGGAAGATAGTTCAGCTCTCAGTGAAAATGAAATGTGTTAAAATAAAGCCTTTGTTTTTGGACATTCATGCTTTTGAGTGGCATTCTATTTTTATTTATTTGTATTTTTTTTTAAATTATGTAATCTATTTTTTATATGGTTTGGTAAAAATGTTTGAGTGACATTCTTTCTGCATTCATCATCTTTGGTAAAATCATTTTAGGAAAAAAAGAATACAGCCTATACTGTGATAATGTTTTGTTGTCTTTTATAATTATAGTATCAACAAATGGCAGGGTTAACCCTGTTAGACAATACCTCCTACAGTCTATAAATCTCAATGTGTGTGAGTATCCTTGTTTATGTGTGTGTGTGTGTATGTGTCTGACTAGCTGTAGAACAAAATAGGTCACCCTTAAAACAAAAAGCTTGCAGTCAACATCGCAACCGTCTGCTGAATTTTCATTGGTGGGCTTGTCTCCATAGTAACAGGTTAACCTTGAGGCAGTAGTCACATGGGCAGGCGGGGTCTTGTGCTCTCTTGGAGAATACAGCATGACATCCATGATCACAGTCACCCACTCTGGAAGGGTTATCACAGAGAAAAAGAGATTCCCCAAAACAGTGTTCTCTCATGACTAAATGTAGGCTATGCTTGTCAATCATAGAGGCAGAGATAAAATACATTCAACACTCATACATGTGTGTATACTATTTTAGGTAAAAATGAATACAATAAACGTAATGTATAAATGGATGTCCCTTAAAAAACGGGGTAAGAAAAATACAAAGATATCTAATATTTGGTATTTAGCATCAGGACATGTCACGATCTCTTTGTTCAGGTGAAGATCATCCTCAGCACATTTCTAGTGACTGTTTTCGATCATCTCTGTCAGGGGTGGAGAGGATTCAATACCATTTCCACTCACTACCTTTCAAATTTCAAAACCTTTTCAAATACTTGAAAATAATGGGCAATTTCCCTGTACACGATTTGTCAATTCCCTCAATGAAATGAGTTGAATGAAATGCACCAATTACAGGCCGTCATATGGTTTCTAGTGTACTTTGAGTATCTGGGAGCACACACACCATGGCAACACAGCAACTATAATTGAGCAATGCTCCCCCCTACAGGCTAGAAAGCTTCTCTACCTAACAAAACATAGATAAACTTTCAATAAGGTTAAATTTAATATACAATTGCCAATTATCATCTGATAATAAAAAACAAATAGCTAGGTAATTTCAAGATAGTGTCTTGAGAGAGGATGAAACTGATTCAGTTTCATGTAGCACCATATACATTATAAACATTAGCTTGCTTGAGCAGTCCAGAACTGAAAAATCCAACCATATAAATAGAATAATGACCCATTAACATCTAATATAAACCATATACAAATGTCTTGTTGTACATACATTTGAGTATTGACTTGTTTATAGAGACCCTTTGTTGGATCCATCTACTGTATAGCAGCTTAATGGAATGTGACTGGTGTTGCCAGGAAGTTCTGCCCTTAACTAGCCTTGTTAAACCAGCCTGATCTGGCAAGCACACAGTCTGGTTTCACAAGGCTAGCCTTTAACCTTGTGTTTCACAGAATCAAGTTCATTATTTGTTGTTTTGGTCGCTCCTGTTCCTCATCATCACTCCAGCCTGATGTTCCACCATCTGTCCCAAAGTAGCGGTCCCCAAAGTCCCCTGTATCAACAGAACACACAGATACACAGTTTGAGTTGTATGACACAGAGTTAACTTACATTACACGGAGTACAGAATACATACATCGCTGACTTCCACCACTGTCCATAACACATAACCGCTACAGCAGAGCCAAACCCACCAATCCCAGGAATGACTTGGAGGAAGTCATCAACACCCATGTCCACAGCGGTGGTGAGGATTTTGACCTTGGGGAAGGCATAGGCCACCGAGTGCACCCCCAACCCTGCCATCAGCAGAGAGACCAGCGCTATCTTCTCCTCCTGCACCTTGTGGTCCTGCACAGATACATCACAACAGTCATTTAACACAACACACAATCAATGCTATGCCATCTTTTTAAAACCCAGCCATTTAGTATGGTGGGTAATGGGGGTTACTTTCATAGAAACAGAACTACTAATTATAATTCTATGGTTACTATAATGATTAATTATGAAGTAGGGGGGCTATCAGTTATTTTGGGATAGGGATGTCAATTGCTACTTTACCAATAGGGCCCTCACAGCCATCATGGCCGCAGCGCCTGTAGACACAGTGCTGTCCATTAGAATGACATGGTCCTCACTGATGTCTTTGGGCAGAAGCAGGTAATGCAAGGGATGGGCAGAGAGAGGAGGAAGGAGAAACAGGGTTACCACGGAGATACGATCAGGAGGTGGAGGAGGCAGATCTGGTTACTAAGGAGACACCCAGTGAGGGGGATATAAGTGTGACTATTCTAAACAAGGCCACTTCTTTCTTCAGCCAATAAAGATCTATTCTATTCTGTTACATTCTAAAGTACCTCTGGTTCTCTTGAGTCCAGGTTGGTCTGGATGAGGATCTTACTGATGCGGACATCCTTACACACCGCCCTCAGGGAAGGCTCCATGGTCTCCCCTGCCCGCAGGATGGACACACCTGTGACCTGGAGAAAGGAGGATCCAGCTTCAGAATGGTTACAAACACAAACTCTGCACTGTTAGAAAGGAACACTAAACACACACATGGGAGCAAAATAGGAGTACTACCAATGACTGTATAGTACCCACCCCTTTACCACTGAGGCTTCTCTTCCCCTCATACTCATGGCCCTGTGGGGTCTGTACCGTGCAGGGCTGTGACATGATACAATAGGGATAAAGTCAGTTACATTATGTCAAATCCCTATCAAACCAAATAACATATTACAATTAAATACACTATAATATGGTGAAAAATGTCCACATACCTGAGAGGGCAGGAATGTTAGAGCATGTTCAATAGGAGGCGCATCAACCTCTTGGGGTAGAAGATGAACTCGTCTCGACTGGTCTCCTGATTCCTGGATTACACAAATGAGTTGGAGAGGAGAATGAGAAAAGACATAAATGCCTCTCATTGCTAAGCTCTATGACCCGGCAAATACCGTCTGGAAGACAGAAGTGTCTGTGGACGTTAGTTTCGCTCTAGACCCATAGACTGTGATCTGACCTGGTGATGGTGTGCAGGCCTTTGACCTGAGGCGTACTTTCCAACACTCTGAGGGTCTGGGGGAGGGGCTGAGTCTGCTGGGCCAAGGCTAGGACTGCCCTGGACGAAACAACACAAAGGAGAATACATTTGAATAGGTGACAATGACAAGAGACTGTTCTGCTCTCCCACTAGTTCTTCAGTAGAAGTCAACCATGTAGTCACACTGAGACACCTGGTGGGGGTATTGTGAATAACACCAGGAAGAGAGGCGTGGAACGAGGGAGGAGCTGTAGGAGATGTGTATAAGCCTACCTGACACTGAGCTCAGGGCTGCACAAAGAGAGAGAGAAAGAGATAGAGATCGAGAGCGGGAATGTAGTAAAGGGTGAAAGAAACAGAAAGAAAGAGAGAAAGAGGCAGATGTCAGCCACTCATCCCTTCACTATGCCTCTACAGACACTTCAGCATTCTGCCACTGTGTGGCATCATCTTCTCACACCTCCTCCATCTGCTTGTGAACATGTTGGACTATCAGGTAAACGGCCACCATGTTACCACCACCTGGCAGAGGTACACATTCTACATATTTTCACTTGGAAACAACATATTTTCACTTGGAAACTTGGAAACAACATATTTTCACTTGGAAACAACATATTTTCACTTGGAAACAACATATTTTCACTTGGTCAGAAACATTTCGCTAGCTCATATGGCTACCTCATAATTAACATGATAAAATATCTGCACAGAAAATTTGCTATGAAATAATAGTATATCTGCAGGATATATATGCCGTCATATGGGTATTAGCTCCTAATGGCTAACAAATATTAAATAAAGATTGGAAGATACCAAAATATTGCACTTTTGAAATTTCGAATGGTTAGTGCTAAATCACTCACCTCATGGCACAATGATGTCTGCCAGCCGAATGTAGGGTTCGATGTACCGCTCAAACGCAGGCTTCACAGACTTGTTTTATGGCTTGATGACCCCCTCGATGTCCCGCCCGTACGAGCCGGATGTCTAAGTCAGTGTCCACAAAGCTCTTCATGTCTAGGAGCTGGAGACAGACAGAGCAACAAGAGAGCACTATGTTCCTGTACCTTGCAGTCACAGAGGACTCGACTGATTCAGTAAAGAGATCAGAAACCGTAAACATGTGATGATCATACAGCCTTACCTCCAAAAGCTCTTTGTCTGCAAAGGACATGATCCCCTCAAAGATGACC
Organism: Salvelinus sp. IW2-2015; assembly: GCF_002910315.2. NCBI lineage: Eukaryota > Metazoa > Chordata > Actinopteri > Salmoniformes > Salmonidae > Salvelinus > Salvelinus sp. IW2-2015. The sequence goes on along the minus strand of NC_036857.1, from coordinate 21,964,499 downwards.
ACACTGGCACCATACACAGTTTTCTAAAGAGGGGAGAGACAGAGACAACAGAAATGCTCAGAACTGCAACAGCTGCAAGTTATCTCTATCCAATAATGTTTACGGTGGATAAATATATCAGGAGACTCTACAGTTTTCACTTGGTACATGGCCTCTCATTAGTTCTGCACTCACCCAGTCTTTCTGTCTGCCGTGTGTAGTGAAGTCATACACTGGGATCATGACACTCTTGCCTTGTTTGAGCCGCTGCACGGTGGCCACCAGCAGCTCAAAGTCAAACGCCCCTGGGTGGCCAAAGTTGTAGTCGTTACTTACTGGCTGCCAGGGTCTGTTTCTCAGAGGTCAGAACCTAGGGGGTACAGGAGAACAAACTTCAGGGATGGATGGACACAGAAACTCAATGGGATCATTCACAGGGTAAGTGAATGTGTAAAAATAACTGTACGTGTGTGCGTGTGCGTATGCATGCATTCGTGCATATTGAGTCCATGGGACAGGATGCATGTTGTTCCCTGCTGGTCTATAAATAGACATGATGGAGGGAAGGATGGGATTACCCAGGCTGTAGACAGTCTCTTCCCCATGTGCTTCACATGCGATTAACATCATTAAGAGTGAGGGATTGTGGGTAGGCTCATTCATACAGTATTATAAGGGTGACATGTCTGTCAATAAGGCTCCAGGCTGTTGTGAAGAACATACAGTAGCATCTCCGAAAGGCTAAAGCCCAAGCAAGCCAAATGAATGACGGACTCTCACCTTGTAGAAGGAGTCCATGGACAACAACACTACCCAGGGGACATCCAGAGCCTCAATGATCTTATTGGCCACGTTGGTCTTCCCTGAGGCACTGCCCCCACACAACCCTGCACAGACAAACACACATGTATTTTTGAGTACAACAACCTGTCAACAATAAGGAAAGACCATTACAACACCACATATAACAGCAAAAACACCTGAGTAACACTTCACACACTGACAACAAAATAAGGCATACACCCATGAATGTTGTACCGATGACGAAGGCCTCTTTGGACTCTGCACCATGCTCATCGTACCAGGGGGGTCTGCCTGCTGTGTAGATGGTGCGTGTGCAGGTGCGGAGCAGGGGCGGCTCTGTCTTAGTCTGGGATGTGCTCTTCCTGCGTACGGCGGTGATAGGGGGGCCAGGCAGGAGCCGGTCCAACGAGTCTTCCCCACTACCACTGTAACACAACAATCATCATATCATCAATAATTTACAGCAGTGGGCTAAATCTGGGTCACACAGTGTTTCTTGGCAGTCTTAACCAAATGTTCTTTGAAACAAAAGTATACACCTCACACACGACTATTAGTTTAAAAAATAAGACACCTGTACCATGTCAGATATAGAGTTGAAATGTATTACATTTTGAGTTTGCATCCCAATATGACACATTATATACATCACAGAAGACTGAAAAATAACAAAAACGTTTCACATAGAAACACTGGATTTTCGGTGTAAAATAAATAATTCCACCCATGAGGCCACTAGAGGGCGATTTGGTCATTTGACTGCAGGAAAGGGTTTTAACCTGTTATTTACAAAGAGCTGTAGGTAGAATTACAGTACAGATAACAGAAAAGTCAAGGATGTTTTAAACGTTCTCGTTTTATTCAAATCTGAGAGAGGGCAGTGAGGGTCATATCCTTTTACAGTCAAAGCTGGAGTGTTATAACAGGACTATAATGGTCCTTATCGTCACAGATAGGTTTATACCAACACCATCACACCCTTGTTTATAATCCAGCTCAATTGAATGTTAAAAAACAGCCTAACGGTTACATCAGACTCTGAATCCACATTTAGTACTGTTCAAGCTCCACTAAAGCACCAACATAAAACATCTTGGTTAGTTTCAAAACATATGTTTTTGGTAGATAGATCCTCCATTTACCTGCACCTGTCATCATCAGCATGTCTCAAATGACATGGGATGGGACAACACCCCCCCGTAGTCTGAGTGTGTTTACGAGGACCACAGAGTTGCTTGGCTGTTATTAATAGAGGCCTGTTTACACCAAGACTTCCTCTGCTGCTCTTCATCTTCAAGTTCATAGTCTCGAGTGAGCCAGACCTCAACATGGTATTAGAATTGCTGGAGCAAGTCGAGGCTAATGTGTGCAACGCTCCAAGAAGGGCAGGCAGGCATTGTACTGCAGGGCAAGTGTTTGTCTGATTATCATGTTTATCAGCATCTTTCTTGCACAATGCCAGGGCACTGCATTTCATTCAGCATGTGTCCATTGTGGCATGTGGCAATTGATGTTACTACATTTCTTACCATTCTCTACCTAGTTATTATAATGCATAAAACTACATACACCCAAATGCTACAATTTCAACAGATACATATTGATAGCAGAGCAATGCAATAAATAGTATGTCATTATGTTGTGTTATGTGGTAGATACAAGGCAGATGTCCATTAGACGGATCCTATTACGCGTCTGCTTGGTGACGGAGACTTTATTGGCAACGACATCACAGGCGCATTAAAATGATAATTGGTTAATGATCAAACTTGATACCTGATTCAGTAACCACCTGGTAATTTAATAAAATGTACAATGCTTCAAACATTATTTTATATAGCCAACCTTGACTGTGTGTTACGCGCAGGTGGGAATTTGTATCAACTAAACAAACCCCACTGCGCTCGGAGAGGTCAAATTATGCCGTAGTAGATTAGGCTACAACGAGAAGGACGCATAGGCTGCTGTGGTTAGCAAATAGTAATATAATTTGGTATTATTCTCAACCTCAAATGATTTAAAGGATAGTATGAAATACTCTATGGTGCAAAAAGCTGTACCTGTCCGAGCAGGATGACATTTTCTTTCCGCTGCACTTCGTTTCGCACAGCATCTCTCGCCCTCCTCGGTACCGGCCAGACAGCGACATGTATTCAACAGTGGCGGTCGGTGACGTTTAAGATGGAGGATGATAAAAAAAATATTATTTCTATTACAGCATATTGAATGACTATCATTCATATTTCATTCACCCGAGCTCAATTATTTATTTTTATTTATTATTATTTGTTTTTTCTCACCTTTATTTAACCAGGTAAGCCAGTTGAGAACAAGTTCTCATTTAAAACTGCGACCTGACCAAGATAAAGCAAAGCAGTGCGACACAAACAACACAGAGTTATACATGGAATAAACAAATGTACAGTCAATAACACAATAGAAAAGTCTATATACACTGTGTGCAAATAGAGTAAGATTAGGGAGGTAAGGCAATAAATTGGCCATGGTAGAGAAATAATTACAATTTAGCATATAAACACTGGAATGATAGATGTGCAGAAGATGAATGTGCAGGTAGAGATACTGGGGTGCAAAAGAGCAAAAAAATATAAATAAAATAATTAACAATATGGGGATGAGGTAGTTGGATGGGCTATTTACAGATGGGCTATGTACAGGTGCAATGATCTGTAAGCTGCTCTGATAACTGATGCTTAAAGTTGGTGAGGGAGATATGAGTCTCCAGCTTCAGTGATTTTTGCAATTCGTTCCAGTCATTGGCAGCAGAGAACTGGAAGGAAAGGCGGCCAAAGGAGGAATTGGCTTTGGGGGTGACCAGTGAAATATACCTGCTGGAGCGCTGCTACGGGTGGGTGCTGCTATGGTGACCAGTGAGCTGAGATAAGGCGGGGCTTTACCTAGCAAAGACTTATAGATGACCTGGAGCCAGTGGGTGTGGCGACGAATATGAAGCGAGGGCCAGCCAACGAGAGCATACAGGTTGCAGTGGTGGGTAGTATATGGGGCTTTGGTGACAAAACGGATGGCACTGTGAAAGATTGCATCCAATTTGGGGTAGGGTGTTAGAGGCTATTTTGTAAATGACATCGCCGAAGTCAAGGATTGGTAGGATAGTCAGTTTTACGAGAGTATATTTGGCAGCATGAGTGAAGGATGCTTTGTTGCAAAACAGGAATTCGATTCTAGATTTAATTTTGGATTGGAGATGCTTAATATGAGTCTGGAAGGAGAGTTTACAGTCTAACCAGACACCTAGGTATTTGTAGTAGTCCACATATTCTAAGTCAGAACCGTCCAGAGTAGTGATGCTGGGCGGGCGGGCAGGTGCGGGCAGCGATCGGTTGAAGAGCATGCATTTAGTTTTACTTGCATTTAAGAGCAGTTGGAGGCCACAGAAGGAGAGTTGTATGGCATTGAAGCTCGTCTGGAGGTTAGTTAATAACACAGTGTCCAAAATAGAGCCAGAAGTATACAGAATGGTGTCGTCTGCGTAGAGGTGGATCAGAGATTCACCAGCAGCAAGAGCGACATCATTGATGTATACAGAGAAGAGAGTCGGCCCGAGAATTGAACCCTGTGGCAACCCCATAGAGACTGCCAGAGGTCCAGACAACAGGCCCTCCGATTTTACACACTGAACTCTATCTGAGAAGTAGTTGGTGAACCAGGCGAGGCAGTCATTTGAGAAACCAAGGCTGTTGAGTCTGCCGATAAGAATGCGGTGATTGAGTCGAAAGCCTTGGCCAGGTCGATGAATACGGCTGCACAGTATTGTCTTTTGTCGATGTTATGATATCGTTCAGGACCTTGAGCGTGGCTGAGGTGCACCCATGACCAGCTCAGAAACCAGTTTGCATAGCGAAGAAGGTACAGTGGGATTCGAAATGGTCTGTGATCTGTTTGTTAACTTGGTTTAAGAAGACCTTAGAAAGGCAGGGTAGAATAGATATAGGTCTGTAGCAGTTTGGGTCTAGATTGTCTCCCCCTTTGAAGAGGAGGATGACTGCGGCAGCTTTCCAATCTTTGTGTATCTCAGACGATACGCAAGAGAGGTTGAAGAGGCTAGTAATAGGGGTTGCAACAATTGCGGCGGATAATTTTAGAAAGAGAGGGTCCAGATTGTCTAGCCCAGCTGATTTGTAGGGGTCCAGATTTTGCAGCTCTTTCAGAACATCAGCTATCTGGATTTGGGTGATGTAACATCGATAGGTTTAGTTTACTACATGATATTCAAATGTTCCCTATAGCCATCATGAGGTTGATTCAACCTAGCCTTTGAATTAAAGTTTACAATGTAGGTGCACAGGTCGAGAAAACATTTTGAGTAATCAAGGTGACAGACAGTCACACATTCAATACCGCCTTGCACACTCTTGCCTGCATCTAGCTGGTGGGTTATCATTAGTCCAACAGTTGCAAACAAACATTTCTATTGGACAAATTCAGGTATGTTTATACTCATTTAGTTCATTTTGCTTCAGTTTACGAAACCTTTATTTAACTAGGCAAGTCAGTTAAGAACAAATTCAAATTTACAATGACGGCCTACCCCGGCCAAACTCAGATAATGCTGGGCCAATTGAGCGGCACCCTATGGGACTCCCAATCACGGCTGGATGTGATACAGCCTGGATAGCAGCCACATACCAACAGCATGATAATATTGCTCGTTGGAAAGGTTTTTTCGCCTGGTCACAGACAGCTGATGTGTTGTGCACTGTCCACAAGCAAAGGGAAAAGGTGAGAGGAGGAGAGCATGTAGATGTGAGAAGGAATTATACAAGCCAAACCTTTATATCATATCCACTAACAGCTACACACAACCTACATCGTAGTGATCATATTAGCTAACGTCATAGCCAACAAAACTACCAGAACTAACGCGTTAGTAAACCTGCTACAATCATGCAGTACAGTCAGAAAGCAGTTTCACCGGTGGATCCCGGTGGCAATAAATTAATAAAACCAAAAGCCTTGACTTGGAAGGGTTCCAGTGTTAGCTAGCTGGCTATGGCTATCCAACATAGCATCCCTTTCTTTTTGAGCCAGGTGTTTGAGGAGGCTAAACTATATTCGCTAAGTGAAAGTGAAAAAACCCCACTGAAATATAGCTCTATTGCTTCTCCTTCATTTTTAAAGAAATGTACTTGCTCTAAACTGTTTAATTTTATCTTTGAGTTAACTGCTTACATTTTATGCACTGCAGTGCTTGCTAGCTGTAGCTTTCAGTACTAGATTTATTATCTGATCCTTTGATTGGGTGGACAACATGTCAGTTCATACTGCAAGAGCTCTGATAGGTTGGAGGACATCCTCTGGACGTTGTCATAATTACTGTACAAGTCTATGGAAGGGGGTGAGAACCATGAGCCTCCTAGGTTTTTTTATTGAAGTCAATGTACCTGGAGGACGATGGAAACTAGCTGTCCTCTGGCTACACCATGGTGCTACCTTACAGAGTGCTGTTGAGGCTACTGTAGAACATTGCAAAACAGTGTGTTTTAATTATTTGTTGACGTGAATAGATTTAGTATAGTTTTATCTAAAAAGGTTAACTTTAATGTTTCACTATTTGTATTTATGAACTCCCCTTCCTCCTCTGAGGAACCACCACTGGCATTCAGTAGGAATACTGTCATCTTAGATGAGGATAGTGGGTAATGTAGTTTATCTCCAGTCAGATGATACACAAAAACCATGTAAACCAATGTAAAATACATTTTATTTGTCAGAAATAATGAGCCTTTACCCAAAAATGCATCTCACAAAAATCTTTTCAAATAAACCCATTTGAAAATCCAGATTAGAGTGTATTCACAATTAAACACTGGATCTATAGGATACTTCTAAAGAAACAGTGAGACAAAAAGGAATCATTCACAACCTTGCAACTGTTAGGGTAAAACATAGAATAGCATACAAATGGCTACAAGACATAACCAATCCTGACAGAGTCTATAATCATGATTATAGACTTCAGTCCAGACAGATTTGGTTGATGGAAAACAGATACCGAACTTTGTAAACTTGGGGCTGTGCTCTATTGATTGTCCCAGCCAAGTTTGATGCTGCATGTGATCATCCCATGTGTCCTCTTTAAAGTTCATGGTTTCCATGTGGTTCATATGAATTCTGACCGTTATACAGTAGTCTCCCTGCATGCACACCGTTGAATACATTTTTCCAGTGTTCAGTGTAAACAGCCCAGTTAGGAAAATAATATCCATGTTACGACAGGTTCCCAAAAGAGCCACCTAGGAAAATAAAATATGAGGGGAAAAAACAGTAACTGTTAGAATGGCATCCAAATTTAACCAGTCATCTTACACATAATCACAATACAAAAAAACAACTCAGTATTCACCTCTGCTAAGGAGCTGCAAATGACGTTCCTCCTCTTGCACCTGCAGTTGAAGCACCTGATGTAGGAGCTCCTGCCTCAGTGTCTCCTGCACCAAGCCCATCCTCTCCAACTTACCTCCATTCAGACGCAACAGAGCACGGCCTGACAGGGAGCAGAGAGAGGAGGCTGCCATTAAAAGCTTAGTAATTCACTCATCCATACCCGCTGTATTGTGTATTTTACTCGCATTTTAATATTATTATGAATTATGGTTTTTGTGCTAGTGCAGTAGTTGATACCTGTGATGGCATGAAGGGTAAATCCCAGCAAGCCTATTGATTCAACTGACAGTACTCTGCCAGCCACTCACGTCAACTGTATTCCACTCTCATTTTAGGACTGTAAATGATGATTTGTGCTAGTGCATTTTTCCTGGTTGAATACCTGTGATGGCGTGATGAGAGAAGGCTTCTACGTAGGTCAGGTAGTTGTGAGGACAGTGTTTCTTCAACCATCGGCAGACGTCCTGCTGAGTCCATAACACCACAGGTCGGATCAGACTGGGCTGGGTGGGGCTGGTGTGGTAGATTCCATAGGAGTCACCTGAACGATGCTGGAAACATGAGCACGCACACAGAGAAAGTTTCCGTAATGGCCCGCTCCTGCTTGCACGTACAGTGTTTTAACCTTGAGTACCCCAAGGGATGACCACTCCAGTCAGACATAAGCACATCAATCAAGGAATCTGTTCAGACACCCAGAGGTCCTTCCTTAAAATGTTAACTCTGTAGGTCACCAGGGACCACTTGCATGATGTTAGCCACACAGATATGATGCATGTCAATGCAGTTGCCAAGAATATAGTGATGTGAGTGGCTTTCCTTTATTTATGGTCACATACTACTTTCTCTGCAACCACTGCACTTCTGACAAAAGCACACACACTAAACACCTTACTAACCAGGACTATCATATAAAAAGGTCCCCCTGCAGATCAAAGCATACATACATATGAAACCCGAAGACCAGGGAGCATAGTTTTGTGAGGAATGAGCATCAGCATCAGACCAAGGAGCATAGTTTTGTGAGGAATAAGCATCAGCATCAGACCAGGGAGCATAGTTTTGTGAGGAATGAGCATCAGCATCAGACCAGGGAGCATAGTTTTGTGAGGAATAAGCATCAGCATCTGACCAGGGTGCATGTGGGTCAGTCTTATCCAAAGACCAAATTCATTCCTTTGGAATCTGAGCAGGATGTGGGTGACTAATCAAATGAAGCCTTTGATCATTCATTCACTTTTTTTAAAAATCTATGAATGCAGTGTTCCCTCCTCTGCTCTGATCTTCTTCTCCAGAGTAGAGCAGCCCCACGTAAAGTTCAAAAGGTTGGATCGCAACATGCTAGTGCTAGCCCCCCCCACCCTCCCTGCATTTTTTAGCACAGACATTCATGATACAAAATTCTGTAACATATTCCAGTGATCGTGAAAGACACAAAGAATGAAGCCTATGCATGCATACATGCAAGGGGACTGAAAAACGGTAGCAAAAAAACAATCAATGTACCTCTGTCATCAACCCAAATTTGTAGGGTACTCGGAAACCCCAATGTATAGGTGAGAATTTTTCATTAATTGGTCAACAACCAGGCATATCAAAATTGCAATAGCAGGATTTAAAAGTAAATTTAGAACACAAAAGGAGCACTGTGCTGTAATACCACATGAAGGAGATAGATACCATATTATATCAGATACCATTAATTGAAATAGCTAGACATGCTTTGTTAGAAAACATATCTGTAAAAGCACATACTGTAAGGTTCACTCCAGCCATTAGATTTCATACAGTATATTTAAACAATAAGGGGGTGTGGTATATGGCCAATATACCACAGCTAAGGGCTGTTCTTAGGCACAACGCATGGCGGAGTGCCTGGAGACAGCCATTAGCCGTGGTATATTGGCCATATACCACAAACCCCTGAGGTGCCTTATTGCTATTATAAACTGGTTACTAAAGTAATTAGAGCAGTAAAAGTAAATGTTTTGTCATACCCATGGTATACGGTCTCATATACCACGGCTGTTAGCCAATCAGCATTCAGGGCTGGAACCACCCAGTTTATAATGCCCCTTTAAGCTCTTAGTCCACAGACAAGTGCTGGCGCTTCTGCACATAGGAAGGCCAGCAGTTCTATTTAAATCCATTCTAAAATGCTAAAATGCTAAAGTGCCTCATAGCCCTCTGGGTTAACAGCATCTTCCATTCTCCACAAACAAAGTGCTGCTCATGTTGGAACAATGGATGGTCACCAGATAGCGCATTGCATTTGTCAGATTATAAAAATAAAAATAAATCTTTGTGAAGAGAGAAGCCTTTATGTTGGTATATGACAGAAGGCTAGAGAGAAGCTTATATACTGTACACATCAATTAATAATGGAAAACAAAGGCTTTCTTAGACTGATCTGAGATGAATGAAAACCTAGGAAGCTCTTTCCTTTTCTTATTTGCATGTGCATCTGGAATAGGCCTACAATGACGAGAGATGGGGTGGATGACGAGAAGCAGATAAAGCACAAAAAGACATTCATTATCATCATGGCTGAAAAGCAATACAGAAATGGGGTAACATGGATTTCCCTACACCCCCAATAGCATCTGCTAAATATGTGTATGCAACCAATACAATTTAGCATCTGATCTGTCATCATGATATGATATGCCAAAAATCACAGAGATCCAGAGTAGTTGAGGTACTTTACCTGATAGCTCTCTGTCCCAGGCTGTTGCAGCAGCTTCACTGTCCGGCCCCCTGCTGTTTTCTGACCACGCCCGTCATGCCAGGTGAGGTTCCCTCCCGTCTGTCGACTCAGGTGCTTGAAGTCCTCAGGCAGTGCCCTATACTCCACAGCAGGCCGGCAGAAACTGAAACTGGAGGCTGCTAGAAGATAAGAAGCGAGAGAGAAATGATTTGAGTGAACAGTGCTAGTAGCCAATACACAAGCTCGTGGTTCTTACTTGAAACACCCTCAACGTCTGTAATTTGCCCTAAAAAGGCATGTGAGATCTGGAAAAATATCCTTGGGTTGGGGAGTAACTGATTACATGAAGAAGAAAAAAACGAATCAGTTATGTTACCAGCAAAAATCGAATGCCTTTTAAGAGTAAGTAATCCAAAAGTAACCAGATTACATTACTGAGTTTGGGTAATCCAAAAGTTACATTAATGATTACAATTTTGGACAGGTAACTAGTAACAGATTACATTTAGAAAGTAACCTACCCAACCCTGCGTGTACCAAAGGACTAAAATGGGGGCCTACTCACTGAGAGATGATCTCAAACATCATTACTAGTTGTTTTTCCAGGCAGCCCAGGCACATGTTATATTAGCTGAGCCAGTAAACTGACTCGTTACAAGCTGTTGTTCAAAGGGATTCAACTTTCACCCAGATAGCTCCCAGGGAATTATGGGAACGTCATATGGACTACTGCATATAAATCATATAGGACGTATATACGACAGATGCGCCATTCGCTCATCATTATGGTAAGTTACTGGCAGACACACACCCTATCCCACTCTGCAGGCAGCAGGTGTCTCTTCAGTACCATAATGAAGGGAAAAGGTGCTAGCTAGAGTAAACACACCATTACTGAAACTGAACCTGGCAACCAGCCACAGGTCATTACTGATTCTGTGCCCGATTGGGTTGATTTTCTGGCTGTGTTGGAGGCAATGTTTTGAGCAGAGTGTGTGTCAGAGTGTGCGCATGTGGGAGTGCATGTGCGTGATGCTCATTAAAATGTCTCTTCTCTAATTGACACAGAAGGTTTAATTGAAATGAGGACAGAATAAGAGACAGAGGAGATGAAAGGGTGCGTTTTTGGTTCTCTTGCTTGTACCCCTCCTCTGCATCATTCAGCATCCCCCTTATCACAGACCCCCAACAGAGCCGGGCTCTGCAAAGGCAGCTCTTGTTATCAACCCAAGCCATTCCAATGTCACTGGTGAAGAACATAGCCATAATGAACACAACCCTTTTATAGCAAACCTCTTCAGCATGGAGCATGTGTGTATGTCTTCATAAGACACTTAGTCACTTTAATAATAGGCCTACACATACACTATATATACAAAAGTATGTGGGCATCCCTTCAAATTAGTGGATTCGGCTATTTCATCCACACCGGTTGCTGACAGGTGTATAAAATCGAGCACACAGCCATGCAATCTCCATAGACAAACATTGACAGTAGCATGGCCTTACTGGAGAACTTAGTGACTTTCAACGTGGTACCGTCATAGGATGCCACCTTTCCAACAAGTCAGTTCAAATGTCTGCCCTGCTAGATCTGCCCTGGTCAACTGTAAAGGCTGTTAATGTGAAGTGGAAACGTCTAGGAGCAACAACGACTTCGCCGTGAAGTGGTAAGCCATACAAGCTCACAGAACACAAGCTCACAAAATCATCTGTCCTTGGTTTCAACACTCATTACAGAGTTCCAAACTGCCTCTGGAAGCAACATCAGCACAATAACTGTTCATCGGGAGCTTCATGAAATGGGTTTCAATGGCCGAGCTGCCGCACAAGAGCCTAAGATCACCATGTACAATGCCAAGCGTCGGCTGGAGTGGTGTAAACCTTGCAGCCATTGGACTCTGGAGCAGTGGAAATGCGTTCTCTGGAGTGATGAATCATTCTTCACCATCTAGCAGTCCGACGGACGAATCTGGGTTTTGGCAGACGCCAGGAGAACGCTACCTGCCCCAGTGCATAATGCCAACTGTAAAGTTCGGTGGAGGAGGAATACTGGTCTGTAGCTGTTTTTCATGGTTCGGGCTAGTTCCTTAGTTCGAATTAAGGGAGATCTTAACAGTACAGCATACAATTACATTGTAGATGATTCTGTTCTTCCAACTTTGTGGCAACAGTTTAGGGAAGGCCCTTTCCTGGTTCAGCATGACAATGCCCCCATGCACAAAGCGAGGTTCATACAGAAATGGTTTGTCGAGATCGGTGTGGAAGAGCTTGACTGGCCTGCACAGAGCCCTGACCTCAACCCCATCGAACACCTTTGGGATGAATTGGAACACAGACTGCGTGCCCAACCTCACTAATGCTCTAATGGAAGAATGTCCCCAAAGTAATGTTCCAACATCTAGTGGACATGATTTTGGAATGAGATGTTCAACGAGCATGTGTCCACATACTTTTGGCCATGTCATGTATTTCCACAAATAAGAAATTATGCTTCTTAGAAAATGTACCCAATGTAATTCGATTTTACTTAAAGACGGTCATAAGTGATCAAAATAGGCTACTACTTGAAAGAAACTGACTATGGTCAGTTGTCACAGTCACCCTCAAGTCGCTGTCCATTTCAGCACCACAAGGTCTGAACAGCGGTGTCTTACTGGGCTACAAAATTCCATGCTGAAGCCTAAGTAAATAAGATGGAAAACCGGTCAGGCAAATTCAGCAAAACTTATGTACACTTGTTTAGCTTAGCCTGCACATCGAATAGCCTGTAGTTAATAGGCCTAGTTACCGACAAAAAAGGCTATTAGAGGAGAATATGGGAGATGATATTTGAGATGTCCACATGCAAAACTATTGGATCTCTATTACCGTCCACAGCCATGGCGTGTCTCCTTTCCTTTCCCGTGAATGCACTAGTAAAAGTATCCCATCCTCTCCGGTAACCGCTGACCGACCGGTAATCTTCCGTTTGCGTTCTCCTCACCTCTCTGTTCTGCTACAGCATAGTCCTTTCCGCCAAACTTGACAGTACGGACAACCAATTATAGCCTACTTGAACAGGACTGCAGAAGCGCAAATTAGCTCCTCTTTACCGTCGCACAGGTGCCACTGCCAGTGAACAACTATCTCCTGAGTTCCCCGGTTATATGCAGTGGTGAGGTGAGGAATAACCACATGGAACAGGCTACCAACTGCCTAAATTGACACGAAGCATGACTGTAGCCTAAGTTTTAAAAAAGTTTAAAAAACACCCATAATAGGGATGCGCTCTTGAGCAAACTCTAATCAGATGGTGCTGCTCATAGTGTCCTGTCCCGGGTGACGTTATGTCTCTTTCGATGCGGAATGTCCCAATGAAGTTGGCTGACTGGTTCTGTCAGTGCGGAACTATATGCGTGTGGTTTATCTAGTCGTGAGAATCAGGCGCACTGCTTTTTCTCAAGAGCCAGAATGAGCTGACTCAAAGTGCTGCCAGGAGCCCTGTAATTAGCGCAGCCATTGGAGAGCTACTGAAAACGGGCTGATGAAAAGCCAGCCCAAGAAATAAAATAAGAGAACATTCAGCATAAGGACTCCCCCTGCCCAATGTAGTCAGAGCTTGCGGGCTCCCAAGATGGCATGTTCTGTGGTGGAGCCTCAGAGCTACAAAGCCCAGGGGGAAACCCAGGGGCATTTCTAGGATTTAAAAACATTCGGGGCTTAGCCCAAAGCCAGTAGGGTGATCCTGGGGAATCCTCCCCCTGCAAAAAAAATTATAATAATTTAAACAGCTAAATGCATGAATTTGGTGCATTTTGAGAACATTGAAAGACTAGATATTTTTCAGGTAACTTGCACCTTCCCTCCTGGCACAGCAGACACTGCCAGTACTCAATTACACTAGCTACTGTGGTTCTCTCTACCATAGAACACTATCTACTCTGAAACGCATACATCCACAGTGTATTGCCAAAAGCCTCCATACCTTTTAGCTTCCATTTTCTATGTTGAGGTCTCTTTTGTCTACCCTCCTTTCTCATCCTGTTCTGGTTGTAAAAATGGTTTTAATTGTAATTACAGACCTTTTCACCTCACCTGCAAATTCTTCGTAAACCATGTTGTACTTGTTCACTGTCTGAATTTCACCTGTTATAATTTGTGCAAATAAATAAAACGAATTAGAATCTATAGAACAGCTTGAAGTGATACAGTCTAATGTGTGCTCAACCCGCCACTGTTCTCTCTCCATCCCTTCCGTCACTTGTCTGTTGCCGTCTGCGTCTTGTCTGTTGCTGTCTCATGTTTGTTTGTTAATGTCTCCTTTGTCTATCCTCTTCTGTTTTGGCCTGTTTTGTTATTCTGGTGTCTCTCTCCATCATATTCTTCTGTTGGTGTCACGGCTGTTGAAAGATGAGGACCATGGTGCAGTGTGGTGAGCGTACATTTTCTTTTATTTAATAAAAATGACGCCGAACAAATAACAATAAACACTACAAAAACAAACCGTGAAGCTCAAAGGCTATGTGCCCTAAACAAAGTCAACTTCCCACAAAGACAGGTGGAAAAAAGGGCTACCTAAGTATGGTTCTCAATCAGAGACAACGATAGACAGCTGCCTCTGATTGAGAACTACACCCGGCCAAACACAAAGAAATACACAACATAGAACATAGAATTCCCACCCCAACTCACGCCCTGACCAAACCAAAATAGAGACATAAAAAGGATCTCTAAGGTCAGGGCGTGACAGTACCCCCCCCCCCAAAGGTGCGGACTCGGGTCACAAAACCTAAACCTATAGGGGAGGGTCTGGGTGGGCATCTATCCGCGGTGGCGGCTCAGGTGCGGGACGCAGACCCCGCTCCACCACTGGCTCACCCCACTTTCGTGGCACCTCTGGTGCGGGGACCCTCGTCGTTGACCACGGACTGGGGACCCTCGTTGCGGGCCCCGGACTGGGCACCCTCGCTGGAGGCTCCGGACTGGAGACCTTCGCTGGAGGCTCCGGACTGGAGGCCTTCGTTGGAGGTTTTGTGCCATGACTCCTCACTGGAGGCTTCGTGCCATGGATCATCACTGGAGGCTTCGTGCCATGGATCATCACTGGAGGCTTGGTGCCATGGATCATCACTGGAGGCTTCTTGCCATGGATCATCACTGGAGGCTTCGTGCCAGATGCATCATCATGGAGGCTTCTTGCCATGGATCATCTCTGGGAGGCTCTTCTGCCATGGATCATCACTGGAGGCTTCTTGCCATGGATCATCACTCGAGGCTTCTTGCCATGGATCATCACTGGAGGCTTCTTGCATGGAATCATACTAGGGAGGAGACGTATGGGCAGTCTGGTACGTTGAGCTGCCACAGGGCTCACCAGGCTGGGGAGACATACGGGAGGATTAGTCTAGGCGCAGGCACAGGACTCACCAGGCTGGAGAGACATACAGGAGGCCCTGTCCTAGGCAGAGGCACCGGATACACTGGGCCGTGGAGGCACACTGGAGGTCTTGATGTAGACCCTGTACAACCCGTCTGGCTGGATGGATTATTTTCGCCCTGCAGATGCGGGGCGCAGTCACAGGATGCACTGGGCTGTGCAGACGCACCGGAGACACAGTCGCCAGAGCCGGCGCAGGATATCCCGGACGTAGAGACGTACTGGCGGCCTGATGCGCTGAGCCGGCATCCTCCGACCTGGCTGGATGCCCACTCTAGCCCGCTGATTCGGGGAGCTGGAAAGGTAGCGCACCGGGCTGTGCACGCGCACTTGCAACACCGTGCGCTCCACCGCATAACACCGGTGCTGACCAGTACGACGCTCGCACACGGTAAACACGGGGAGTTGGCTCAGGTCTCAACCTGACTCAGCCACACTCCCCGTTGCCCCCCCAAAACAAATTTGGGAGCTGCATCTCGGGCTTCCTTGCTACCGAGTCCCTTCGTAACGCTGACGCTCTGCTTTTGCTGCCTTCAGTTCTCCCGTGGACGGCCATACTCCCCAGCCTGCCTCCAGGGTCCTTACGTCCAGGATCTCCTCCCAAGTCCAGGAATCCTGGACAAAGCTGCTCCTCCTTACCATTGCTGCTTGGCCGTTTTGTGGTGGTGGGAAGTTCTGTCACGGCTGTTGAAGATGAGGACCAAGGTGCAGCGCGTGGTGAGCGTACATTTTCGTTTATTTAATAAAAATGACGCCGAACAAAAACAATAAACACTACAAAAACAAACCGTGAAGCTCAAAGGCTATGTGCCCTAAACAAAGTCAACTTCCCACAAGAGACAGGTGGAAAAAAAGGGCTACCTAAGTATGGTTCTCAATCAGAGACAACGATAGACAGCCGCCTCTGATTTATAGAACCACACCCGGCCAAACACAAAGAAATACACAACATAGAACATAGAATACCCACCCCAACTCACGCCCTGACCAAACCAAAATAGAGACATAAAAAGAATCTCTAAGGTCAGGGCGTGACAGTAAATTAAGGTAAAATAAATAAGTACCGTAGCTACAGAAATGAAACCCATGAAATACACTCGCTGGAAATAAACACTTTTCCTAATATAATGACTTATAACATCCTTAACTTGCCCATTCACTAAATATACTGTTAATTATAAACTGGGTGGGTCGAGCCCTGAATGCTGATTGGCTGACAGACGTGGGATATTTAAGCAATAAGTCTCTAGGGGGTGTGGTATATGGCCAATATACGAAGGTTAAGGGCTATTCTTATGTACGACGCATTGTGGAGTGCTAGGACACAGCCCTTAGCCGTGGTATATTGGCCATATATCACAAACCCCCGAGGTGCCTTATTGCTATAAATTGGTTACCAACGTAATTAGAGCAGTAAAAATACAAATGTTTTGTCATACCCGTGGTATACGGTTTGATATATAATGGCTTTCAACCAATCAGCATTCAGGGCTCGAACCACCCAGTTTATAATAGACCATACACCACGGGTATGACAAAACATGATTTTTTTCTGCTCTAATTACGTTGATAACCAGTTTATAATAGCAATAAGGCATCTCAGGGGTTTGTGGTATATGGCCAATATACCAGGCTAAGTGCTGTGTCCTAGCACTCCGCCCTTAGCCGTGGTATTATGGCCATATACCACACATCAGGCATTGTTGCTTAAATAACTGATGCTGAGCACTAACGCTAGCTCATTAGCATAGCCAACACTTATTCTGAGGGAGACTAGCTAGTTAGCTACCACTAACCCTGCACAAACCTGTGGCTAACTCTGCTGCTGCACTTTTACTTTCTGGCTATTCTTCCCTTTCCACCTCATTCACTGCTGCCTGCTCAACCTGAGAAGCTCAGAATATCCGTATTTGCTCTGTGCTGTGCTAAACTGCAGACTGACTGAATGACAGGCGTTTTGCTGAATGATGACAATAACCACGTTTCCAGCCACAGTTTTTATGCGAGTAAAGTCATACCATATAAAAAAAAATATCAGAAAGCTGTGATGAAAGGAAGTTTCGGTACAATTTTATAAATGCTGACAGATCATTTGTTCGTTCGACATGGTGGGATCTTTTTGTTTCGATAAAATGATGCGAGAAAAGCCGGTGGAAACGCCTTTATGCGCAAATATTGATATAACAACCATCATATTGAAGTAAACTTGGAGTCACGAGATGACATGTATGGTCCTCCCACTACGACTCCGGAAACCATGCAGTGTATTAGGCTACAGATTACATAAATGATTAACTGCACAGGGTGGTGAAAGTGCACGGTGATATTGATGCTCCTTTCCAATAAATATCGAGGGTCTAAATTCTGGTGACGTGATGATTGACTGCGATTTGACAAATGTAAATATTATCCATAAAAATGTAATCATGTAGACTAGTCTAACCACACAGCCTATCCCCACTGTATCTGCGAGGTGTTGGCTAGCGTGCATGTGCCAAGACCAGAGTAGGCACATTTGTCATTTAAAAGCAACAGTTTGTGACAAAACTATCTGTACAGTTGAAAATGCAATGGAAACAAATGTAACTTTTTATGTAGTCCATGAACACTTTTTTGTTTGCACTACTTCGTCACGCGCTGATTATCTGCAACAAGTCCGTTTGGTGGAAACACAACTCGTGGGAAAATGCGCATATTTTCTTTATGCGGATTTTATAATATTGACATGTAAATCTGTAACCAATTGGATGGAAAGCTAATGCCATCTAAACGGTGCTATAGTTGTAGGGGACGTGAACGGTCCACTGCATTGTAAAATCTTGGTCAATCACAGTAGCTACCGCGTCACTTCAGGGGCTTCTCGCAATGCCTACTACAGAGTTTCCCCACTACATAATCCCTCATATCAAAATTAGTTTTTTTGTCATAATTCAAGGGTAGGGTTAAGAAGGGTTAGCAGTGTGTTTAAGGTTTGATTTAAAATCAGATTTTAAGAAGATACATTTTCAAAATGGGCGGAGTTTAACCATAATTATGACTTTGTTGCTGTGTTAACTAGTGACAACCCTACTACTGCCTAGCGCATTACCCTACTACTTCCTAATGCAATATATTGTATTGTTTATTTTTGTCATCAAAATTTGTCAGGAAAAACATTTGGTTTAAATACTGCATAGCATTATGTGTGGTTATGGGAACTCAAAAGGTTCTGGGCTGGACCAAAAACAACCGGGGAAGAAGCCCAAGCCCAAGCCCAGCACCGTGGAAACCTAAGGCTTTAAGGAGTGGTAGCCTACTGTAAATGAGAAGTTTGACACATCAATAGGCTGCTGAGTGTCAAGAGTTGAATTAATCAGTAATTTTCTATCCAATTGTATACAATCATTCATAGCTTGATCATGTTACACCAAAGCTTCATGTTACACCAAAGAAAATCATGTGAATTTTTTTCTCACAGTTGGGTATACAATCATGTCTGGTGGTTGGATCAGCTGCAGCACTTGATGGTAAATCCCAGAATACATACTGGATCAATCAGTCCCACAAACCACATGTGGGACATGCTGACCCAGTGACAACAAACAGCCAATTCCTTTAGGTCTAATTACTAGTGCATGGGCACTTCCTGGGGTGTATGCCTACCATTGTTGCTATGACAACATAACTATCTATGGAGCAGCAGAGACTTTAGGGGGCACATAGGGGCTGATATATTAGCATGGGCATATTTGGCCTCGTTAGAGGGCTAAAAGATGAAAGGGAACCCCTAGAATGAGAACATTTCTGCTGGAGGGAACATCAAAGCGCATAGAAAATTAACAATAAGTTCGAGGTTCCGCTGAGAAAAAGTTTTTTTTCCTCATGGTGTATCAGTGGAGAATTATTCATTATCCAACAATAGGTAGATTTCAAGGGCACATGATTAAAATACCTCATCCGATAGCAAGCCATTCAGCCAATAGAGGCTTAGCAACACAATGAGTATGGCCAAACTTTTTCCTCCCTAAAGAAGAAAGAATACACTGGCACTATCAAGCTGCTCTCTACGGACTTCACTGAAGGCTACACCAGGGGGCAGCCTCAAACATGGTTCTCACTGTGTACGGAAATGGAAAACACCCATTGCTACAGTACACGTGGTGGCACTTTAAAAAAAAAAAATGTAAGAAAAAATGGGGAGGATGGGCTCATAGCAATGGCTGGAACGAAATAAATGTCATGGTATCAAACACATCTGGTTTTCCATGTGTTTGATACCAGTCCACTCATAATGAGCTGTCCTCCCCCCACCAGCCTCCTCTGCTACACACCCAGCAGGTCCTGCTATGAAATGGAACATTTCATGACAATGGCTTGTTCCAATTGACCAGGAGGACTGAGGAGGTGTTCTGTATGTGTAGGCAGGTCTTGTGTGGACTGTGTCTACAGATGTGTAGACACTACAGAGCCATGGTATGAGACCAGATTAACACAAACACACTGAACCTCTGACATGGGTGTTAAGTGTGCCACGAGCTACTGCTTCCCCATGTGGCCATCAAATGAGCTTTGGTCTTATCAACATTTGTATTACGTCAATAGTTTATCGACATACCACAAGAATGTGTCAAATAGGCTACCTCCCCACACACACCACGTGAAAGACATGAAGTTCCATCTTACATAGACAATAATACTTTACACAACCACAAGAACTGTCACTTTGGAAGTATGATGGTGCAGTAGAATCTTCAGGAAGCTGCAGAGGAAACACATTAGGTTGATGGAGGGGTGTGACCAATTATCCCTGTTTGTTCTTCCACATGGCTGTCAGTAGGCCTACTCAAAAGCAGGTTCAGTCTAGTACAGACTGAATGAAAGACCGAGACAGAATGCATAACATTTTATTAAATCGTTTGGGGAATGACCTCATCTCAGAGGGAAGATCCTCGGAGCTAGATGATGCGATGGCAGGTACCCCTACGAGAGATATAACACTGCGGATGATGATAACGTTTGTAACCTTTAACATGTACATTTCCACATACAATCGGAAACCACACACACACCTGAAAATAATGCAACTTTGAAAAGTCTGACCAGCAGACACTATATCCCAGCGATCAGAACAGTGGCAGATTCCTAGTTAAACACTCCCAATGTCACACTCCTCTTTAGACACACCGACTTGGGGAAACAAACATAGACAACATAAACCTGACTTTAAATAATTCACAGGCAGGCTCTGAATGTAGACATCTGGTGTCAATAGTAAACAGACAGAGACACAGACAGAGACACATACATTAAAGAAATGTGGACACGTGCACCATCTCACATGCTCCATTCTTTCTAGTCACTGCTTGGCTTCAACACTTTGCTGTGTGCGGAAAAGCATGTGGCAGGTAAATTACACCTCACCCTATTCAGAAAACAGTTGTGATAATAGGTATGTGAACATTCTACATCTGAAATCAGAGTTACGATGGGCAGGTGAGTAGAGGAGTAGAGCCTGGAACAGCTGCTACATTGTGATGTCATTCAGTGCACTTCCTGGTGGAGTGGCCTGCTCTAACTACTAGAATAATGGTGTGCTTGTGTTGCATTACCAGTCCAGGACCAAGCCTTGCTCCTGTGTTTGAGAGTATGTCAAGTCCTGCCTATGGCACAATGAGGACTTGTTGTTGACAGATCAAATGGTGGCGTAGCTAAGAGCTAAGGGATTGGAAACACGTATACACCACATTTGTGCTCGCACACACACACAATTCTGTTGTTTTGTATCAGCGCGTGACAGGGAGTTCCCAGGTAAAGAAGGTGGGACCAGGCACAAACAGGATACAGGAAATTACCCTTTAAAAACGAGGGCTAATCAAAAGCCTGCTCTGAAATAATGGATACAATGTTAGTCCTGTTCCTGACAGGCTAACAAGGTCCAGTTGATAAATCATTTCTGGGGAGAAACTGACCACTGCAGTATGTTAACATGGTTCTTCCATATACCGTCATTATAAATACACAAACAAATGGGATACTTTTAACCTAAATTACCACAAAGTAACATTTAGTACATGTTATATTGAACAAAAAATAGAAAAACGCAACATGCAACAATTTCAATGATTTTACTGAGTTACAGTTCATATAAGGAAATCAGCCAATTGGTTACCTGTGGTCTGTGGCTGTGAGGCCAGTTGGATGTACTACCAAACATGGTAGAGAAATTAACATTACATTCTCTGGCAAAAGTTCTGGTGGACATTCCTGCAGTCAGCATGCCAGTTACATGCTCCCTCAAAACTTGTGACAAACTTGATGCATCTGTGGCCTTTTGTTGTATGACAAAACTGGACAGTTTAGAGTGGCCTTTTATTGTCACCAGCACAAGGTGCACCTGTGCAATGATCATGCTGTTTAATCAGTTTCTTGATATGCCACACCTGTCAAGTGGATGGATTATCTTGGCAAAGGAGAAATGTTCACTAGTAAACAAATTTGTGCCAAAAATTTGAGAGAAATAAGCTTTTTGTGTATATGGGACCAACACGTTACATGTTGCATTAATATTTTTATTCAGTATACGTACTTTTGTGTTTAGTGATCTGCACCAGCTTCTTAGTTAAACATTCTGTGGTATATGGTTTGTGGCCACTACTCAGGGGCTTGAGTCCTGGGCAAAATTACACTATTTTCTATTTTTAACCCATAACATGTCTCTAAGACAGGCACACGCCTCACATGTATGTAGCCTACCTGATGAGTCACACTTTCTCTAAGAGCAAGCTAGCAACACTATACAAATAGATTTAAGGACATGGGTTATTGAAAATGTATATGTACTTTAACTGATGGCTTGTAGGCCTCAATTCCCCCTATGATATAATTACTGACCAGCCAACCTCACTGAGCACTGCCCTGCTGAACAAAGACATGTTGTGATTCAGCATGTTGGTTTACTGGGGGAGGAGGTACTGGGAAGGGTGGGTGTGTTTCAACACAGGCTATTTGTTTGTATTTGTTCCTGGTTGGTCCAGGTGGTTAGCTGTTAGGTCTGGGTGGGGTGTGTGTGAGAGTGGGGTGAGAGTCCAGCTGTGTAACAGATATAATGTAGCAGTAGCTATTTCTCATAGGTTTGTTCAGTGGTGGATAAAATATATATACCCTATGAATCGTATGAAGTGGACAGAGCAGGGGAAGTGACAACTGCCAAGCTTCATTTCCATCATGAACCGTTTGTTTTGCAAATGTGCTGTTTTTATCTGAACAGAGAAATGACTTATTGCTTATGTAAGTTTGTCCTGATGTCCCCTTAGCAGTGGGCTCAAATTCAGAGGCATAACCCACATAACCCTGACCATAGAGAGACATTAAATAACGTGTTTGATGTAATTCTGTGACCCTGACTGTCACCTCAGATGACCTTTTACTGCATGGGAAAACCTAACTTTTAGACATGACCCATGGTTCATTATGGCTAAGATCAGATCAGCTAGAGAATAACCCACATGTAATGGCTTCCAGAAATAGATATTGCCAAGTCATCATTTTGATAGGGAGACAGTAGATACTGAATTTGTGTATGTTGGCTAAGGGATACTGTTACTATCCTGCATTCCTTCGAAAGCCATTTGTCCATCCCTGCATGAGGAAGTTGAATAAGAAGCCGCAGCCAGAGTAATGTTGGTGATGGTAGAGGCCCTAGATAGGCCTATTCATGGTAGAACTATTATATAGTATTAATGCGCATTGACACATATGAAGGAATAGAGGACTGGGCCCTCTCCCATCTAGTCTCATACTTGTGTTACTTTCAGGAAGGCAGTGTGGGAGGGGGATATGCAAATAAATGCAGAGGGTGCCCCCTATTAGGGCCCGGCAGCCGCCCTGTCAGCTCACAGTGGACTGTTGTCACCCCGACAGAGAGTCCACCACACCCGTAGCTACAGACTGCACCAGGGCCACACCAACTGACAGACTTGCACTTGGCTTTTCCTAAGTGCTGAAGAACTCTTTCTCTGACAACTTTTTTCCATGTCAGCTTCTCATCTATGGATTTTGGTTACTCAGCATGAAGTCTTTGCTTTAGAACTGACCGTTTTCTAGTTCTGTGAGGTGTTTTTAGTGAGATGCTATATCTGAATTATACATCCCTTTTACGTCTGACACCTCTGAGGATTCAAGTTTTATGATTTCCCTCAAGCTGAACTTAAAACTTGCCTGTAAGGCAGACTTACTTTTTCTTTAGAAACTACACTGCCATTCTTTCTGTCAGCAGTTTATTTTATTTTTCGTCTACCTTTCCTTGAGTGGGAGTAACGATGCACATTGTGGTGGCATTACATCCCATTCTCCTCCTGTCAGTCACTCTGTCACTGGCTGATGCCAAATCCTACAGACCCCACCAGTCCAACCTCTACAAAGCTGGACCCAATCCTCACCACCTTGTCCATGGGAAGCCCACCAGCAGGCACAAGTGAGTACTCACTCGGACTATACTGGGCTATACTGGGCAGAGGGGGCTGACTATAGATTGGCTCAGTATTCAGTGCATACTGTAGTTGATTATCGGTTGTCCTGGTCAATTTTCTTTCACCTAGTTTTCTCAAGCCAGTTAGAAATGTTGTAAGTTTGTTTTTAGGTATAAAATACATTTTTAAGACTGTTATCTGATGTATTTCTTCCCCATCATCCTCCCTCTGACAGAAACCACTGTGCCTATGTGGTTGAGAAGACTATGTCATTCACCATGCAGAATGGTGTAACACCCTATGTCAAGGCTGAGTACAACAAGTGTGCCTGGGGTCAGAAGTGTTCAACCCTCATGTGAGTGATCCATACTACACGAGACAACTATTCCTAATAGTTCTACAAACAAACCTACTGCATTTGACATTGCTACTGTTGTTGCTGCTTCTACTACCGCCTACCAATACCATGGCTACTATGTGTATAACTGCTGTAAAAACAACCGCTATTATTGTTTCTGCTGCTATTACTATATGAAAAGGTTATGAAAACAGTACTGCCATTTTTCCTTCTGCTGTTCACAGACGTCACCTTACGCAGTTTCTTGAGTCATGTTTTATATATTTTTTCCCATCAACCCACAGGTACCGTCTGATGTACAAGCCAGTCTATAAAGTTGCCCATAAGACTCTCACTGAGCTGGAATGGCGTTGCTGTCCAGGCTACTCTGGCTATGGCTGCATGGAGGGACCCCCAGCCTACAACCACCCAATTAAGGCGATGCCTCCATTCAAGGGCTCACCATTCAAGGGCCCACCCATTAAAGGAAATCCCTGGAGTCAGACCAAGGGCCCTCCTCCCATGAAATCTTACCCAATGCTTGCCAAGGACCCTCCCATGAAGGGACCTCCTCCTATGAAGTCTTACCCCATGAAAGCAAAAGGTCCTCCTCCCAGCAAGTCCTACCCTATACGTCACTTTGGGCCTCCTATGACCCACCCCTCCTACCCAGTGTCCTCCTTTGAGCGTTACCCTTCTGTGCCACAGCACCACCGACAGCCAGACCACCACGAGCCTGGACCAGACCATCACTCAGATCCAGATCACCACGAGCCAGACCAACATAAACCTGAACCAGACCACCATGAGGAACCAGACCACCAGGGGCCAGACCACCACCAACCTGAATCTGATCTAGAGCCAGACCATCACCAGCAACCTGGACCAGACCAACCTGATCACCCATACCACACAGATCACTCAGAGCTGGAGCCCGTTGCTGAAGAAACAGCCCCCCCTGCTGGCAGCCAAGAAATCGATGGTGAGGCAGAGTGCAATTCCAATGCATTTTCAGTAATGCTGCACATCATGAATATTACATGTACATAAGATTCTTACCATAAATGTCCAGAAACTCCATTGATTTTGGCAACATTCTTCAAAGACTTTATGAAGACAAATAAAATGAACACTTATGTTACATTACAATTACTCTCTCGATCTCTCTGATGTATGATTGTGTATGTAACACTCTTCTCTCCGCTGTAGGCCAGGCTCTAGACACGGTGGGCAGTGAGTCTGCAGAGCGTCTGGATCGGATGGAGGAGGACATGCGGCATCTATCCCGGGGTCTGGAGACTCTTAGTGGGACAGTGAACGGTCTGGAGGACAGCCTGCGTGCCTCACTACGTGAGGATGCCAGCAGGATGCTCTCCGCCCTTCTGTCTGCATCACCAGGCCCTGTCCCCGCTCTGTCCTCCTCCCCCCACTCCATTGTAGGCTTTGCAGACATCCCAGGAGGGAACCCTGATGCAGAGGGCCTGGATGGGGGCCTGGATGGGGGCCAGGCGTTCCCAGGGCTGGGCGAGCTGACGGGAAGGGTGGAGGAGCTCCGGGCTGAGCTGCAGGCAAAGGCCGCTGAGCTCGAGGAGCTGAGAGGCACGGTTATCAAGCACGACGGCACACTGAAGAAGATGTCAGGAGGGATGGCTAGCTTAACAGGGACCCCATTGAGAGACACCCAGAAGGCCATGGAGGATCTAGTGGACGTCAAGTTGGGTGGGGCCCGGACAGAGATCATCGATGGGTTTGAGAAGCGCGTGGAGAGTGCTGAGAGCCGCTGTGAAGAGAATGCCGGGGAGGTGAGGCGGCAGTGCCACAGAGAGCAGCAGGAGAGGCAGGAACAGATGGAGCAGGCCCTGGAGGGCAGCGCAACGGGACTGAGGAAGGAGCTGGGACATGTGCAGGCTCAGATTCAGGGACATGACCTGACAGAGGGATGCTGTGGTACAGTCACTGGCCTGGCTGAGAGGGTGCATATGCTGGAACAGTCAGTGGCAGTCCTCAACCAGTCCCAGGAGCACTTGAGGGTGGAGTTGGGTGGGCACAAGGCCCATGTAGAGGGCATGCTGGAGGGCCGTCTGGGGTATGTGGAGGCTAAGCTCAACCTGACAGGGAGTGGAAAGGTCAAGGGTGGCAGAAGTGGGAGCAGTGGTAGTGGCGGGGTCCAGGGTAGCAGCTTAGAGGGAGAGATGGGTCCAGGTGGCCTGGAGGCCCATCTGGAGGGGAAGCTGAAGGCTCTGGAGGGTCGTCTTCTGACGGCTGTGGAGGAGCTGGGGAACGCTACAGCCCCTGCCCTGATTGAGGGCCACGTCGTGCCCACGCTGGAGACAAAGCTGGAGTCCCTCAGGAGAAGGCTGGAGCTGGATGTGGACAGTGTGCAGAAACAGCTGCGTGGCTTGGAACTCCTCTGCATGTCCTCCTCTCAGCCCATCCACCAGGGAGTCACAGCCACATTGAACACTCATGTGGTGGAGGAGGACAAGAAAGGAGGAGGAGAGTTGAAGGGTCTCCTGGATGTGCAGGCTGACCGTCTGAACAGTGTTAATCTCACCCTGCAGAGCCTCCTGACCAGACTGTCCCAGAGGGAAGACCACCGGGAGGGAGAGGGGAGCTCAGTCCAGGGTGAAATCATGCTGCTTAAATTCAACGTCCGCTCCGTGAACCGCATCTTGAAGGGCCTGAAGGAGTCTGTAGTGTCAGTGGTCCAGGATGTGGGGCACGCCAACACCACATGGCAGGAGCGGGAGGAGCGCCTGGCCCAGCAGGTGAAGGGCGTGGTGCAGCTGGTGGGGCGCCAGGCCTCCATGCTGGGGGCGGGAGAGAGGAGGCTGACCCGGCTTAAAGGAGAGCTCCAGGAGCTGAGGAGGCGGCTGGCTGGGGAGGTAAAGGGCTGCCGCTCCACTGCTCTGGGAGTCCAGAAGGAGGTGGTGGAGGTGGGGGGGCGCTTGGCCAGCATGGAGGGCCAGTGTAAAGGCTTCAGTCACTTGGCCGAGGATCTGGAGAGGATCAGGGCAGAGCTGGAGAGGCAGTCAGATGTGTACCTCTCCCAGGTCAACGGCACCCTCACTAATCACGCTCACCAACTGTCTGAGCTAAGACAGGAACTCAGGAACTGCACGTCGAAGGCAGAGCCCACCCAGCAGAGCCTATTCCTCGTAGAGCCAGAACAGTTAAGAGGAGACCAGTAACCTGTCATGAAACCATTTACTGTAAGAGGGAGGCCAGTGTTCTGTACGGAATGATAATGGACCATTATCTTGAGCCCCAGAGGGCTGGTGGTGGTAGAAACAAAAGGGTAACGTTTCATCCCACTGGCGATCCCCATAGAGAATTTCTAATTGTGTTGAGTTTTGTTTAGCAAAATGTTTACACTTGATTTTTTTTATTGCTGTTCTTTAGTAGGCCTTTGAGTTTACAGGTATCCAAGATACTACATTTTGTATGATTATCACCTTTTGTATTTTACATTTTTATAAAACATTACAGTTCTTTGTGACCTGCATTCCTCTTGCTGTTAAAGTATTGTTTGTATAATAAAGAGGCGTTATGTCACTGTTGCTCTATGGTCTGAAATGTATATACTTGTAAGAATAAAAGTATCAATTTGACAACAGTAAATAAAAAGATGTACTTAAATCCATCAGTGAGTGAACACAATGGCAAAAGTATGACATTAGGCCACATCTAAAGCCACCAGAGGGCAACAGAGAGACAGATTACTCTGTCACTACCCATTGAGAAGCATCTGTGTGCAGATTCAAGAAAATACTGAGCTTTCAGTCTGTCTGTCTTATTACACATATTGGCCAAGTCCATTGATACTGAAGGGTCCCTTGCACCTTCAATTTCATCCATTTGTAAAACATGAAATAAAATATGTAGTTTTGCTTAGACTGAATTGATTATTCAATCAAGATATTGAATTTGGCCATTCAGTACCCCTCGTCAAAATGTGGTGCATGATGCTCCTGAATGCAAATCAGACATATCAAAGGAAACTAAAAGCATCATCAGGGTGAGGACTAGACAGACACTCGACACCGAGACTGTTGACTGTCTCTGTTCCCAAAGCACCCATCTCTGATGGGTCCTTATGACAGCCCATAGGTGACCTTCCTACTAACCCTCCCCTGTCAGTTCCTGTTTCCCATCTGACATCCCACCATTAAAATTACTGATTTGTGTGAGATGAACTGCGGTTATGTGAAAGTGTTTAGGCCACAGATGTGGAGAATGGTGGTGTATAGTAATGCAATGCCTGGGAGGGAGAGAAGGAGAGAAAAAAAAAAGACACGAAATGTAGGAGGCAAGATTGGATGCTGAAGGATAGTCATCTGCATGCACACACACACACACAGCACTGCGGTTGGTTGTATCCAGTGGGACCTGTCACACGTTATCACCTTCAGAACACTCTTTTAAGCACCGCCGCCTTACCATCCACTTCCTCCCTTTAAATCAGCAGCACACCAAAACAAATCCATCCTATAATCATATCTCTCCTAATCAACTCAGTTGTATTTCTCCTCAGGACAAACAAGACAACCTCAGATCTTCTCATTAACAATGCGCTCAGGCTTAGCGATAGGAATATCCCTTTCCATCAAACATTCTTATGTCTCGGGAACGGGATGGTCAGAAAGGGAGCCGCATGACAGAAAATCCATTACATTGGAGATAAATGTTGTCTGAGCAAGGCGCCATCTTGAAATGCACAGCTCTCACGTCTCCGCTTGACTCCAACAGAACATGGCTGTGCAGGTTGCAGTCCTGCTGTTTTTCATTTAACCTACACTTAATTGACCATTATTGTCACAAGTGGTCGGAGAGTGCAGCACACTCACTAGGCTTCCTGGATCATATAATTCAGTAACTGATTAAAATAAAAAAGACAAGAACAAAAACTAGCAGAAGCCGAATTTTGATAGCATCAGGGCTCCCCACATGAAAAAAATATTACATTATACTATTGTCTATTGTCACTAGTGTTTTTGCAGACTTTACTGTGGTAATCACTGTAGTGTTTTTGCCGACATGACTATAATATACTATAGTATTCACTGAAGGGTTTTTGTGGACATGACCGTAGTATACACAGAGTGTACAAAACATTAGGAACACCGTCCTTTCGTCCTCAGAACAGCCTCAATTAGTCGGGGCATGGACTCTACAAGGTATTTATATGGGCAGGTTCAAACTGGGCCTTTCACCCAGACAGAGCTGAGTAGTTGAGCACGACAAACAACTCTCATGAACAACAACCAGTATGTGTCATTAAAATGTGAGTACAAACCTTTTATCTTATAAAATCGGATGGCTGCAAAATTCTAGCGGATCAGTCAAATAGCTATTTTGAGTCTATTGACCTGTTCTCTTTGGTACTTCTAGTGTTAATGGCCACATTAATAATTGTTGCATTTTTGTGCATTGCCTTTGTTATGCTAACTAGACCTCCTTTATGGCTATGCTTGCTACTTCTGTTAGCTTTATATTGTTTGCTTGCCATGCTATGCTATGTAACCATTAAATTAGCCTGCTATAGTTTCGGTCTACCATGCCACAGGCTACTGCACCCCCTTTCTGACCATTCATTATTAACTGCTGCTATATTTATGCTTATTTCATTTGCATATTGTCATTGATTATTGCCATTAACAGCTGATTAATTATGCATGCTCATTGCTGTTACTAACAGTTATTATTTGCACCTTTCTGTCTCCTTTAAGATGAACCATACTCCATGCAAAGCCAACCAAGTCTCAATTCAAGACAAGAGTCTCATGTCAACAATTGTCAGTCATTCCCTGCCATGTATCATCTCCATTACCTGAGTCTATAAAGACTCTTAAACTGAACTGCATCTCTGCCTGCTTTTTAACTGGAATCCCACAGTAGATGGGCATCACCATAACCCTCACCTAAACATCAATCAGCTACAATCTTGTAACTGAACAATATTGTGTGGCAGGCTAGGAACCAAAGTTTTGGTTAGCATTTCCCCTGGGCACCCTTATTAGGGGAGGACATGCAGGATATGTATAAAAGCACCCCTTGGCCATGTTCAGGTGAGAAGCTATAGGGGTGCTCGTGTTGTTGTGGGTGCGAGAGTGGCCGGTGCGAGAGTGGCAGGTTGAGGTGGCCAAGGAGAGTAGTGCAGAAGATGTTGTATGCTGAGGCAGTGAAGAAGATAGAGGAGGGTGGATGAAGGGTGAGGGATTCTGAGAGGATCCCTGTGAACAGTAGATCTGTGCCAGAACAGAGGGCAAGGCCAATGAGTGATATGTTTTCTTAAGGTTGGCTTCTTAGCGTTCATAGCAATGGTTATCAATGGTACTGCAGAGATTAAACGTAAGGCAGAACATGGATGTGGTGGCAGCTGCAGAGAAGTAGTTGGGTATACGAGATATGACTTCAAGGTGTGTTGAGTGGTAGTGTCCTGTCCTCTCAGGTCATTAGCCTGGGGTAGTATCAGATAGGGTCAAAGTAGTGGAAGTAGTGGTGGGTTATTAATGAGTGTAGGGTTAGTTGGTAGGGTAATTTTAATTGTGTTTTTTCCCCCCCTGTTTCCCCTTTTTGTATTATGAAGTTTAATGGATTTATACTATAGTTCAGTTTGGGGCAGTAATGCAACATTTTGGATGCCAACCGCCATTAAACTCCACAGAAGAAGTAGTAGTTACCACTGCTAGCGGTCATCAGCTAACCTTCAGCTTGGAAAGCTCTCGCCAGTTCGTACAACGCGTTTCAAACCAGAGCATACCGGACCTATTTTTCTCTCCATATCCCCGGATTCCTACCGCAAACTCTAAACCTTTTCATCTGGACCATCGAAGCTAGCTAACCGCAACCCGGGTTGACTACTCCTGGCTAACGTTTCCGTCCTGGAGCAAGCACCACTTAGCCTAGAGCTAGCCCATGCTATGCCCTTCTCCCGGCGAGGGCTCCTGGGCTACTCCTGAAGCCCACTCCTCGGTTACAATATCCGGACCACTTCTACTGCCGGTATGTGGCACGGAACCCCGCCGATCCTTGACTGGAATACCGAAATAATCTGCCCGAGGATTCCAACAGGCTCCTCAGGTGCGACATCCCCTGAAGGCCCATTCTGCTAACCACGGCATGCTAGCTATCTAGAGTATATTGGACTGTTAGCTGATCCATCGGCGAGTTTCTTGGACCACTATACCCATTTTGCCAATTGGACTTGGACCCCTCTGCTACTTGGAACCCTGCTAATTCCACGACTTGTCTATCGACGTCACCGCATGAGGAGACAAAAACAGACTTTCCCCCATCGCGACGTCCCTCTAAGGACCTCCTGCTAACTTGCTAGCCCCGGCCTGCTAACTGCTAGCTTGCTATCCCTGGCCTGCTAACTGTCTGAATCGCCGTGTCCCCAGCCAGCCCAACCACTCACTGGACCAATACGATTCACTTGGCTGCACATGCCTCTCCTTAATATCAATATGCCTTGTCCATTACTGTCCTGGTTAGTGATTACTGTCTTATTTCACTGTAGAGCCTCTAGCCCTGCTCAATATGCCTTAACCAACCATGTTGTTCCACCTCCTACATATGCGACGACATCACCTGGTTTAAACTTCTCTAGAGACTATATCTCTCTCATCAATACTCAATGCCTAGGTTTACCTCCAATGTACTGTCTTCCTACCATACCCTTGTCTGTACATTATGCCTTGAATCTATGCTATCGTGCCCAGAAACCTGCTCCTTTTACTCTCTGTTCCGAACGTGCTAGACGGCCAGTTCTTATAGCCTTTAGGCGTACTCTTATCCTACTTCTCCTCTGTTCCTCTGGTGATGTAGAGGTTAATCCAAGACCTGCAGTGCCTAGCTCCACTCCTACTCCCCAGGTGCTCTCATTTGTTGACTTCTGTAACCGTAAAAGCCTTGGTTTCATGCATGTTAACATTAGAAGCCTACTCCCTAAGTTTGCTTTATTCACTGCTTTAGCACATTCTGCCAACCCGGATGTCTTAGCGGTGTCTGAATCCTGGCTTAGGAAAACCCCCAAAAACCCTGAAATTTCCATCCCTAACTATAACATTTTCCGCCAAGATAGAACTGCCAAAGGCGGCGGCGTTGCAATCTACTGCAGAGATAGGCTGCAGAATTCTGTCTTACTATCCAGGTCTGTACCAAAACAATTCAAGCTTCTACTTCTAAAATTGCACCTTTCCAGAAACAAGTCTCTCACCGTTGCCGCTTGCTATAGACCACCCTCTGCCCCCAGCTGTGCCCTGGACATCATATGTGAATTGATTTCCCCCCATCTATCTTCTGAGCTCGTGCTGCTAGGTGACCTAAACTGGGACATGCTTAACACCCCGGCCATCCTACAATCTAAGCTTGATGCCCTCAATCTCACACAAATGATCAATGAACCTACCAGGTACAACCCCAAATCTGTAAACACGGGCACCCTCATAGATATCATCCTAACTAACTCGCACTCCAAATACACCTCTGCTGTTTTCAACCAAGATCTCAGCAATCACTGCCTCATTGCCTGCATCCATAATGGGTCTGCGATCAAACGACCACCCCTCATCACTGTCAAACACTCCCTAAAACACTTCAGCGAACAGGCCTTTCTAATCGACCTGGCTGGGGTATCCTGGAATGAAATTGACCTCATCCCGTCAGTAGAGGATGCCTGGTTATTCTTTAAAAGTGCCTTAAATAAGCATGCTCCATTCAAAAAAAATTGAACCAGGAATAGATATAGCCCTTGGTTCACTCCAGACTTGTCTGCCCTTAACCAGCACAAAAACATCCTGTGGCGTTCTGCATTAGCATCGAATAGCCCCCGTGATATGCAACTTTTCAGGGAAGTTAGGAACCAATATACACAGGCAGTTATGAAAGCTAAGGCTAGCTTTTTCAAACAGAAATTTGCATCCTGTAGTACCAACTCAAAAAAGTTCTGGGACACTGTAAAGTCCATGGAGAATAAGAGCTGTCACCACCGATAAATACACAATAATTGAGAATTTCAATAAGCATTTTTCTACGGCTGGCCATGCTTTCCACCTGGCTACCCCTACCCCGGTCAACAGTCCTGCGCTCCCCACAGCAACTCGCCCAAACCTCCCCCACTTCTCCTTCACCCAAATCCAGATAGCTGATGTTCTGAAAGAGCTGAAAAATCTGGAACCCTACAAATCAGCCGGGCTAGACAATCTGGACCCTCTCTTTCTAAAATGATCTGCCGAAATTGTTGCAACCCCTATTACTAGCCTGTTCAACCTCTCTT
Organism: Salvelinus sp. IW2-2015; assembly: GCF_002910315.2. Lineage (NCBI taxonomy): Eukaryota > Metazoa > Chordata > Actinopteri > Salmoniformes > Salmonidae > Salvelinus > Salvelinus sp. IW2-2015. The sequence goes on along the minus strand of NC_036857.1, from coordinate 21,931,100 downwards.
TCATATGGTCTGAGATTCCCATAGATTGGAAAGCTGACGTGGTCATCCCCCTCTTCAAAGGGGGAGACACTCTTGACCCAAACTGCTACAGACCTATATCTATTCTTCCCTGCCTTTCTAAGGTCTTTAAAAGCCAAGTTAACAAACAGATTACCGACCATTTCGAATCTCACCATACCTTCTCCGCTATGCAATCTGGTTTCAGAGCTGGTCATGGGTGCACCTCAGCCACGCTTAAGGTCCTAAACAATATTATAACCGCCATCGTTAAGAGAAATTACTGTGCAGCCGTATTCATCGACCTGGCCAAGGCTTTCGACTCTGTCAATCACAACATTCTTATTGGCAGACTCAACAGCCTTGGTTTCTCAAATGATTGCCTCGCTTGGTTCACCAACTACTTCTCCGATAGAGTTCATTCAGTATGTCAAATCGGAGGGCCTGTTGTCCGGACCTCTGGCAGTCTCTATGGGGGTGCCACAGGGTTCAATTCTCGGGCCGACTCTCTTCTCTCTTCTCTTCTTCTCTCTTCTCTTCTCTTCTCCTGATCCACCTCTACGCAGACGACACCATTCTGTATACTTCTGTCCCTTCTTTGGACACTGTGTTAACTAACCTCCAGATGAGCTTCAATGCCATACAACTCTCCTTCCATAGCCTCCAACTGCTCTTAAATGCAAGTAAAACTAAATGCATGCTCTTCAACCGTTCACTGCCCGCACCTGCCCGCCCGTCCAGCATCACTACTCTGGACGGTTCTGACTTAGAATATGTGGACAACTACAAATACCTAGGCGTCTGGTTAGACTGGTAACGCTCCTTCCAGACTCACATTAAACATCTCCAATCCAAAATTAAATCTAGAATCGGCTTCCTATTTCGCAACAAAGCAACCTTCACTCATGCTGCCAAACATACCCTCGTAAAACTGACCATCCTACCGATCCTCGACTTCGGCGATGTCATTTACAAAATAGCCTCCAACACTCTACTCAACAAATTGGATGCAATCTATCACAGTGCCATCCGTTTTGTCACCAAAGCCCCATATACTACCCACCACTGCGACCTGTATGCTCTCGTTGGCTGGCCCTTGCTTCATACTCGTCGCCAAACCCACTGGCTCCAGGTCATCTACAAGTCTCTGCTAGGTAAAGCCCCGCCTTATCTCAGCTCACTGGTCACCATAGCAGCACCCACCCGTAGCACGCGCTCCAGCAGGTATATCTCACTGGTCACCCCCAATGCCAATTCTTCCTTTGGCCGCCTCTCCTTACAGTTCTCTGCTGCCAATTACTGGAACGAACTGCAAAAATCTCTGAAGCTGGTGACTCATATCTCCCTCACTAGCTTTAAGCACCAGCTGTCAGAGCAACTCACAGATCACTGCACCTGTACATAGCTCATCTGTAAATAGCCCATCCAATCTGCCTATTCCCATACTGTATTTATTTATTTATTTATCTTGCTCCTTTGCACCCCAGTATCTCTACTTGCACATTCATCTTCTGCACACCCTACCATTCCAGTTTTTAATTGCTATATTGTAATTACTTCGCCACCATGGCCTATTTATTGCCTTACCTCTCTTGTTCTACCTCATTTGCACATGCTGTTTATAGATTTTTCTACTGTATTATTGATTGTATGTTTGTTTATTCCATGTGTAACTCTGTGTTGTTGTATGTGTCGAACTGCTTTGCTTTATCTTGGCCAGGTCGCAGTTGCAAATGAGAACTTGTTCTCAACTAGCCTACCTGGTTATATAAAGGTGAAATATATATATATATTTTTAATAGTTCAGGAGAGAGCTTTGTACCTGGAAGGTCCTTTGTATATTTGCTGTACGGCGTTGTTGCTGTTGGTTTATTTCAATGAGCAACCATTTTGTGGCCTTGTTGTCTTGAATAAATGTTTGGGGTGTGGTCGATTGTTCTGAATGGTATGTGTTGAGTTTGACCATCGGTGAGTTTATTCATGTGACAATATTCAAGATATCCATTATGTAAAGCCACTGCAATAATGTCCTCTTTGCTTTCCGCAGGTTTGTTTGTAGAGGCTTTGCTGGTTTGAGGTCCAGGCAGTTTATTGCCCTCCAATATGTAGACATTTTTTAAAATATTTTTTTATATATATTTATGTACATGCAGTTAACTTTCTTTTCTACCATCAGAAGTACAGTATTGTTTGTCAATGTTAAATGTCATCTTGTGATATTGGTCAGCTGAATCTCTATGAAAGCACTGTATTTCAGAAAGATATCTAGAGGAAGCAACAGATGTAAGAAGTCATTTTGGCGTACTCTTGTTAATGTGTGTTTATCTGTGTCAAACAAGCCAACCAAATCCTCTAAGTTTTAAACTTTGCTTGTTCTTTATATCTGCCACTGTATGGTTTCCTATTTAATGGGCCTAGATTCTGTAATGTTTAAATGTTACATGGGTAATGAAATTGTATATTTTTAAGGTTTTGTCAGGTAGTTGTGCCATTTTAGCTAACCCTAGTCGGCAGGTGTTATTAAATATAGTCATGCCTGCAAAAACACTACAGTGAATACTACAGTAAAGTCTGCAAAAATACTAGTCTATAGTATACTACAGTCACAGCTGCAAAAACACTACAGAGAATATTACAGTAAGTCCGTGACAAGAAGCTGCCATGTGGGGAATCGTAGGTGGCTCGTTTCAGCTAGCTTTATAGGTGCGTTCAGTTCGCTTGAATGTTTACTACATTGCAGAACGGTTTGTACTGAACGACATGTTATCCCCAAAACATTCTTGTAAGTTCTTGAACAGACTTTGAGGTACGTTTGCTCCCGTTTGGTGGGTGTGGCTTGAAGCAATGATTGATGTATTTAAAGCGCAGTGGCCATGCCGACAGCATTCCCGCAACCCCTCCCTGTTTTTCAACTGGCTGTTCAGTACAGCGCATTTCAGAAGATTTTATGGCAACAACAAAAATCGCTAGCTAGCTATGTATTTGAGATTCAAGTGCTCATTGTGCACATTTTGTTTTCAATAAATATTGGAGACTAATTATAGTTTATCTAAGCCAGGGGTTCCCAAACTTGTTATAGTCCCGCACCCCTTCAACACTTTTTATAGTCCTGTACCCCCTCTAGCACCAGGGTCAGCGCACACTCAAATGTTTTTTGCCATCATTGTAAGCCTGCCACACACATTATACAATGCATTTATTAAACATAAGAATGAGTGTGAGTTTTTGTTACAACCCGGCTCATGGAAAGTGACAAAGAGCTCTTATAGGACCAGAGCACAAATAATATAATCATTTTGCTCTTTATTTAACCATCTTACATATAAAACCTTATTTGTTCATTTAAAATTGTGAATAACTCACCACAGGTTAATGAGAAGGGTGTGCTTGAAAGGATGCACATAACTCTGCAATGTTGGGTTGTATTGGAGAGTCTCAGTTTTAAATAATTTTCCACACAGTCTGTGCCTGTATTTAGTTTTCATGCTAGTGAGGGCCGAGAATCCACTCTCACATAGGTACGTGGTTGCAAAGAGCATCAGTGTCTTAACAGCACGATTTGCAAAGGCAGGATACTCTGAGCGCAGCCCAATCCAGAAATCTGGCAGTGGCTTCTGATTAAATTAAATTTTCACAGAACCGCTTGTTGCAATTTCGATGAGGCCCTCTTGTTCAGAAATCGGTAAGTGGACTGGAGGCAGGGCATGAAAGGGATAATGAATCCAGTTGTTTGTGTCATCTCTTTCGGGAAAGTACCTGTGTAATTGCGCACCCAACTCACTCAGGTGCTTCGCTATATCACATTTGACATTGTACGTAAGCTTGAGTTCATTTGCACACAAAAAATCATACAATGATTGGAAGACCTGTGTTGTCCTTGTTAATGCAGACAGAGAAGAGCTCCAACTTCTTAATCATAGCCTCAATTTTGTCCCGCACATTGAATATGGTTGCGGAGAGTCCCTGTAATCCAAGATTCAGATCATTCGGGGGAGTAAAAACATCACCCAGATAGGCCAGTCATGTGAGAAACTCGTCATCATGCAAGCGATCAGACAAGTGAAAATGGTCAGTAAAGAAAACTTTAAGCTCGTCTCTCAATTAAAAAAAACATGTCAATACTTTTCCCCTTGATAACCAGATAACTTCTGTATGTTGTAAAAGCGTTACATGGTCGCTGCCCATATCATTGCATAATGCATAAAATAGACGAGAGTTCAGGGGCATTGCTTTAACAAAGTTAACAATTTTTACTGTTGTGTCCAAAATTATTTGACTAGGCTACCTGTATTTGACATTGTGTTGTTATTTCGCTGAACACTAGATGGTTTAATTTTATTTTTGGCAGTGAAACGAGGCTATTCAGGCGAGAAAAAAACCTCACCCAAATGTATATCCCTGTTGGATAATATAAATGGACTGTTTGAAAATGTGAATACAAAAACTGGGGTACACAAACCCCCTGGGAATACCTGATCTAAGCCAACCCAGTCAGTTTTGCCCCATATTTGCGCATGCGTCGGTTTTGTTGCTAAACAACCAACCCGTCTATAGTGTATTACAGTAATGTCCGCAAAAACACTACAGTGTATTCTACAGTAAAGTCCACAAAAACAATACAGTGACTACTATAGTATATAAATATAGTAACACAACATTATTTAGACCATATCATAAACTGGGTGGTTTGAGCCCTGAATGCTGACTGATTGGCTGAAAGTATATCAGACCGTATACCACGGCTATGAAAAAACATGTATTTTTACTGCTCTAATTATGTTGATAACCAGTCTATAATAGCAATAAGGCACATCGGGTGTTTGTGGTATATGGTCAATATACCACAGCTAAGGGCTGTATCCAGGCACACCGCCTTGCGTCGTGCTAAGAACAGTATGGACCATATACCACACACAGTATATTTTTATGTGGGTTAGCTGTAAATGTGTACCATGTTTGAACCAGGACCACAATGGAAATACATTTGAAATGTTGTTATTCTCGACAAATTTCTAAATGCATTGTACCTACGGTTGTGGTTCTATAGTGTTTTTAAATAATCAAATACAATCAATCAAGGGATACTACAGTGTGGAGTATAGTATTTTACAGTATACTACAAAATTCTATAGTAAGCACTACACGATTGAGCGGGAACCTCAGAGGGAATTCCCGGCATGAGCTCCCCAAGGAAAGCATGTTCAAATCAAAACAGTATCGACAAAGCTAGCAGCTAGAAGTAAAGCTAGCTAGCAGTTCAATCAATCAAAAAATTATGAAGTAAGCACTACATGATCGGAGGATACTATAGTGTGTAGTATAGTATTCTACACAGTATACTACACCATTCTAAAGTAAGCACTACATGATCGGGGGATACTACAGTGTGTGGTATTGTATTCTGAGATACTGGAACCGGCGTGCCTGGCACCGACGATCATACCATGCTCATAGTCGCTTAGGTCAGTCGTTTTACCCATTCTAACGTTCAACAGTTACTGAATGCCTCGATGACTGTCTGCCTGCTTTATATAGCAAGCCACGGCCACCTATCTGTAGGAGCGAACCATTTTCGTGAACAGAGTGGTGTACCTAATAAACTGTATATACAGTGCATTCGGAAAGTATTCAGACCCCTTGACTTTTTTCAATTATGTTTCGTTACAGCCTTATTCTAAAATTGATTAAATAAAACATCAATCTACACACAATTTAATGACAAAGCAAAAACTGGTTTTTAGAAATGTTTGCACATTTATTCAAAATAATAAACAGAAATACCTTATTTACCTAACTATTCAGACCCTTTGCTATGAGACTGGAAATTGAGATCAGGTGGATCCTGCTTCCATTGATCATCCTTGAGATGTTTCTACATCTTGATTGGAGTCCACCTGTGGTAAGTTTAATTGATTGGATGTGATTTGGAAAGGCACACACCTGTTTATATAAGGTCCCACAGTTGACAGTGAATGTCAGAGCAAAAACCATGCCATGAGGTCAAAGGAATTGTCTGTAGAGCTCCGAGACAGGATTGTGTCGAGGCACAGATCTGGGGAAGGGTACCAAAAAATGTCTTCAGCATTGAAGGTCCCCAAGAACACATTGGGCTCCATCATTCCTAAATGGAAGAAGTTTGGAACCACCAAGACTCTACCTAAAGCTGGTCGCCTGGCCAAATTAAGCAATCGGGGGAGAAGGGCCTTGGTCAGAAGGGCCATTGTCACTGTGACAGAGCTCCAGAATTCCTCTCTGGAGATGGGAGAATCTTCAAGAAGGACAACCATTTCATTTTCTCCCAATCTTCTCTGCAGATCCTCTCAAGCTCTGTCAGGATGGATGGGGAGCGTTGCTGCACAGCTATTTTCAGGTCTCCAGAGATGTTCGATCGGGTTCAAGTCTTGGCTCTGGCTGGGCCACTCAAGCACATTCAGAGACTTGTCCTGAAGCTACTCCTGCGTTGTCTTGGCTGTGTGCTTAGGATTGTTGTCCTGTTGGAAGGTGAACGTTCTCCCCAGTCTGAGGTCCTGAGCGCTCTGAAGCAAGTTTTCATCAAGGATCTCTCTGTACTTTGCTCCGTTCATCTTTTCCTCGATCCTGACTAGTCTCTCTGTCCCTGCCGCTGAATAACATGATGCTGCCACCACCATGTTTCACCGTAGGGATGGCGCCAGGTTTCCTCCAGATGTGACGCTTGGCATTCAGGCCAAAGAGTTAAATCTTGGTTTCATCAGACGAGATAATCTTGTTTCTCATGGTCTGACAGTCCTTTAGGTGCTTTCTGGCAAACTCCAAGCGAGCTGTCTGTCACGTTCCTGACCTGTTTTCCGTTGTTTTTGTATGTGTTTAGTATGGTCAGGGCGTGAGCTGGGTGGGTAGTCTATGTTATGTGTTTCTATGTTGGGTTCAATGTGTTGCCTGATATGGTTCTCAATTAGGGGCAGGTGTTTGACGTTTCCTCTGATTGAGAACCATATTAAGGTAGGCTGTTCACACCGTTTGTTTGTGGGTGATTGTCTTCCGTGTTTGTGTTTGTTACCACACGGGACTGTATCGTTTGTGCTAGTCTGTACCTGTTCGTGCGTTCTTCGTGTTTATGTAAGTTCTTATGTTCAGGTCGGTCTACGTCGTTTGTTATTTTGTAATCTATTCAAGTGTTCTTCGTGTTTCGTCTTGCTTTAATAAATCTTCATGTATTCATCAACCGCTGCGTTTTGGTCCGATCCCTACTCCTCCTCTTCAGACGAAGAGGAGGAAAACAGCCGTTACACTGTCATGTGCCTTTTACTGAGGAGTGGCTTCCATCTGGCCACCCTACCATAAAGGCCTGATTGCTAGAGTGCTGCAGAGATGGTTGTCCTTCTGGAAGATTTTCCCATCTCAACAGAGGAACTCTGGAGCTCTGTCACAGTGACAATCGGGTTCTTGGTCACTTCCCTGACCAAGGCCCTTCTCCCTCGATTGCTGAGTTTGGCTGGGCGACCAGCTCTATGTAGAGTCTTGGTGGTTCCAAACTTTTTCCATTTAGGAATGATGGAGCCCACTATGTTCTTGGGGACCTTTTCCAAATCATGTCCAATCAATTCAATTTACCACAGGTGGACTCAAATCAAGTTGTAGAAAGATCTCAAGGGTGATCAATGGACGCAGGATGCACCTGAGCTCAATTGAGTCTCATAGCAAAGGGTCTGAATTCTTATGTAAATAAGGTTTTTATTTTTTTATACATTTGCAATACATTTCTCAAAACCTGTTTTCGCTTTGTCATTATGAGGTATTGTATGTAGATTGCTATGGATTTTTTTTATTGAATCCATTTTAGAATAAGACTAACGTAGCAATATTTTGAAAAAGTCAAGGGATCTGAATACTTTCTGAAGGCACTGTGTATCTGATACATGGATTTCTGGACAGACAGTTTTGTCAGGCTCAGCTTGCAGCTGGTCTCATCTATATTCTCAGTTTATGAAGTGTCTGTCCTCTGGCATAAAATGTAAGAGACACATACGCACACAGCAAATGGTTTAGAGGTTTGTTTTGTGTTTCTATGAGTCTGGCGAATCACTCAGCAAATCGAGACTTGATTACATGAGACGAGCAGCAGAGAGGGGCGACGCTGATGGGGACAGGCCAGCCATGACCACCTCCATCCTGGACCTGTGACTGTCTTATTAGTGAAAGAATAATGTTAGAATAGAAAGGATATTCATAATGTTTTGTTTTATGGTGATGCTATTGATTGATATCAAGCAGAAGTAGCTTCTGTTATGTATCTGTTCAGTGACTAGTTCGTTGTCCTGTGTTTAGTTATGTTTCAGTTTTGAGGCACTGACATGAGATATTAGTGTTTGTCAATTTTGTATGGTCAAGTAACAAACAATGAATGGTATATCACTTTTTTCAATATTGTTAATTAATTTCTGCAGATGTTAATGTCAAGCACGCATTTAAAATAGGTATTTACTGATTGCGGAATTTTATAGTTTGTCTGATGGTGGCATTTTGTGGTGCTTAAAAACAAGAAAGGCTGTGTGTGAGAGATAAACAGAGAAAATATGCCCTCACACAGAGAGACCGAGTGGTAAACAGATAGGGAGGGGACAAAGAGAGAGAGCGAGAAAGAGAGAGAGAGAGAGGGTGAGGGAGAGAGCGGGGGAAGAAGAGGGGCAGAGACAGAAAAGAGAGAAAGAGGGGGAGAGAGAGCCAGTCAGTAAAATAATGAGAGAGAGAGAGCGAGAGATGGGAGGAACAGAGTGAGAGAGAGAGGTGTATAGGGGAGGGAGAGAGAGGGGTAAGGGAACGGTGGTACTTTGATTCGTCAGTGACACTCAGAGCCTCCCAGTCAGTGTTATGCTGATTTCTCTCTCTCGTTCTCTGGTTACATTAGCATCACCCTGGCCTTTTCTTCCTGGCTGCACTACAATGACCCACTGCATCTCCAAGGAAATGTGTGCAGGCAAATGCACTGTCTGTCTTTGTATGTATGAATGAATGAGTGAGTGTGTCTGTTAATGCAATCCTGGCTCTCCACCCGGCCTTCATGAGTTTATCTGAGGACACACATCTACTCCCTGGAAGGTAGGTACCATAGGCAGACATGGTATGGGGCTGCATGGTGTGGGGCTTTAAGGGAGGCTGTGGGAATGGCTGCATGGAGGATTCTGTCTGTTTGCTTTCAGTTCAGTGTTGGGGATTAGAGGATTACAGGTTTGGTTCATGGGGATCACTGTTGTTGACGCAGCTACATGACCTTACAAGTTTCAGTTGATGTTATTTTATTGGACTATTTTAGTGTAGGGATAGTGTTCAGGCATGACATTTGATATAGGGGAACTACACATGTCGTAGAGAGAATGTCATTTGTCATATTTACCATATTTACCATGTCTCTGTCTCTACATTTCTGTCTGTATGTCTGTCTCCCGCACTTGTGTTCTCTCAAAGATGTTATATTGGTTAGTTTGTTACTGTTTAAGTGTATTTGACACATCACCTGATGTGATGTTGTTGTCAGGGAAATGGCTGAAAAAGCAGCATTCAAAAGTGTGACAACAGTGTTGTATGTGTCCATTTATGTGTATATGTTCTGTACATGGAGGCTATCGAACAAGGTTGAAGCACTATCTGGAGTAGATTTAAATGACTGTTTTAGATTGAAATGTTCTGCATTGTGGGTCTCTACTGATTAGATTAAGGCAACAATGTCACCCCTTCTCCTCATGTGTCAAGCTGAACTTTTGTTTAGATCACAAATAATGTATTGCATCTTCCCGCTACAGCTTATAAAAGTCCATTATGTGAATCGGCACTCTGGCAAATCCCTGGTTTCCAAAGCTATAATGATGGAAGATAAACTCAAGGCTTTATTGACCATTTTCCAAGAACTGCATCAAATGAAGGCAGACATTAGGTCAGGGAAGTGAACTACACAGTAGATCTTGATATTGAGTTACCCTTGATATCTGCTCGTCTCTAAAGCTCATTCAGTACCATGGAGTCTAACCTACACATGGGACTTTGGTATAAACACACAGAGAAATGGAGACATTGGAAATGCAAAGAGACTCCAGAAAGCGGTCCTAAATGAGACCGAGTCTGGTGTGTTAGACCGAGTCTGGTGTGTTAGACCGAGTCTGGTGTGTTTGACCGAGTCTGGTGTGTTAGACCGAGTCTGGTGTGTTAGACCGAGTCTGGTGTGTTAGACCGAGTCTGGTGTGTTAGACCGAGTTATTTATTTCACAAAATTGTTTGACTGAGGTTGTGTATTTATAGGCCTGGGGAGTAAAGAGTTTGTGTTTATTGACAGATGGAGATGGAGTATGTATGGAAATGTTTAGATGCGCCTGGATAGAGAATGTATGAGAGGGAGAGGAGGAACAGGGCACACAGGGGGGGTGTGGTGTGTGTGTGCAAAACATTAGGAATATTGAGTTGGACCCCCTTTTTTCAGAACAGCCTCAATTCGTTGGGCCATGGACTCTACAAGGTGTCAAAAGCGTTCCACAGGGATGCTGGCCCGTGTTGACTCAAATGCTTCCCACAGTTGTGTCAAGTTGGCTGGATGTCCTTTGGGTGTCCATATCTTGATACACACGACATTCGCCCTCTGAATGGCACAAATACAATCCATGTCTCAATTGTCTCAAGGCTTAAAAATCCTTCTTTAACCTCTCCTCCCGTTCACTGATTGAATTGGATTTAACAAGTGACATCAATAAGGGATTATAGCTTTCACTTGGTCAGCCTGTCATGGAAAGAACAATGTGCTTCATGTTTTGAACACATAGTGTATATAATACTGCTGTAATCTGAATGCTGTTGATGTTTAAATGATTTCCAGGACCAATCAAAAGTCTGGACACACCTACTCATTCAAGGGTTTTTCTTTATTTGTACTATTTTCTACATTGTAGAATAATAGTGAATACATCAAAACTATGAAATAACACATATGGAGTCATGTAGTAAACAAAAAAGTGTTAAAAAAATCTAAATATATTTTATATTTTGAGACTCTTCAAAGTAGCCACCCTTTGCCTTGATGACAGCTTTGCACACTCGTGGCATTCTCTCAACCAGATTCATGAGGAATACATTTCAATTAACAGGTGTGCTTTGTTAAAAGTTCATTTGTGGAATTTCTTTCCTTTTTAATGTGTTTGAGCCAATCAGTTGTGTTGTGACAAGGTAGGGGTGGTATACAGAAGATAGCCGTATTTGGTAAAAGACCAAGTCCATATTATGGCAAGACCAGCTCAAATAAGCAAGAGAAACAACAGTCCATCATTACTTTAAGATATGAAGGTCAGTCAATACGGAAAATTTCAAGAACTTTGAAAATGTCTTAAAGTGCAGTTGCAAAAACAATCAAGTGCTTTGATGAAACTGGCTCTCATGAGGACCGCCACAGGAAAGGAAGACCCAGAGTTACCTCTGCTGCAGAGGATAAGTTCATTAGAGTTACCAGCCTCAGAAATTGCAGACCAAATAAATGCTTCACAGAGTTCAAGTAACAGTCACATCTCAACATCAACTGTTCAGAGGAGATTGAGTGAATCAGGCCTTGAATTGCTGCAAAGAAGCCACTACTAAAGGACACCAATAGTAATAAGAAGAGACTTGCTTGGGTCAAGAAACACGAGCAATGGACATTAGGCAGGTGGAAATCTGTCCTTTGGTCTGAGTCCAAATGAGATTTTTTGTTCCAACCGCCATGTCTTTGTGAGATGCAGAGTAGGTAAACGGATGATCTCTGCATGTGTAGTTCCCACTGTGAAGCATGGAGGAGGAGGTGTTATGATTTGGGGGTGCTTAGCTGGTGACACTGTCTGTGATTTATTAAAAAATGTATTTAGAATTTACCATCTACTGCATCTTGCCTATGCCGTTTGGTCATCGCTCATCCATATATTTATATGTACATATTCTTATTCATTCCTTTACACTTATGTGTATAAGGTAGCTGTTTTGAAATTGTTAGATTACTTGTTAGATATTACTGCATGGTCGGAACTAGAAGCACAAGCATTTCGCTACACTCGCATTTACATCTGCTAACCATGTAACCAATAAAATTTGATTTGAATTCAATGCCCACTTAATCAGCATGGCTACCATAGCATTCTGCAGCGATACACCATCCCATCTGGTTTGCGCTTAGTGGGACTATCATTTGATTTTCAACAGGACAATGACCCAACACACCTCCAGGCTGTGTAAGGGCTATTTGACCAAGAAGGAGAGTGATGCTGCATCAGATAACCTGGCCTCCACAATTCCTGACCTCAACCCAATTGAGATGGTTTGGGATGAGTTGGACCGCACAGTGAAGGAAAAGCAGCCAACAAGTGCTCAGCATTTGTGGGAACTCCTTCAAGACTGTTGGAAAAGCATTCCAGGTGAAGCTGGTTGAGAGAATGCTAAGAGTGTGCAAAGCTGTCATCAAGGCAAAGGGTGGCTACTTTGAAGAATCTCAAATATATTTTGATTTGTTTAACACTTTTCTGGTTACTACAGGATTCCATACTTGTTATTTAATAGTTGAGGTCTTCACTATTATTCTACAATGTAGAAAATAGTGAAAATAAAGAAAAACCCTTGAAATGAGTAGGTGTCCAAACTTTTGACTGGTACTGTATATCTAAGCTAAAATCTTAAGAGGGCACTTTTGTGGATTGCATATATAAAAGAGTAAAAGACTTCATGTTAGTACTAGCTTTTAGATTTTTATGGATTTGAGCATCGTTGATGTCAGTAACAGTAGCATGTTGCAGTCCTATGTAATGTTTGCTCACAAACACGAATCAAACCATTACATACGAACTGGCTGTGAATGAGGCTAAGTAACTGAATGCTGCTTAACACCTGTAGTTGCCCTGACTAGGAACAAAAAAAAATATCACAAAAAGCCATCTCTTACCTCTCAGGGACCCCAATGTGGAGGATTTGCCAAAGAAAAGTGGGCACTGGTTCAGGAGGTCTAATCTTTTTTCTTAATTAAGCAAAAGCGTTGAAACTTTGTAGAAGTTAAATGTATGTTACTCATATAAAGATACAAATACAACAGGTTATCAGGGCTATATAGCCTACTAGCGGAGCCACTGATTACCAATGGTGTCAGAGACAACCCATGAGGACAGTTTACAGTGTGAGATTTGCCCATTAGTAAATCAAGGACATTTGATATTCCATGTAGTACATGTGGTAGTGTTATTATTAGTTAATAACAGGGTGATTACGTAATATGGTTAGGGGGAGGGGAATCTTGAGGCAGAACAGTGATGATGATGACATGAGTAGCTGGGGCAGCGAAAACATTTATTTCCATTCCTCTGGGCTGTTCTCCTTCCCATGGGAGCAGAGTAGTCTTAGGAAGGCTCTCCAACACTCACATGCCCATTAGCCTGTCTTAGCTAACTCTATTTGTCAAGATGTCAGAAATTCTTTAGGAATTCTTACGGAGATGTAACAGAGGAAATGGAAGCAAGTCTAGTAGGCCTAAACTATAAAATGTTTTAGCAGCGCAGCCAGTGAAAATTGACCAGGGGGTAAGGGGGGTATGTCACAAAAAGCAACACCAAGCAGGACTAATATTCCTAAATACTGACTCAATGTTCTTATAACCCATTGTCAACGGTATAGCTTTCGTAATCAATTGGACAATCAACTGCCATATCTGAATGTTTATCAAAGTTACTTAACATAACAAAGCAGGATAATTTAGATAGCTAAGATAAGGAGCCTTCACACATAACAAGCACACAATCATACCAAACAATGGATGTCAATGATGATAAATGGAAACTAGCTTCCTCCGCTGTCCCTGTTCCAATACTGGGTTTTAACCAGTGGGCCTCTGAACGCAAACACATATCCTCCTTGACAATGTACGGACCAGTTGACCTATAGAAAAGGATCGAATTCGTTAACTCCATTGGCAACATTTCAAGCTAGCTCTGGAGTGAGCTTACGGCACATTCTTATCTCCTCCCATCTGGTTTGCGCTTAGTAGGACTATCATTTGATTTTCAACAGGACAATGACACAACACACCTCCAGACTGTGTAAGGGCTATTTGACCAAGAAGCAGAGTGATGGAGTGCTGCTTCAGATGACCTGGCCTCCACAATCACCCGACCTCAACCCAATTGAGATGGTTTGGGATGAGTTGGACTGCAGAGTGAAGGAAAAGCAGCCAACAAGTGCTCAGCATATGTGGGAACTCCTTCAAGACTGTTGGAAAAGCATTCCAGGTGAAGCTGGTTGAGAGAATGCCAAGAGTGTGCAAAGCTGCCATCAAGGCAAAGGGTGGCTATTTTGAAGAATCTCAAATATAAAATATATTTTGAGTTGTTGAACACTTTTTTGGTTACTACATGATTCCATGTGTGTTATTTCATAGTGTTGATGTCTTCACCATTATTCTACAACGTAGAAAATAGTACAAATAAAGAAAAACTGGTACTGTACATATTCCACGTTTATTGATCACATTTTTACCAATACTGCAGAACGTTCTGTAATGATTCCTATGCTGAAGATGTATAACATATTTGTTGGTCTGATGTGTGTAATGAGGAGCATCCAGACGCTGCAGTTGATGCATTTATGAAATTGTTTCTTTCAGTTATTGATAGTTTCTTAATAGGTGCATGCCTGACTTTTAGAACTGTTAAGGCTCCATGGATTGAAGATGTATTGAAACATGTCATGGTTGAGAGACATTAAGCAAAAGGAGTGGCTAATAAGTCTGGCTGCACAGCTGATTGGCAAACTGTAAATTAAGAAATTATGTGACTGAACAAAAATAATAAGAAACTGTATTATGAAAGATATATATCATTTTTGATGGAAAAATGCTTTGGTGTACTAAATGAAATTAAGAAAAACTAATTCAACTCCTTCTTTCATTGAATCAGAAGGCTCATTCATCACAAAACCTTTTGATATTGGCAATTATTTTAATGACTTTCATTGGCAAAGTGGTCAAACTCAGACATGAAATGACAACAACAAACTAAGCCATCATATTCATTCATAAAATACCAAATAATGAAAGTAAAACAGTGTACTTTTGAATTCTGCAAAGATAGTGTGGGACAGGTGGATAAAACTATTGTAGTTGTCATCAACTTCCAGTTAGAAACCAAGGAGAAGTCGTGGAATCCTACAGTAGAAACACATTTACTTTGTGGAGGGAGTACACGGATCAATTCTGTATGGCATTGAGTTATGTTTTGTGGTCCTCAAATCCAATTCTGATGTAATGCATTGGTAAGAGTCTCTTCGAGGTTTATTCAGGTCCCTATTTTTATTTTGAGTCATTCCTCTAACTCATTCAATTGATAACAGCCGGGCGGGCCTGAGCATTTCTGCCTCCATGCAAAAGATTTTCTAACTCACTGCTCATTTCATTTTAAGGAGCTTTTCACAGTTTCATTTTAAGGAGCTTTTCGTGGATGAAAGCACTTCAAAGCCCTCTGCTTTTCTTGATATGCAATTTATGACAACAAGACTATTGACCAATAAGTTCACATGCTAATGTGGAGGAGAAGCCATGTAGAATATTCAGATGTGAGATGTAGCCTAAATGTGAGAGAGACTCAGTGGTATGAGAAGAGGCAGTTTTTGAGGACTGGTAAGATAAGGCATTAGGTCTCAAAGCCCATGCAGATCATGTGTTTATAATTATCTAATTTGAAAGAGACATCAAGGCACATGCATCCTGGGCAACCAAAGGGTTGATCTCCAGGTCATTTTTAGATTCATGACTAATGCAACTACATTTACTGCATCTAAATGTTTCATATATCTACAGTACAGTCCAACTCTGAGGAATGGGTGCCTCCCCCCCAAAATGACAGTACATTAGCTGTGGGCAGTACATGCTGATAAATATATTGTTCAGCACAGAGCATCAAACCAGTGTTATGCTGTTAAGTCGTCAGAACGTTGTGGGAAACTGAAACCGCAGGATTATGGTGACATTTACTTGTCAGCCCTGGGTCGGTTGAGTGCGCTTTTACATGGAGAGCATGCGCGGTTCAGCTCACTCCCACGACCTCAAGGCATCTCCAGAGGCCCACTTTGAGGATGTGACACACAACATGCCACATGTGACATGTGTGTGAGGCAGTATGTGGTATTCAACATATTTGGATAGCTGATTCTTTAACGTGGAAAGGCAACAACATGCATGTGATGCACCACTTCTGTTTTTGAATTGTGATCATAACTGTCTTTGGCTTGATCCATTGATCCATCCAGGCGAACAGTATCATATGATTACCGTCTGAAGTTAAGCTCTTTACTTAGCAGTTAGCCTAGATGGAAACACAGTTTTAAGGTATTTTTTTTTCATATGCATGCTCTGCAAGTATAATCGTGTCACCGCTCACATGCTCATGTATACGGCAAACGCCTCAAATGTAATTCAGACTGTACATGGCCACCACCATGCTACAACAGGCACTAATCCCACCAGTTATCTCCCGAGTCAAGACCATCACACAGTACGAGTGACATTTCTAGTTAAAGTGGAATACCATGTCAAAGTGGAATAATGTTTTTCTAAATCTTTGCATGTTAATTAAAATTGAACAGCTGAAATGTCTTGAGTCAATAACTATTCAACCGCTTTGTTATGGCAAGCCTAAATAAGTTCAGGAGTAAAAATGTGCTTAACAAGTCACATAATACGTTGCATATACTGTACTCACTCTGTGTGCAATAAGTGTTTAACATGGTTTTTGAATGGCTACCTCATCTCTGTATCCTATACATACAATTAACTGCAAGGTCCCGTCATTGAGCAGTGAATTTCAAACACAGATTCAACCACAAAGACCAGGGAGGTTTTCCAATGCCTCACAAAGAAGGGCACCTACTGTATTGGTAGATGGGTAAAATAAAATAAAAATGCAGACATTGAATATCCCTTTGAGCATGGTGAAGTTATTAATTACACTTTGGCTGGTGTATCAATACACCCAGTCACTACAAAGATACAGATGTCCTTCCTAACTCAGTTGCCGGAGAGGAAGGAAACCGCTGGGGGATTTCACCATGAGGCCAATGGTGACTTTAAAACAGTTACAGAGTTTAATGGCTGTGATAGGAGACAATTGTGAATGGATCAACAACATTGTAGTTACTCTACAATACTAACCTAATTGACAGAGTGAAAAAATATTCCAAAACATGCATCCTGTTTGTTACAAGGCACTAAAGTAATACTGAAAAAAATGTGGCAAAGCAAATCACTTTTTGTCCTGAATACAGTGTTATGTTTAGGGCAAATTCAATACAACACAATACTGAGTACCACTCTCCATATTTTCAAGCATAATGGTGGCTTCATCATGTTATGGGTATGTAGAGTTTTTTAGGATAAAAAAGAAACAGAATGGAGCTAAGCACAGGCAAAATCCTAGAGGCACTGGCAGATGAATCTACCTTCCAGCAGGACAATTGTCAATGGTGTATTGGAGGCGAAGTCAGGTGTAGGAGAGCAGAGTATAATGAACAGGCACATTTTTATTAAAGTTCCAAAAACGAGAGCACTATATAGATCAAACGCGCTCAAAAAAAGTAACATAAAAGTAAAGCGCGTAAACTAACACCACATGACATGAAACAATTACACACAAAACATGATGGGAAACAGAGGGTTAAATACAAGTAGATTGAATGTGGAAATGAAAACCAGGTGTGTATGGAAACAAGACAAGACAAATGGATATATGAAAAATGGATTGGTGATGACTAGAAAGCCGGTGACGTCGATCGCGGAACGCCGCCCGAACAAGGAGAGTAGCCGACTTCGGCGGAAGTCGTGACAACAATAGCCTAAAACACAAGGCCAAATATACACTGGAGCTGCTTACAAAGAAGACATTGAATGTTCCTGAGTGGCTTAGTTACAGTTTTGACTTAAATCTACTTGAAAATCTATGTCAAGACTTAAATGGTTGTGTAGCAACAAAATATTGACTCAGGAGTGTGAATACTTATATACATTATATATTTCTGTATTTAAATTTTCCATAAATTAGCAAACATTTCTAAAAACATGTTTTCACTTCGTCATTATGGGATATTGTGTGTAGATGGGTGAGAGAAAAAACGATTGAATCAATTTTGAATTCGGTAAACTTCCCCTCCGCAAAATACAGCTAACAGATCTTTTTATAAATAATTATGATAAAACATGGGCTTAAAAATGAAGTTTAGTAAATAAATTAACATCTAAACATTTTTAAAACAGTACAAATCTGAGGGTGCCCCCTATGGGCATGTCGCCACTCCCTGCACTCATGAGCATTACTAACTGTGTTCAAACAGGTAGAGACTAGAGACACATGCACAGAGGGAGATACATGACGGAATAGATACAGTATTAAAAATAACACAGTAGTGTCAATTGTAAATCATTGACTTCTGATATGTGTGCAGGCCATCTAAGTTTGGACATCTAAACTGGATCTGTGGAAGCGTCTCAAATGGCAACCTATTTCCTATATAGTACACTACTGTTGACCAGGGCTCAGTATTGCACTAAATAGGGAGTAGGGTTCCAATTGGGACACAGACTTTGTTTGTCACTATCCAGGTCACCCAGTACACTAGAGCTGACCAGAGCAGCTATTCAACTGAACTCAAAGACACATTATCTTTGGCACAGTTCAGCTGGTCCCACAAAAAACAGATTAGCCACAGTTGACCAACGTCGCAGTTCAGCCGGTCAACTAGTGGTAATGCAGCTTTCTAATGTGGTGACAAGCATTCATGGATGCACACACACACGATCACGCATGAGCTGTACTCACACACGCACACATACTCTCTCTCTCACACACACAATACTCCCTCTCTGCCCACACACACACACACACACACACAACCACACACACACACACACACACACAACACACACACACACACCACACACACACACACACACACACACACACACACACACACACACACACACACACACGAGGGTGTTCTGGTACTCCTGTACTGTTACTAGTGAGCATGCCTGTTTCTTGGAAAAACACAGCGAGTAGAACAAGAACATCCACTGTAGCGCTGTCAGTGGAAAAGATGGTTTGTTTGAAAGTGATGACACACATTGGTCTGTAACGAAGCTTTCCAATTTACATTCAACATGTTAAAAAAGTACACAGAGGTTTGGTTTGCATGAAATCAAAAACAAAATCTGAAATATTAATGTCAGGGTCATTTTGAAGTAGTATCATAACGTAGTTCTTATTGGTGTGGTTTGAGTAGCAAAGCCGGGCTGTCTATTTCTTTTGAAAGAAGAATAAAGGAACACCCTTCAAGTCTCCTTTTTCTGTGGGGGGGGGGGGGGGGGGGGCAGCTAACATCCTGTTATTTTACACAGTATATATTAAGTAGGTCAACGATGTGAACTCACTGTTCTTTGTGCGGTTTCAATAAAGAAAACCTGTTTGTGATGTTAATGGTTATGGCATGGATCATTTACACCAGGCTCAAGTACCCATCTGAAAATATGACTGAGGTACATTAACCACCAGCAGTTCCATGTGTTGTCATGACATGATCAGTAAATTCAGACAACCAACCCATTTGATAATGTCTGTCAAGCACCCACGTAACATTGTTGCCTACAATGTACTGAATATATTCGGATAGGGTTGTTATGTAATCATGTGAAACATAATGACAAGTCACTCTACTGGAATTGATATTCAGGTCAAGGGGAAATGCAAGGAGTAATGAGTTCTGTGGAGCGCTTCCAACCAGACTCAATTACTGAGCATCACTATGTTATATAGCCTTGCTTCTACGGCACCGATGTTGTAATAAATGATTACTATTTCCTAGAGTTGTGGTGGTAGAACTACTGTAACAGTCAAACGTTTGGACCACACCTACTCATTCAAGGGTTTTTCTTCATTTTTACTATTTTCTACATTGTAAATAATAGTGAAGTGTTAAACAAATCAAATATATTTTTATGTTTGAGATTCTTCAAAGTAGCCACCCTTTGACTTGATGACAGCTTTGCACACTCTTGGCATTCTCACAACCAGCTTCATGGGGTAGTCACCTGGAATTCATTTCAATTAACAGGTGTGCATTGTTAAAAGTTAATTTTGTGGAATTTATTTCATTTGTGTTGTTTAAGACATCAGTCATCTGGAAAATTTTTAAGAACATTTACATTTAAGTCATTTAGCAGACGCTCTTATCCAGAGCGACTTACAAATTGGTGCATTCACCTTATGATATCAGTGGAACAACCACTTTACAATAGTGCATCTAACTCTTTTAAGGGGGGGGGGGGGGGTTTAGAGGATTACTTTATCCTATCCTAGGTATTCCTTAAAGAGGTGGGGTTTCAGGTGTCTCCGGAAGGTTGGTGATTGACTCGCGCTGACCTGGCGTCGTGAGGGAGTTTTGTTCCACCATTGGGGTGCCAGAGCAGCGAACAGTTTTGACTGGGCTGAGCGGGAACTGTACTTCCTCAGAGGTAGGGGAGGCGAGCAGCGCCCAGAGGTGGATGAACGCACATGCCCTTGTTTGGGTGTAGGCCTGATCAGAGCCTGAAGGTACGGAGTGTGCCGTTCCCCTCACAGCTCCGTAGGCAAGCACCATGGTCTTGTAGCGGATGCGAGCTTCAACTGGAAGCCAGTGGAGAGAGCGGAGGAGCGGGGTGACGTGAGAGAACTTGGGAAAGTTGCACACCAGACGGGCTGCGGGCGTTCTGGATGAGTTGTAGGGGTTTAATGGCACAGGCAGGGAGCCCAGCAACAGCGAGTTGCAGTAATCCAGACGGGAGATGACAAGTGCCTGGATTAGGACCTGCGCCGCTTCCTGCGTGAGGCAGGGTCGTACTCTGCGAATGTTGTAGAGCATGAACAAAAACAAGAACAAAAAACCTTTGTGTTATTTCATAGTTTTGATGTCTTCACAACTTTCTACAATGTATAAAATAGTAAAAATAAAGAAAAACCCTTGAATGAGTAGGTGTGTCCAAACTTTTGACTGGTACTGTATATCTTGCTGTGTAAGGTATTGAAATACTTATTGGAGCATGGCTACAGGTTCAAGGACTCTCTCTGTATGACTGAATGAATGTTGACCTAAATGTTTATTTTTAACAAAGTTCCCTGGGCACGTCAAATAAGGTAACAGATTTAGTTTGATGACTGTGTTGGGTTGCATATAAAACCATACTGTAATGTGCAATGCATTGCTGCCTTCTCGTTTAGAGAAAATCTGTCTGCACATAAGATGTGACACACTTGGCTTGTCTCACACTTACACCCTCATCATCATGCAAACACATTGGTAACACTTTACATTAGGGTATAATTTATAAAGGGTTTATAAGTAGCTTATAAACTGTTAATAATTTGTTTATAGATAGCCAATCAAGCCTTATTCATTTGGTTACTAAATATGGACTAGAAAAATAAGCAAACTTCGTAACCTACATAAGGAGGGATGCTTGAGGGCCATGAATGTCTAGGGAGATTAGAGCCTCTGGAGGACGGGGAGGCCCATTCAGAACACGAGTGGTGTTCAAGACCCTTTGTGTTTTTCTTATTTCCTGGCTTTAATTAGATTTTTTATTTCGCTTTTCTCTGTCTGCATAATACAAACTCAATTCCTCAGCAGGAAGCATTTCCATGTGGACAGCTAGGGTCTCTGAACTGGCTCTGTCCAGCTCCTCTGCATGACTCATAACGTGTGTCTCTGATATAATACTTTTGCTAGACAGGCTTTATTAGCAGAGGGACTGCAGGCTTCTCCAACATCCCTCACATCAACCGTAACAGACATGTCCAATAACCTCTGGGTATCATATAACATCAGTGTGTGTGCACGGTAGAAAAAAAATAAGATTTACCATCTGCTCAACACTCTCTGGAGCAACTTTAAGCTCCCATTTATCTCAATCTCCCTCTCTGTCTCTCTCATTACTAATCTTCTCTGTGGGATATTTGGGTTCAGTGAGATACTCAGACTTTTTGGGCATTCATTTTTAGGTGCCACCGTATCTGCTGTGAAACGTTCAATCTCTCCAACTATATTTCCCTCTGTTGTGCCTTTCTACCGCTTCAAATGCATGCCTTTATCACAGAATCTTGGTCTTTATCTAACAACACTCCTCCTATAGTATATGCCATCCACTCTGCAGAAACTGCAGCATATAACATAATAATACAGCCTCCTTAACACATCTACTCCAATATACGCCACATACAAACCAGCAGCTGCTGGGTGAAGAGCACACATTCAAATTCGTAAAAGTACAGGCAGTGTCTTGATTCAGTGCTCAACACAGCTCTCTGCATAACCACAGTCCAAAATCTTGGCACAATTTGTGTCTCTGCAAATATATTTATTGTAAATACATTTATGGTGCATGGTTTTCAACGGTGTGATTTGGCTTCTATTTGTCTCTCCGGAGCAGTGAAATTAGATTAGCCAGAAAGTAGGGCCCTTTTGAAAAAATATGTTAGGCCAATTCATTCTTTTAAAATCTATGTATTTCCATCTTTTCCCTTTTTTTGCTTATCAAAAGCAGACAACTGTAGAGCTAATAACAACAACAAATAGTGTAGGGAAGCCTTTGTTGCTATGCTACTTTCTCACTTCCATTTTCTGTTCATTTCTCCTCTGATTTTTCCTTTGTCACTCATTCACTGATTATTAAATTAGATGATTCAGAGAGAACTTGTGTCTGTAATTAACTCTGGCAAAAACAACGTAATTACATAATTAATACAATTAACTGCACTACTGTTTTCTGACTAACCGTTACACTCCTCTGTCCTCTCCAGATGGGAAATGCTTCAGACACAACCCTGTTTGTCTCCACAATCTCAAAGGAGCTTGACTTCCTCATGGGCACTTTCTACAGCATATTCTGTGAGTTCCTATTCCCTGTCAATGGGTCAAATTTACTCACTGTTGATCCAGTCCTTACATTTGGGTAAATCTGATTCCAGCTAAGGGGAGCCAGTCACAGCCACATACAGATCAGATAGAAGCGTCAAGGCATTTACCCTCATCCATTCTTAAGAGTACTGTATGATTTTATGCCTGGATATATACCCTGATTTGACATATTCCTAATTCTTCCTCTATGTTTAGGTCTTTATTTACAGTGCATTCTGAAAGTATTCAGACCCCTTCCCCTTTTCCACATTTTGTTATGTTACAGCCTGATTCTAAAATTGATAAAATAATTTCCCCCCACTCAATCTACACACAATACTCCATAATGACAAAGCCAAAACAGGTTTTTCGAAATGTTTGCAAATGTTTTAAATATAAGAAACAAAAATTCATGATTTACTTACAGTTGAAGTTGGAAGTTTACAAACACCTTAGCCAAATACATTTAAACTCAGTTTTTCACCATTCCTAACATTTAATCCTAGTAAAAAGTCCCTGTCTTAGGTCAGTTAGGAACACCACTTTTTTCAAAGAATGTGAAATGTCCTAATAATAGTAAAGAGATTTATTTATTTCAGATTTTATTTATTTCATCACATTCCCAGTGGGTCAGAAGTTTACATACACTCAATTAGTATTTGGTAGCATTGCCTTTAAATTGTTTAACTTGGGTCAAACGTTTCAGGTAGCCTTCCACAAGCTTCCCACAATGAGTTGGGTGAATTTTGGCCCATTTCTCCTGACAGAGCTGGTGTAACGGAGTCAGGTTTGTAGGCCTCCTTGCTCGCACACGCTTTTTCAGTTCTGCCCACAGATTTTCTATATGATTGAGGTCAGGGCTTTGTGATGGCCACTCCAATACCTTGACTTTGTTTTTTTGCCACAACATTGGAAGTATGCTTGGGGTCATTGTCCATTTGGAAGACCCATTTGCGACCAAGCTTTAACTTCCTGATTGATGTCTTGAGATATTGCTTCAATATATCCACATAATTTTCCATCCTCATGATGCCATCGATTTTGTGAAGTGCACCAGTCCTTCCTGCAGCAAAGCACCCCCACAACATGATGCTGCCACCCCCGTGCTTCACAGTTGGGATGGTGTTCTTCAGCTTGCAAGCCTCCCCCTTTTTCCTCCAAACATAACAATGGTCATTATGGCCAAACAGTTCTATTTTTGTTTCATCAGACCAGAGGACATTTCTTCAAAAAGTATGATCTTTGTCCCCATGTGCAGTTGCAAMCCGTAGTCTGGCTTTTTTATGACGGTTTTGGAGCAGTGGCTCCTTCCTTTCTGAGCGGCCTTTCCGGTTATGTTGATATAGGACTTGTTTTACTGTGGATATAGATACTTTTGTACCTGTTTCCTCCAGCATCTTCACAAGGTCCTTTGCYGTTGTTCTGGGATTGATTTGCACTTTTTGCACCAAAGTACGTTCATCTCTAGGAGACAGAACACGTCTTCTTCCTGAGCGATATGACGGCTGCGTGGTCCCATTGTGTTTATACTTGCGTACTATTGTTTGTACAGATGAACGTGTTACCTTCAGGTTCGTTTCAGGTTCTCAAAAATGTCAAAAAAATAGTTTTTGCTTTGTCATTATGGGGTGTGTAGATTGAGGATATTTAAAAAATATATATATATATTTTAGAATAACGATGTAACGTAAAAAAATGTGGAAAAAGTCAAGGGGTCTGAATACTTTCAGAATGCACTGTAGTTATCATTCTCTTTTTTCCCCCTCATATTTCATTCTCTTTCTCTTCTAGGTGTTCTGTCTCTCCTGGGGAATGGCATCTTGCTGCTTGTTGCGTATCGTAAGCGATTGTCCTTGAAGCCGGCCGAGTTCTTCATCATAAACCTGTCCATCAGCGACCTTGGGATGACCCTGTCTTTATTCCCTCTGGCCATTCCCTCAGCATTCGCTCACAAGTATTTGATATTCTTTCTTTCTTCTTGTTCATGGAACAAAAAAACCCTAGGGCATTATCGAGAAATCATCGTTATTCTATGCTGCAATGATAATGACTAAATATCTCAGTGAAAACTTTCTTCTGTCTAACTCTCTTATCTCTCCCCACTGTGTAGGTGGCTGTTTGATGAGATCACCTGTCAGTTTTACGCTATGTGTGGGGTTCTGTTTGGTCTGTGCAGTCTGACCAACCTCACAGCTCTCTCTTCCATCTGCTGCCTCAAAGTCTGCTTCTCTTACTATGGTGAGTTAGATGTCATTGGGATATAATCTAACCTTAATTTTTTGTTGTATGTTAATCTCTGAGATGGTGAAGTAGTCTGTTAAAACTGATGCAATCTAATGTGCCCTTTCGAGATGAATAAAGCACTATTTTATCTTATGTCAAAATGCTAATTTCTCCTCCTTCCTTTTCCCCTCTGTCCCATTTTCCATCCTCAGGCAATAAATTCTCCTCATCCCATGCCTGCTTCCTGGTGGTGGCAGTGTGGTGTTATGCCTCTGTGTTCGCCATCGGTCCCCTGGCACATTGGGGACACTACGGGCCCGAGCCTTATGGCACTGCCTGCTGCATTGACTGGCACGTACCCAACTACGAGCTGTCTGCCCTGTCTTACATCGTCTGCCTGTTCCTCTTCTGCTACGCTCTGCCCTGCACCGTCATCTTCCTCTCCTACACCTTCATCCTGCTGACGGTGCGCGGCTCTCACCAGGCCGTCCAGCAGCATGTGTCACCCCAGACCAAGACCACCAACGCACACGCCCTCATCATCAAGGTCAGAGTATCCCTGTGTCAGCAGTCCAGTTCACAACAACAACAGCTCAGGGATTATGTAATTTTGTGTGTGGTTAGACTTGTATAGTTTGCAGGGTCTGTGCCAAAGTTATAAAGCATTATATCTTGCGACTAAGTCAAGTGATATTGAATATTTATGGCTGTTTATATATTGTGTGTGTTTTTCAACAGTTGTCAGTAGCAGTATGCATCGGCTTCCTGGGTGCATGGAGCCCCTACGCCATAGTGGCCATGTGGGCGGCATTTGGTGACGCCACTCTGGTGCCTCCTACTGCATTCGCCCTGGCGGCCATCTTTGCCAAATCGTCCACCATCTACAATCCTATGGTCTACCTCCTTTGCAAACCAAACTTCCGCAAGTGTCTTTGTCGAGACACATCCACGTTCCGCAATAGGATCTGCAGGGGCAGCCCCCGGCCTGAACAGAAAGACCCATTTGGATCCACATCCCAGAGAAACAACAAGGACATGAGTGTCTCAAACGGACAGCCAGAGAGCCACAGGGCATGTCTGTACTGTGCCGAGGATGGAGCACACTGCCACACAGGGACCACACCCCAGAGGACTGCCCGAATACTGTCAGGCTCCACCTACAGCAATGCGACTATCAGTCAACTCTCTGCTAAACAACAGACTCCTTTCCTCTAGTAGTGAATCAGAACTGTATCCTACCCTAATCATTCAGGCAGGGATGGAGATGGCCATGTGGAAAGACATGGCCAGGATGGGAGACAGTAAAATGGCAAAAAGGATTGGTGGAATTCAGTTAAGCACACAGGGCAAGATGTCAGTATCTGTGAGAGACTGGCCCTTCATGCCTCATCAGCGTTTGCCTCCGCTACAAAACAGTGCATGCATTTTCCTGTGGCCTCCATCCCCCCAAACATACATATGTTTTTAGCTGGCCGAGTTGCTGGTATTGGCGCTTATTTGTGCAATATTTGTTAATGCCTCCATTCCAGATAGCCATTATTGGCATTACAGCAAGCTGCAGCCAGCCTCAGCATCCCTATAGGGAGAGCCTCAGTCCATTCTGTTCTGACCAAGGTCATTGCCAAAGGACCACAGCTTCAAGGTTGGATATTTTGCAAAAAAACATATTTCTTGAAATGTTTTTGTACGTCAGCAGCTGTTGTACTCCGTCTCACTCACCATAGCAAACAAGTTGGTCAATGCAAACAACAAAGAACATTAAGTTGTACAAGATGCCTAAGGACAAAATTGTTAACTGAAATATTTAAATATATTTATAAAAGAGAACATTTATTGTTATAAGTGCAGTGGATTTATCCAGGACAATCACATAGCAAGGAGACAGAACCAAAGGAAATAGGAGCCCAATGATCCCACACATTATGCAATGTTCACATCCGTGTAGTGGGGGCGATATGAAAATCTTATAGCTAATCACTAAACTCGTCTGGTGATACCGTGCCAGTGTAGAGAGAGGCCTTGGCAAAATTTCTCCTGACATTATTTCTAATACATTGTTGATAGTACTGGGCTGTGAAGCAGGCCTTGCTCTGGATTTCCCTTCGGACCATTGTGTTGTTGTGCTGTAGGCTTTGATGTGTATTTGTAATAAGAGAGCATATCCAGGCTATATTTTCATCATGATGTCCTTATTAAAACTGTGAAACAAATATGAGGAAATTGCTTTAATTAGCTAATTTTAGAAACAATATGGAAACTACCAGTCTGGTACGTGGTTATAATTGTTTGAAATGTAAGTCATGTTTCAAAACGGCCAATCAAAATAGGCCTACCTTGTCACAGGTTAGAGGTCATCATGGAGTGTTATCCCTGAGGGTGCCACAGGAGGGCATCCTTATGTTTCTAGTGTCCATGTGAGCCTGATTAGGATTACTGGGTTCACCTAGTTTAGGACTATTTAGGTTCCTCTATGGAACTGGGCCGGTTGCTCAGGCCTCTTGTCTTGTTTTGTGTTGTACTCATGTGCACTTGCTTTGTTGTTTTTTCTGTGAATACTTCAGTAAACATTCTGGATTTACCCTCACCTCTGCCTGCTGTGTTTCTCTGCGTCTGGGTACGAGTTCATACTAGAGTTATTGTCACATACCTGTTCTGATGGGCAGGGAGGTTCAGGCCTGCATGCTGTGGGTCAGGTAAGGTAAAGTCATTATTTGTGACATGACAGATATCATGTGCCGTAGTTTAATGAGATTAGATTAACCATCTCTGTTTTTCAATAACATTTTCACGGCTGCAAACTTTTGAAGAAGGCTTGGCGTGAGATTTGCTGTGTGAATTTCATTGCCCTAGACGGAAAATGTTACTGTTTTAAAGCTAATTCCCTGCAATTCTACATATTTTGACATGGCTTAGACGTATGACCAGGATGGGAAAAAAATAAAAAAAAATAAACCACAGGTCAGGTGTATTCAGGATTCTTTAAACATTAAATGTTTGCCTCCCCTGAAGTGCTAGGTGTTTTAAAATGTTCTTGTTATAAAAACACATTTCTCAAATCACCAAACCTCCAAAAAAAAAATCAAATGAATATTAATAATCAGGTGGTTTATTCCTACTAGTTGAATATCCTTGCCATCGTCTTACTCTACATAGACACAATGTGATGTGTCTGCTGCCTTTTCGTTGTCACCGCCTAAACGCCAATCACCAAAATGAGGGGACTAATGCAAGTGTTGATTAAATCGACTTTAAATCGATTAATTCCACTACCTTGACCCTATCTGCTCCTGCACCATGCCAACGACCAGGGAGAATGGGACACCACCACTCAACACACCCTGTAACTCGTCTGAAGTCAAATCTTGTATACCCAAACACATCTCTGCAGCTGCCACCACAACATCAATTTTCTGTGATTTACGTTCCATTTCTGCAGTACAGTTGATGACCATTGCTATGAACGCTAAGAAGCCAACCTTACTGAAGCATATATCACTCGTTGGCCTATCCCTCTGTGCTGGCACAGATTTACTACTCACCCTTGACCCATCGTCCTCTACTTTCTTCACTGCCTCAGCATACTACATGTTCTTCACTACTCTGACTCTAGCCACCTCAACCTGTCTCTCGCACCGGACACATCCGATCCCCAGCCACATGGGCACACCTTCAGTTGACACATACATCTTTATCCACCGAAACTACACAATCCTCTGTCCCATACCCTCCTGCACACTTCCCACATCTTGGAATCTCCTTCCTACACACTGCTGTGACATGACAATAAACGTTGCAAGATTAACAGCTGTTATTGTGTGACTTCTAGTGGTGTAAAGTACTTAAGTAAAAATACTTGAAAGTACTACTTAAGTAGTTTTTTGAGGTACAATTGGGTACTTTTTCCACCACTGCCTGTATCAACATGACTGAATATAAAATGTTCCTGTTAGGATGGTTAGCGTTCCCGGTCGATGACCGTTTTCCATTAATTGCCTATGGCAATCTCTGTTAAGCAGATCCAAGAGCAGTTCATTCCAATAGTGACAATTTAACCTTCGCTAATTTAACCTTCATCTGCTGTCGACATCACGATACAATTTGAGAGCATTAGTTAGCTCCAAAAGCTGTGAATCCTAAAATATGATAGACATAAAATACATTATTCTGACAGGTGCTAGGGAGAAAATCAAATAAAATGTTACTTGTCACGTGCCGAATAAAACAGGTGTAGACGTTAACGTTGTAAGCCCTTTTCCAACAATGCAAATCAAATCAAAAATCACATTTTATTTGTCACATGCGCCGAATACAACAGATGTTAGAGTGAAATGCTTACTTACTGTACAAGCCCTTAACCAACTTAGCAGTTTAGAAAAATAAAAGTAACAAGTAATCAAAGCGCAGCAGTAAAATAACAATAGTGAGGCTATATACAGGGGGTACCGGAACAGAGTCAATGTGCGGGGGCACAGGTTAGTCGAGGTAATTGAGGTAATATGTACATGTAGGTAGAGATATTAAAGTGACTATGTATAGATAATAACAGAGAGTAGCAGCAAAGTAAAAGGGGGGGGGGGGGTTGCAAATAGTCTGGGTAGCCATTTGATTAGATGTTCAGGAGTCTTATGGCTTGGGGGTAGAAGCTGTTTAGAAGCCTCTTGGACCTAGACTTGCCGCTCCGGTACCGCTTGCCATGCGGTAGCAGAGAGAACAGTCTATGACTAGGCTGGCTGGAGGCTTTGACAATTTTTAGGGCCTTCCTCTGACACTGCATTGTATAGAGGTCATGGATGGCAGGAAGCTTGGCCCCAGTGATGTAGTGGGCCGTACTCACTACCCTCTGTAGTGGCTTGCGGTCGGAGGCCGAGCAGTTGCCATACAAGGCAGTGATGCAACCGGTCAGGATGCTCTCGATGGTGCAGCTGTAGAGGATCTGAGGACCCATGCCAAATTTTGTCAGTCTCCTGAGGGGGAATAAGCTTGTCATGCCCTCTTCACAACTGTCTTGGTGTGCTTGGAACATGTTAGTTTTTTGGTGATGTGGACGCCAAGGAGCTTGAAGCTCTCAACCTGCTCCACTACAGCCCTGTCGATGAAAATGGGGGCGTGCTCAGTCCTCCTTTTCCTGTAGTCCACAATCATCTCCTTTGTCTTGATCACGTTGAGGGAGAGGTTGTTGTCCTTGCACCACGCGGTCAGGTCTCTCACCTCCTCCCTATAGGCTGTCTCGTCATTGTCGGTGATCAGGCCTACCACTGTTGTCATCGGCAAACTTAATGATGGTGTTGGAGTCGTGCCTGGCCGTGCAGTCATGAGTGAACAGAGAGTACAGGAGGGGGCTGAGCACGCACCCCTGAGGGGCCCCCGTGTTGAGGATCAGCGTCCATAGCTTAGTCCATAGCTTAGTCCCAGGGTCCATAGCTTAGTGATGAGCTTTGAGGGCACTATGGGGTTGAACGCTAAGCTGTAGTCGATGAATAACATTCTCACATAGGTGTTCCCTTTGTCCAGGTGTGAAAGGGCAGTGTGGAGTGCAATGGAGATTGTGGATCTGTTGGGGCAGTATGCAAATTGGAGTGGGTCTAGGGTTTCTGGGATAATGGTGTTGATGTGAGCCATGACCAGCCTTTCAAAGCACTTCATGGCTACAGACGTGAGTGCTACGGGTCGGTAGTCATTAAGCAGGTTACTTTAGTGTTCTTGGGCACAGGGACTATGTTGGTCTGCTTGAAACATGTTGGTATTACAGACTCAGACCGGGAGAGGTTGAAAATGTCTGAAGACACTTGCCAGTTGGCCAGCACATGCTCGGAGTACATGTCCTGGTAATCCGTCTGGCCCTGCAGCCTGTGAATGTTGACCTGTTTAAAGGTCTTACTCAGATTGGCTGCAGAGAGCGTGATTACACAGTCGTCCAGAACAGCTGATGCTCTCATGCTTGTTTCAGTGTTACTTGCCTTAAAGCGAGCATAGAAGTAATTTAGCTTGTCTGGTAGGCTTGTGTCACTGTGCAGCTCTCGGCTGTGCTTCCCTTTGTAGTCTGTAATAGTTTGCAAGCCCTGCCACATAAGACGAGCGTCGG
The DNA here is from genome assembly GCF_002910315.2 of Salvelinus sp. IW2-2015. Taxonomy (NCBI): domain Eukaryota; kingdom Metazoa; phylum Chordata; class Actinopteri; order Salmoniformes; family Salmonidae; genus Salvelinus; species Salvelinus sp. IW2-2015. Next base: position 21,899,863 of record NC_036857.1, on the reverse strand, counting down.
AGCCGGTGTAGTACGATTTGATCTTAGTCCTGTATTGATGCTTTGCCTGTTTGTTGGTTCGTCGGAGGGCATAACAGGATTTCTTATAAGCTTCCGGGTTAGAGTCCCGCTCCTTGAAAGCGGCAGCTCTACCCTTTAGCTCAGTGCGGATGTAGCATGTAATCCATGGCTTCTGGTTGGGGTATGTACGTACAGTCACTGTGGGGACGACGTCATCGACGCACTTATTGATGAAGCCAGTGACTGATGTGGTGTACTCCTCAATGCCATCGGAAGAATCCCGGAAACATATTCCAGTCTGTGCTAGCAAAACAGTCTTGTAGCTTAGCATCTGCTTCATCTGACCACTTTTTTTTATTGACCGAGTCACTGGTGCTTCCTGCTTGAATTGTTGCTTGTAAGCAGGAATCATGAGGATAGAATTGTGGTCAGATTTGCCAAATGGAGGGCGAGCTTTGTACTTTTACCCCTACCTACATGTACATATTACCTCAACTACATGCGTCTCTGCGGAGTAAAGGTGGTCTCGAGTTTTTTCCCCCTCTGGTTGCACATTTAACATGCTGGTAGAAATTAGCAACTTAAAATGTAAGAAAATTTGTAAATAAAAATAGTGACACAATAAATAACAATAACGAGGCTTTATACAAGGAGTAGCGGTACCGAGTCAGTGTGCAGGGGTACGAGGTAGTTGAGGTAATATGTACATGTAGGTAGGGGTAAAAGTGACTAGGCAATAGTAGCAGCAGCGCCTGTGGAGAGTGAAAGTGTGTGTATGTGTGTGGCATCAATATGCCTGTGTGTTTTGTGTGTGTGAGCATATGTAGTGTGTGTGTGTAGGAGTATCAGTGTGTTAGGTTCTGGGTTAAACTTGGAACATTGTTATACTAGAGACATGATACATCAGGGGTAATACTATAGTATCTGAGGAGTGATAGAGACTGGTTTTTACATCAGAAGTTAATGGTTATCTGTAGGGGCCAGATGGCTTTGGAATGTGCTGGGTGGAGGGGAGGCAGTCACGGGAGTGCTATAGGTGATACGGGTGGAGAGCTTTGGGTTATAGGCTGACTACATCGCTCGCGTCGCGTGCATTGCAAAATAAATTTTGAAATCTATATTATTCAATTATTGCACCCACACTGCTCGCGCGCACCAACGAGTGTCTGCGTTGCCAAGGGCTTAAAAAGAAGTCAGTTCTATTTCTGACGCAGATCGCGCTGCAATTCCTGCCTCTCCCATCTCCTCATTGGTTTATAGAAGCAGATACCCACGTGCCATCTCCTCATTGGTTATACCCACGAGGGTGACTGTAAGATGAACAAGGTCAGTGGCGGTAATGCATCTAATTTATGAAAGTTGCCAATCGCAATATTAAGTCAAGAGAAGAAAAAGCCTGGAAGGAGGAGAGATGACTAGAAACGATTCGGTTGACTGTTTTATGTGTGGATTAATTGGCGGAGTAGAGGACCTTGTGCATTTCAGGTAAAGTAACTCTATGTTTATATCCCAGGACACATTAGCTAGCAACAGCAAGCTAGCTAAAAAGGACAAATTAGCTAGCAAGTGCAAGCTAGCTAGCTAAATTGCCATAAATGTTTAATGCTTTTCGACCTGTCCCCAAATTAATATATTTGGTTCAGAGTTTGTTTTGATATTTTAACCTGCCTGTTGTGATCGCGTTTGGTGTGGGGGGACAAAATACATTTATGCACGGTGGTGCACTCGCACAACCGGTTTGGGTTCCATGTTAGGCATCAAGGGCGTTGAGGTCAGGTCAGGTCACCTTAAGGGAGAAGGAACGGTTTATAATCCCATGACTTCGTCTTCCTGTCGAACCATAAAATATGTAAGGGATGGAGAGAAGGAGCAGTGCCTAAATTGGAGTATATATACACTTGTGTTGGTAGAAACATGTTTTGTCTGAATGCAGCTGTATTGACCCTCTGGGAAGAATAAACATGGTTAAGCTTTCATAGTGTCCGTAGAGTTTTTTACTCTGAGAATTAGAACCTAACAAGTGTATGTATGTGTGATGTGCGTGTGCAGGGGTCGCAAGTTTTGTACCACCCCTTTTCGGGGGTCACAGGTCAAACATTTTGTAAAACACTGGGATACATGATAGTGGCTACAAATGGAGTAAATAGTGATAGTAGACTAAAGTATTTCTTACAACCTATTTCAACAGAATTGTGTTGGTCATTGTTAGTAAGTGCAGCATTTATTAGTAAGTGCAGCATTTATTCCAGTTCAAAATAGTTTTGCTCAATACTTTACTCATCAGGTTGTGCTGCTTTGCCCTCTTCTTGTAAGAATTTGCAGGAAACACATTTTGGGGATGCCCCTTATTAAAAAAAAAAAATTTGCACATGCCCTCCATAACGTCTGTGCATGGCCGTGACTGGGGTAATAGGGCAGTTTGACTGTGTGTGGTGCCAGTGGGGTGCCAAGTTTTGTGGGGAGTCTTTCATGACCAGGTCAAACCTAATCCTCAAAGCCAAAACACCCTTTGGCTGCCTTTCCTTCCAGTTCTCTGCTGCCAATGACTGTAACGAATTGCAAAAATCACTGAAGTTGGAGGCTTTCACTAACTTCAAGTATCGGCTGTCAGAGCAGCTTACCGATCGCTGCAGCTGTACACAGCCCATCTGTAAATAGCCCATCTGTAAATAGCCCATCCAACCAACTAACTACCTCATCCCCATATTTGTTTCTTTCTGCTCTTTTGCACACCAGTTTTTCTACTTGCACATCCTCATCTGCACATCTATCACTCCAGTGTTAATTGCTAAATTGTAATTACTTTGCCACAATGGCCTATTTATTGCCTTACCTTCTTACTTCATTTGCACACACTGTATATATATTTTCTATTGTGTTATTGACTGTATGTTTGTTTATCCCATGTGTAACTCTGTGTTGTTTTTGTCGCACTGCTTTGCTTTATCTTGGCCAGGTCGCAGTTGTAAATGAGAACTTATTCTCAACTGGCCTCAACTGGCCTATATCACAAAATAAGTTAAATACTGCATTAACAGAAAGAGGTGAGCATTCCAAAACAGAGACAACTTAAAGTTGAGGGCGACCCAAAATGAGCTGAATAGTAAACTGAAGGAGGCACAGAAACAACATAGGGAGTGTGAGGAGCAGAACTTCCTAACAATGGACTCTAAGAAACTATGGGACTCTATTAGAGTGATATCAAACATGAGCTCTGCTAAGAAATCAGTGTGTGCACCTAATGAAATTGACAAAGCAAACAAACTCAATGAGTTTTATAATCTATTTGATGTCAGATTTTTCTACAAAGTTTTGTCACCAGTGTTTTTAAGAGCATGTGCGCTCACATCCATTGTGATGAAGTCCTTAGAAAAAATCATGGTTGGAAACCTACACACTGATGTCCAACAATTCCTAGATCCCTATCAGTTTGCATACAAGGAGAAGAGGAACACGGATGGCGCCATTAGCACAATAATGTATCTTATCCTAAAACACCTTGAATGCCCAGTAGCATACGCAAGGCTCACGTTCATTGACTTCAGCTTCCCCATTATTACAATCCAAGTGCATTTCCTATGGGAGAAGCTGAAACAGATGAAGGTGAACCCATTCAAATTAAGGTGGTACGACTCTTTCCTTACCAACAGGATGCAAGTCAGAATTAACTCTACACTCTCTGATGCCCTGACCATCAGCACGGGGGCGCCCCAGGACTGTGTAACTTCCCCTATCCTCTTCACGCCGTATACAAACGACTGCGTCAGCAGGCACCCCAACAACTACGTTGTTAAGTTCTTGGACACCACCGCTGTCCTCTGGCTCTTAAACAAACGCTATGACATCAAGGATTCGTCATGAACATCACCTATAACTGAATGTGAAAAAAACTGAGGAGATAATCCTTGACCCTAAGTCCATTGGGGACCACAGCCCCATAGTGGTACACGGAGAGAACATTGAGCAAGTGAACTCATACAAGTACCTGGGGGTCCACATTGACAGTGGGCTGTGCTGGCACACCCATGTGGAGCACAAGCGTGTGCTCACGCATCCAAAATCAAATCAAATCAAATGTATTTATATAGCCCTTCGTACATCAGCTAATATCTCGAAGTGCTGTACAGAAACCCAGCCTAAAACCCCAAACAGCAAGCAATGCAGGTGTAGAAGCA